>NC_080175.1:17204598-17543759 GCF_950295315.1 Erinaceus europaeus
TTCAAAGTGGAATTCCATCAGTAGTTCTGAAAGTAAAGTCAGTGGTTAAGGAGGTGTCACAAGTGGTGGAGGAGGTTTTGTGAATATTACCGTTGTCATGTTATTAAATTAGTAAAGTCCATGGGGGCCTGGCAGTAACCACACAGTACTATACTCAAGGATCCAGGTTGGAGCCCCCGCTCCCCACCTGCAGAGGGGGACTCTTCACAAGTGGTGAAGCACATTTGCAGGTGTTTCTGTCTCTCTTCCTCTCTATCTTCCCTACCCTCTCAATTTCTCTCTGTCCTATCAAATAAAAATGGAGGAAAGAAATCATAAATAAATTAGTGGAATCCAATCCCTTTGCATTCTCACTCTAATTTACCACTACTAAATAAAACAGATGAGTTAGGGCTACAGAGGGGAGCAAATAGCTGGCTCCTTAGAAAAGGATCCAATGTGTTCTGCTTTCCCCAACCCATCTTCCACCTTACTACCAAACCCAGGTTGTCAAGAATAAAGCTATAACCAAGCCTAGAAAGGCTCAATCCCAGACCTTGAACTCGTCTCCTCCACTCAGAGCCCAACACTGTCCTAGCACTTACCCCACCTGCTTGGCTCAGGTATACCAGCTGCCCAACATTCACTCATCTCCTTTACAATTTCAACCAGGTTTCATCACCTGTATTTTTGTTATATAATGACATGACCTGTGTGTCAACTTAGTTGGATGACAGTCCTCAGTTATTCAACCAAATGCTAATCTGGGTGTTGCTATGAAAGCATATATAGATGCAATTCAAATCCACAACCAGTTGGTTTTATATTAGGGAGATCATTCTAGATTATATGGGCTTCATTCAATCAGCTGAAAGCCTTCAGAGCAGAATGGAGGTTTCTCAGAGGGAGAAGAAATTCCACCTGTTCACAGTAGCCTCAGTCCCTGCCTGAGAATGCTAGTCTGCCTTCCCTGACCATCTGTCCTGTAGATTTCATACTCACCCAGCCAGACCCCACAATAGTGAGTCAGTTCCTTGCAATAGACCTCTTATTGCCTATCTCTTCCCACCTCTTTATTTGGTTGACTCCTGATTGACATACATAAGATACACATCATTTTAATGTTTCCTTTCATGACACTCACCTTTTACTAAAGTAAATTTATTCTGCACATACAATTTACAGCCCTCCCATAAGTAAACATCAAGAGCCACCTGCCACAGTGGAAGGAAACCATGAAGATAAATGTAATAAAAATAAAGGCGATGCCATGAAACTCTGGCTGGATGCTATTGCTTGCCAGTGGTTCCAAGCACACAGCCCATCCTGCCCGTATTAGGAAGGAAATGAAAGAGTCTGGAGCTAGTGCTAAGATATTCCTACATCAAGGACAATGTTTCAGGGAGATGCTATCAGAAGAATGGATGGAGAACTGAGAAGCAAGTGCAGTTCTCCCCACATGCCCCCTGTTGTTTAATGCTATAGCTAGGCACATCCCATCCCAAATCACTCTCTGGAATTTGCAAATACCTCAACGTAGAGTTCTGGCGAGTGGCCTAGAAGAACACGGATATCCTCATTGATGATTACTTCGTGCCCAGAACAATTAATTGATTTTGATTTAACCACAGAGGTTCACCAAGCCTGATCACAAGGGCAATAGAATAATCCCACTGACCTTATCTTTTCTATGTTCCTTGAGAATAGGGTCCAGTAAAAACATCCCCACCAATGACATATTGGGGTCCATGCCCCTCGTTCAGTAATGAAAGTAGCAGAAAACACAGTGATCCCATTCCTTCCCCAGCAACAGGGAGAAGCATCACCCCAAAACTCTCAGGTGTGACTGCTGGAACAACTTTTTTTCTCCTAAAGGGGAAGGGACTCATGTCCCAGGATCAGTGTCCAGAAGGAAGAGGTCCTGGTAAACTTTTACTTTATATGGAAAATATTTTTGGAAAATATTTTTGCATCATCTACCATGGTTCTCTGGGTCTCATTCACTATGGTTGGCCATTGGATTCATGGAATCCCAAGGAGCTCTTCGAATGTCCCCACCTACATCATAAAGCTGTTTGTTATTTGACAACCAGTTCCAGTTATAAAGGACAAGAGGTGTTGCTAAGGCAAAGGCTAGAATATACTTGAACTAGTCAAAAATCAATTAAGTGATGGAAATCAGATGGAATGAAACTTTATATCCTAGTTTTGGCACTTCCTTGTGGAATATCTTAGAGTGATATAAGTTATCTGATCCTTGGTCTCTAGATGTATAAAATAAACCCAGTGACAAAACTCTGATAGATGCCTGATGTTCTGTCTTCTTTGGTTTAAAGGGTACCTGCTGGAGGAGAAGGAGCATCACCCCCTCCCACACTGAGCCAATGTGTTCTGGATGAAGTGGACTGTATTCCTCCCCCAAGTACCTGGGGAACACATATGACCCTGTCCTTATGTCAGTCAAACTAATCCAGCTCTCTAAGGCTGGCAGGAGTATGTGACAAAGGGCAGTCCACTGAGAGAGAAGGTGGCACCACTGGGCAAGATACTTCCTTTCTATAAATCAGTATAAAGGAAGGCAGTATGAAGACCTTCCTGGTTGTGTTACTTTAACACCTGGACAGTCGGGCCTGAAGCTATTGAAATCTGTGCCAATTAGTTCTTTCATCAGTTTCATCATCCAGTAAACATATCTTGAACATAATAAATAGATAAATAAATAATAAATACTTATCTAAGGTAGAAGCAATAACAAAAGCCAGACATCTCACCTTCTGTGCCCCATAATGATCTTGTGTCCATACTCCCCAGAGGGATAAAGAATAGGAAAGCTTCCAATGGAGAGGATGGGATATGGAACTCTGGTGGTGGGTCTTGTCTAACATTAAAAAAATACTGAGTAGGCCAGTGTCATAAGACCTCATGAAACTAGATGAAGATCAAATGAGAAGCTTATAAAGTCATCGAGCATAACTTGGTGCATAATAAGCACTCAACAAACGCTAGCTATTGTTAGGAAGTTCAACTGCAATAGGCATCTAGAGTTTTTCTCCAAATGTTCATCACAGTGAGTGCACATTTAATACATGATAGCTCTTACTTCTCCAGAATATCCACCTTGAAGACCAAGTCATTTACCCAGCAGCCCACTAAGCAAGCTCATATGAGCATATTGCTGAAGCCCTACACTAGGCTTTGGAGATGCAAAGCTAATAAATTAACTTTTTTGGTGAGTTTCAAGATTTACCACCCAACTCTATGCAGTTTGGTGAGCCTTAGTCAGACTACTCAGATAAGTAAACCCAAGAAAAGCTCTGAAAAATAACGATAAGCCTGCCGCAGAAACAGAATTTTTTTTCCTAAAAGAAAAAGAGAGGCCATGAGAAATATTCATCTTACTTCTAAAATCCATACTTAGATGCTGCCAAGAGTTATGCATGACATAAATCCCTGCTATGCCTTGATGACAAGAAATACTTAATAATGGCTTTTGGGGGGGGGGGGAGTTGGTACTTAACCATTCTTCCAAAAATAATGACGAAGGGAGGGGCCAAGGGAGGGGGAACAGATGGAAAGTGACAAGATGTGTCAACTGCTCTCATCACTTCAATATGTCAGCAGTCAGAAGGAAAAGTTAGTCAGCAAGCCACCATCTTTGGACCCAACTACCATTGACAGATTTCATTTGTAACTGCTACAGAAGAGTCTCATGCTTTGAGAGACAAAGAAAATAAATCTGATAAGAGAAAACACTGCGGAATAAACTCCTTATAAACTATCTTTTGGTGACTTTTGAATTTTTCCAAGGTCTATGTCAGGGAAAGGTAAATTCTTATATATATATATACTCCCTTTTGTTCCCCTTGTTCTTTATTGTTGTAGTTATTATTGTTGTTGATGTCGTCATTGTTGGATAGGACAGAGAGAAATGGAGAGAGAAGAGGAAGACAGAGGGGGAGAGAAAGATAGACACCTGCAGACCTGCTTCACTGCTTGTGAAGCAACTCCCCTGCAGGTGGGAAGCTGGGGGCTTGAACCAGGATCCTTACGCCAGTCCTTGCACTTTGTGCAACCTACAATTAACCAGCTGTGCTACCTCCCGACTCCCGGAAAGGCAAATTCTGTTAATGGTTTAATCTTGTTGGGATAAGAAATTAATACTGATCCAGTCACTCCCACATATAATTTCTGCTTTACTCCTCATTCCTACCCAATATAGATAATTAACACCAATATGAAAATCTGAATTTCAGAATGGTTAAGTAATTTACTTAATGTCACATTAGAAGTGAAAAAAACAGGTGTGTCAGATTCCAAAGCTTGAGTGTGGAACTCCATTCTCCACCTCTGAATCTTTCTTTATCCTTCTCATCTCTCAATTCTTTCTTTTCTTTCACCATTCCTTTTCTGTAATTGAAGCTCAGTGATAATATGGATCAAATGCTTCTTGCTCAAATATTACCTAAGGAAGGACAGTAGGAAGAGGGAAAGAGAGTCTAGTCAGACTCTCGAAAGGAGTTCAGAACCCAAATAGTTGTTATGCTAATTGTTCCACATCTTCCTCTCATTAACCTACAGTTAGGCAAAATCATCTAACACAAAGTCTATTACACAGTCAAGTTCGAAAGCTTGTGTAATTTGTTGACCATATCACTGAAAGTGATGAAGTCTTTAGAGTATAAGCTGTTTGCCCTTGTGGTCTGGGTATTACTGGGAACTGAAGTTCACTGCCACTGCCCAGTATTACAGAGAGTATCCCGCTGCCTCTCTCTATCCAAGAACAAGATCAAAATTCCAATTCTGAAGTATGTTTGTCATTTCCACATCAACGTAAAGTCAGAAAATTGTAAGTCAGGGGATATTTGAATTGTTTTTATTTTATTTTTTATTATCTCTATTTATTAGATAGAAACAAACAGAAATTGAGAGTAGGGAGAGATAGAGAGACAGAGAGATACCTGCAGCCCTGCTTCACCACTCGCAAAGCTTCCCCCTTGTAGGTGGGGACTGGGGGCTTGAACCAGGGTCCTTGTGCACCATAATATGTGTGCTCAACCAGGTGTGCCTCCACCCGGCCCCTGAATTTGAATTGTTTATCCTCTATTTCCTTATTTCAGTTTTTGAGGGTCCATAAGGAATCCACACAGATTAAAAATTTTCATGAAAACAATATCTATGAAGCAGAAGGATAGGGGGCTGGGTGGTGGTACATCTCATAGAACATATACATTACTCTGTGCAAAGACCTGGGTTCAAGTGTCTGATCCCCACTTGTAGAGAGAAAGCTTCATGAATGGTGAGCCAGTGCTATGGCTGTATCTCTCATCCTCTCTTTCTCCTCCTTCCCTCTCAATTTCGCTGTCTCTGTTCAAAATTTAAAATATACACATTTAAAATATACAATTTAAGAAAAAAAACAAGAGAATGAACTTGAAGTTACAGCAATGGTACAGGCTAAAGCAACTGGTTCCAGAGTTCATGTTCAACTCTACCATATTAGTCTACAGTGGATAGTATATATAAACTAGACATACACTAAATTATAGGCAAGACGCAAGCCAAAAAATAAAGAAAGGGGAAAAAGAAGAAGGAAAGAAAGAAAGGAAGGAAGGAAAGAAGAAAGAAAGAAAGAAAGAAAGAAAGAAAGAAAGAAAGAAAGAAAGAAAGAAAGGACAGTGGGGGGTATACAGAACATCAAATCTTACAAAGTCCATAAACTATGTCTTTTACCAGAATAGAAAAGCGATGTGCATAGCAGCACATTTTGTAATAGACAGATGAGTGACTGAGAAAGTTGTGGTACATATATACACAGTGGAGTACTATGCAGCTGTTAGAAATGATGAGGTCATCTTTGCAATATCATGATTAGACCCTGAAGGCATCGTGTTGAATGAAACAAGCCAGAAAGATAAACCAATACCAAAGGATCATACTTACAGGTGAAACTTAAGAATAAAGGAAAGTAACAGAAAACATAAGGTGAAATTTGGGTTGGTTGTCACATATTGTATCAAAGCGAAGGACTCTGGGGAAGGAGAGAAAGGGACAGGGTGAAGGAACACAAAGTATGTTTATTTTAATCATCAAGAACAGCTGGATGAGAGTGTCTGCTGGGGGAAAAAAATGAGGAGTTTTTCTCAGGGAAAAAGAATAGAGGTACTCAAGTTGGTATGCAGAAGAAGCTTCTAGTACAGCTACCCATTAAAGTCTTCCAATACGGGTCCGAGAGGTAGTGCATTGCTTAAGCATACATACTTTGAAGTGCAAGGACCCGCGCAAGGATCCCTGTTCAAGCCCCCAGCTCCCCATCTGCAGGGGCGGGGGGAACAGTTGCTTCACAAGCGGTGAATCAGATCTGCAGGGATCTTTCTCTCCCTCCCTCTGTCTTCCCCTTCTCTCTCAGTTTCTCTCTGTCCTATCCAACAACAACAACAGCAACAACAAAATGGAAAAAAATGGCTGCCAGGAGCAGTGGATTCATAGTGCAGGCACTGAGCCCCATCCATAACCCTGGAGGAAAAAAAAACTTCCAAAACAGAGCCAACCCCTATCACCACCAAAGACTTACATGAGCTTTGACAGTAGAGGAAAAAAAATTACAGTCATTAGGATTAAAACTGCTGGAGTTCTGGGCAAACACAGTGGTCACAAGGGGCAGGACTGTGGTGCCTTCTGCTTCTTGGGCATCTGGTCACAGATGGTAGACAGCTGGAGCAGCTGTCAAATGGAGGTGGAGCTGCCACTGATGGCAATTCGTGACAATGGAAAACCAGAGCTGGACAGGCAGAGATGGAAGATTCTTCAGGTTACCAAGAAGAGAGCAAACATACCCAGGAGACCTTTGAGAATGGTTGATATATTCTTATAACACATGAGGTAAAATGAATGAAGAGAAATCCTCTTGCTTCTCTGTAAAGACACTGATTTAACCCAATTTGTGTCATCTGGCAATAAATCAAATATCAGAGTGGCATCTATTGTATGTACACACAGACAGAGACAAACATATCCAGGTGCTATATGTGCTTCTTCTTCATTTATTATTTCAACAAATGTGTGCATTTTCTTCTCTCCTGAGCTGTTGTATCATATGAACAAGAAACAGAGGAAACTTTGATTTCAGTTTACCTAAACTAAGCACTTCTTAAAAGAATCTTTCAGGGGAGAATCTCTTGGAACCAATCTCGGGTATTCATAAGGTCTTGCACTCTAGAAAACAACTCACGTGGATAGTGCACCTCCTTTGCCATGGGCACAACCCAAGTTTAAACCAGCCCCCCCCCCACATTGGAGGAAGCTTCAGTGTTATGGTGTCTTTTCTCTTCTCTGTCTCTCTGTCTCTGTCTCTTCCTTTCTATCTGGAAAAGTCACCCTGGAAGTCATAAAGCACTGACAATAACAAAACACAGAAACAAAAATGTGTTTTGCCTGTGCTTAAGATTCCACAGCACGTACACATATGCAGACCACTGCATCCCTCTTCCTCCATACCTCATACCCCATCCCTTCAGCCCTTGAGAGTATCTTCTTCACCTCCCCTCTCTATTTGCAGCTCCCCACAAGCAGGGCCTCATCCACCTACTGGCATCCTAGTGCCCAGCAGTGATACACCCTGCGAACAATTTATTCAACATGTGAAGATGAGATTTGAGAAGTAAGTCCCCCAGTATCAATTTTCTCCACTCTGTTCTGTCCTCTGTGCACTGCTTCTGAGAGTCACCATCTCCTCCAGTTCTGGAATGATCTATGGAGAGGGAGTAAGTTGAAAACCAAACCAGGTCAGAGAAGCCATGTTGAAAGACGCCGTGAAGGTCTCTGACCCCATCCTTCATTCTGCAAATGTTAATTGAGCTCTTACAGAATGCCGAGCAATTCTTAAACTCTTGTGGAAGGTCAAGCAATGAGATAAACTTATTTCCGAAGATGTCAATCTCTTCTCTTTTGTTTAGCTCTAAATCATCAGAAATTTCAACCACGTGTTAAACCAAAATTTTCCTTCCCATAACTTCCTCTCCATGTCTCTCTTTTCTTTTAGGAATTAGTTTGAACTACATGGTAATTCAGATGTGAGGACTAGGATATTTTCTCTATAATATGAGAGTCCATTTTATGTTGCTTTTATGTCCTGTTGATTTTTTATGTCCTATTTGATTTTTAATAGAAGTAGTTGGGGGGGGGGGCTGGGCAGTGGTGCACAGGGTAAAGTGCGGTTATCATGAAGAGCAACGACCCATGCAAGGATCCAGGTTCAAGCATCTGGGTCCCCACTGATAGAGGGGGATCGCTTCACAAGTGGTGAAGCAGGTCTGCAGGTATCTATCTTTCTCTCTCCTTCTCTATCTCCCCTTCATCTTCATGTCTTATCCAATAAAATGGAAAAAATAGCCACCAGGAACAGTGAATTCATAGTGCCAGTACCAAGTCCCTGTGATAACCCTGGAGGCAAAAAAAAAAAAGTATTTGTTTTCTTCATGCCATGCCAGAGATTAAGCCCAGGGCCTCATGCATGTTCTGGATCCCTGAGTCACTTCCTCACCCAATTTGTGATTTTAGTGGGGGGGGGGGGGTGAGCATAAACCCACCCTCACATGTACACACATCCTGAAAAAAAATCCTATTACATAGACCATGTATAATACTATTGTAATAAGAGTTTCAAACTGCTGATTATGAAAAATAATTTAACCTCAATAATCCAAAACATGTTTTTATATAAGATACTATATTTCACTTAACAATGTGACAAGAGGGGGCTCCAGCAGTAGCAGCGGCTTAAGCGCATGTGGCGCAAAGTGCAAGGACTGGCCGAAGGATCCCAGTTCCAGCTTCCGGCTCCCCACCTGCAGGGAAGTCACTTCACAGGTGGTGAAGCAAGTCTGCAGGTCTCTATCTTTCTGTCCCCCTCTCTGTCTTCCCCTCCTCCTTCAATTTCTCTCTGTCCTATCCAACAACGAACGACATCAACAGTAACAATAACCACAACAAGGCTACAACAACAAGGACAACAAAAGGAGGAAAAAAATGGCCTCCAGGAGCAGTGGACTCATGGTGCAGGCAGTGAGCCCCAGCAATAACCCTGGAGGCAAAAAAAAAAAAAAAGTGACAACAGATTTTAAAATTATAATTCCGGAGGCCCAGGTAGTGCCATGTTGTTAAAATTCAGAGGCCATTTTAATGCACATATTACCAAGCCCATGGACCAAGGTTCAAGTCCTGCTCCCCACCTGTAGGTGACTACAGAAAAAATTAGTTCTAATTCAGTGAGTTAAGAAAAAATTTTGAGAAAACGATTAAATGTGACGACGTCCCTCCCAACTTACAAATACTTCTCTTCCCCTCTATCTCTCTCTCTCTCTTACTTGAAAGTTTCCTTTTTTAAAAAAAAATGAATATGACTTTCTCATAGTAAAACTTTGTGTTGTGAGTTAAAATTACATTCAGGTTGACCCATACTCCATCCTATGGTTTTATCAGTGTTTCCTTTTTATAAATAAAATAAATAATTACATTCAGACCCTGACGGCAACTACTCACAAGAAAGTACCCCTCCTTTGACTCAACTAATATAAAATTCATAACTATATTCACCAAACTAAAAGTATGAAGCCAGTTTTTAAAAATTGCATTCAGAGCTTTCAGATGTTCTACCAAGCAACTCTCCATGTTAAATCATTCATTAAAAAAAAATTAAGTGCAGGCATATTTTTTTCTGATCATAAATAGTTAACTGTGGTCTTAAATGCCAGTTTCTGCACGTGTCTGGCAGAATGTTATTGTCCTGGCTCAGACTGTGAGTTCCAGCCTGCTGGGCCTCTTTCAACTCTCTGTATCTGTCATAGGTCCCTTAGCTTCCTGGCTCTGTACTTTCTGGGAATCTAATAAGCACATCTTCTCTCGCCTCCTCCTCTTCCCATGGATATGGAACTGAGGATGGACCAGGGAGTACCTAAAGGACCAGAAGCAAGGCATTCACCATGTCAGCCTCAAGACCAAAGGTAACAGAATCTCAGAGGATTGGGAGCAGCACTGAACAGAGAGATTCTATGAAGGATCTGCAGAAGCCATTCTGCCTCCAATTTGATTATGGAGTAGAGGAAATAAAAATGCAAGGCGAACTCTCCTGGCTGCCTGCCTCCTCACAGACCCAGGCACTGAGGCCAGTCTGACCCATTCTGCATCATTCTCTTAAGTGGCAACGACATCTGACAGAGAGAGCACTGGGCCATGGCCTCACATGGCTCTAATGTGGTTAGAGTTGGAGAAATTATTCATCAGAGGATATACTAAAGTGTTTAGTGTCCCCTGGATGCATTAAGAGCAGGTCCTGTCCTTCTCCAGGAAGCACTTCTGTGCGTTTATCCTGAAGACCACTGCACTGGCTCCACACCATTGCCCTCATTACTCATCCCCAACCAGAACCAGAACTCTAACCCATGACTAACAGCCCTGTGGCCTCTCACATCCCCTCTTTCCTCACTCTCTTCCAGGACTCCCCTGGTCCTGCCTTCCCTCATTCCTCATTCCTCAGAGCCATAATCCTCAGCCTCCTGCTTATCATCCTCATCTTTGTCCACGCACAACCCCACCTACTCCCACCTGGTCCCTACTCCCAAGTATCTCCATCTGTTCCTCCTATTGTGCTGGGTCTGGCTTAATTACCATCTCCTGAAGTCTTCTGTTTTCATTGTCCAGAATTACTGCCTACTCACTACTGCCACCTGACACCTTCTTTCACATCGTTCCAGAACTCCCCAAGCAAAGGTAGAAGGATAGTCAAGAGGGAGGTAAATTCGTAGCTATTATGAGGGTCATTGTCAAGTCCTACAGAGAAGACAGAGCACCATGAAAACAAATGTGTGAGCTTGGTGTGCATTGGTCAAGATGTGAGCTTGGTGTTCATTGGTCAAGATGTATGCTCAGACTTCCTATAGTTCCCACTCTGCCTGACCTGCAAATAAGGGTTTCACCATTATTCCATCAATACTTTGAATGAATCTAATTGAGTTAGGCTCAGATAAAATTGCCAGTCTTGTCATCTTACATACTTATCTTCCAATTTTGTACATTGCAAGACATTATTCATCCTTTAATATCCAAATTCCATGTTCCCTGCTCAGTAGAGCCTTCACTGGTTTCTGTGGAAATAGGTCTCTGTTATTCCATCCTAGTTGCCACAGTCCCTTCATATATACACCTCTCTACTACAGTACTTCCCTGTAGTGTGGTCTAGACAGAGGCATCAGTGTCTGCTTTCACTGTTATTCAAGGATTACTACCCTAGCTGGTCCCTAGTCAGGTTCATGTCCAGGTCATCTTTCATCTTTGCATCCTGGTATCTGGCAAGGGGGTATATACTTTGTTTCCTAGTACCTGGCATATGTCAAAAAAAAAAACTAAATTTATATGTAACATTCAAGGTTGGTTGGGGGAAAATATCACTCCAGTTAAGCCAGAATTTTGCTTAACCTTAATAAAGTAAATAAATCCTCCATAAATTATCATCATCATCAAGATCATTAAAATCTCAGCAGTACCCACCAATGTGTCCTGGAGCCCCACTTCCTCAGAGTCCCACCCCACCAGGGAAAGAGAGAAGTAGGCTGGGAGTGTGGATCAACCTGTCAATGCCCATGTTCAGCAGGAAAGCAACTACAGAAGCCAGACCTTCCACCTTCTGCATCCCATAATAACCCTGGGTCCATACTCCCAGACGGTTAAAGAGTAGGAAAGCTATCAGGGGAGGGGATGGGATACGGATTTCTGATGGTGAGAATTGTGTGGAGTTGTACCCCTCTTATCCTATGGTTTTGTCAATGTTTCCTTTTTATAAATAAAAAAATATAAAAAATGTAAAAATAATTGAAAAATTCTCAGCAGTAGAGCCTGTGTAATGAGAAAATGTAATTCCCTTGGTTTTAAGGATTATTTTATATTATCCTACAAAATAGTCAGAGACAATCAAAATGATGTCCTTAGAGGGCTAAGATAGAACTTGCTTCCTCACACCATCAGTGCTGTGAAATGGCAAAAGCACAGGAAGCATTCAAAGGTTGGTTTCTTGCTCTTAGAGGAACACAAACACCTCTGTTCAGGAAGTAGCCCAAAGTAAGCACCTTGGTCAGTGTCTGCACATCATAAGTATTTTGTTCCATTGCAAATCACTTTATTGGAGGGAAGATGGTTTAGAGAATAACTGTCGATCTATGAGAATAGTTTTTCATCTCCCAATGTCTGCATACCACTCCCACCACCAGCCCAAGTCTCTTTTCACCATCATGTCTTATGTACCCCACGCCCTCTCTCCCTCCCCCATCTTTTGATGAATATCTGTAGTGTGGAGTAGCTCTCCTGTGGATCCCACTTGGGAAGAAATTATCCATGCACCACTGATTCAAATACTTTGACTATGCAGGAACAGATAGTGCATCAAGAAAGAAAAGTTGTTTGGTGAGGAGACTCGGGAAGTTTAAGTCCTTTCTCTACCACTGGCCAACTGGGTGAAATGGGGGAAAATCACTTGCCTCTCTGGGAAATAGTTTCCTCATTTGTGAAACAGGGATAATTTCCCTTGCTTGATATTCCACAAAACTAATACATGAGAACACATTTAACACAGATCTAATGTGGCAGACATAGAAACACAGTGGCAGACATAGAAACACATTGTTGTATGACTTTGCTAGACTTCTTTCTTAACTCTTAGCTTTGGGACCCAGAGTCTTATTTGTATACATCCCACCAGCCTCCAACAAAGAGGATAAGTGGCAGCAGGAAACAGATCAGAAGGACTGGTCTAGAGAAGGAGAACATCAGTGCAAACCATCTCTCTTTCACTCCCTCTCTTCCTCGATCTCCATCTCTCTCTCCATCTTCTTCTCTCTCTCCACCTCTTCCTTATCTTTCCTCATCTCTCTTTCTCTCAACTGAGTTTGATACTGGGGACAAATTAAGACTTTTCTAATATTATTTGAAAGTGTAAATATTATTTATTTATTCAGTTATTTATTTACTAAAGGTAGAGAGAAACTGAAATAAAAGGAGGAGATAGAGAAGGAGAGTGAAAGAGACTCATTAACAATGCTGCTTCACCTCCTTGCAGGTGGGGACCAGAGGCTTGAACTTGGGTCCCTGAGCCTGGTAGTATGTGTGCTTAACCAAGCGCAATCACCATTCACTATAACCAAAATGTGGACTCAACCTCAATGTCCATCAACAAGTGACTGGATAAAGAAATTGTGAAACATGTACCCAAGAAATACTGCTTGATCATTAGAAAAGATGACATCATGGCTTTGGGGGGAAAATGGATAGAATATGAACAAGGACCCAGGTTCAATCCCCTGACCACCTTATGGGAACACCATGAGAAGGGGAATTGTTTTGAAGCAGTGTTGTAGTATTTCTTCTACTTCTCTCTCTCTTTCTACCTCTCTCTCTCTCTCTCTCACTCTCTCTCTCTTTGCATTTCACCCTCTACCATATGTGTGTGTGTGTGTGTGTGTGTGTCTGTGTGTGTGTGTCTGTTTGTGTGTGTGTTTATGTGTGTGTGGTTTAATATTGATTTACAAAATTATAAGATAACAGGGGTATTATATTTGTATATTTCATATTCACCAGGAGTGGTGGGATTATTCAGGCATGAAGCCAAGGAAGCTGTGGTGGGAGTGGACAGGAACTTAAAGTTATTATGCTAAGTGAAATAAGTAAGACAGTTACCATATGGTTTCACTCACATGTGGAATATAGATAACTAAATGTACAAACTTTCAAAAGTTAATAATAATAATTATCACACTAACCCTCAGACTCTGAAAATTATGGTGGTTGTCAGAGAAAATAAAGAGAAGTGAGCAAGGTGCTGGATGGTGGCACCCGCAGTTAAGCACACATAGGACCCACACAAGGATCCTGGTTTAAGCCCTGGCTCCCCACCTTCAGTGGGGACACTTCACAGGTGGTCAAGCAGGTCAGCAGGTATCTGACTTTCGCTCTCTCTCTCTCTATCTCCACATCCTCTCTCAATTTCTCTCTCTTCTATCTGATAAAATTGGGGGGGGGGAATGGCTGCCATGAGCAGTGGATTTGTAGTGCTGACACTGAGCCCCAGTGATAACCTAAAATAAGGGGGTTGGAGGTAGTGCAGTGGGTTAAGTGCCCATGGCACAATGTGCAAGGACCAGCTTAAGGATCCCGGTTTGAGCCCCTGGCTCCCCACCTGCATGGGGGTCGCTTCACAAGCAGTGAAGCAGGTCTGCAGGTGTCTCTCTCTCTCTCCCCATCAGTATCTTCCCCTCCTCTCTGGAATTCTCTCTGTCCCATCCAACAGCAATGACAACAACAACAATAATAATAACAACAACAATGATAAACAACAAGGGCAACAAAAGGGAAAAAAGATTAAACATTACTTATAAAAAATTAAAATAAAATAAAGTTTAAAAAGAGAGAGAAAAGTGAGCATAGGTTGGTGGAAGGATCTCCTTAGTGTAGAGGCACTGAAACCCCAGTGGCTGGTATGGTGCACGTTATACACAAACGAATACACAAAAAATAGGAGTGAAATCATACTCCAAAAATTCTTCAATACCAAAGGTCAATCAACAAACCAAAGATCAATCAGGAAAAGGTAAGAGTAACAGATGAGACCAAGTCTAACTTCAAGAACTGGAGAAAGACTCCACCCCTTGGTGGGAGGTACCAAAAAGCTGCATAGCAAAACAATGTGTCTTAGAGGATGGGAAGAATTTAATGGCACTTTTGGAATCCGTTGCATTCTATAATGTGATGATGACATTATTGGAACCGTGGAAGATATTCCAGTAGACTAAAGAAATATTTCATATATAAATAAACAATATGGTGTTTGGTTTTTTGAACAAAAATAGAATGGAAATCCATTTTAAATGGCATATCTTATGTTGTATATAACTTGTCACAAAGTTTTCTGAAATATCAACAAATGTATATATGGGACACATTTTCAGTATGGAATCGAAGGGTTCTCAATTTCTCCTTAACTCCGTCAGTATGGAAAGTGGCTTAGGAACGGTGAAATTGTGTGTGCATATTGAGCCCCAACTCAGCAAGATGTAAGGAGCTCTGAAATAAAATTTAAAAATTGCTGGCAAGCTGTAAATGGAAGAACCATCTCAAGAAGGCCAGCTTCATTCCTTCCTGAATCCCTGCCTTTAGAAGGGACACAATTTTCACTTCCTCCTCTTTGGTGTCCAAGTTCCTGCCAACAGCACTGGCAAAATGTCCAACTAGGTCACTCCTCTTCCGGAGCCCAGGACTCCCCTGGCAGATCCTTGACTGAGAATAACCCCACCCCCCAGTCCTGTCCTAAGAGTCTACATCCAGTCAGGGAAACAACCTTGCGGGTTCCTCAGGATCCAGTTAAGTAACCAGAACAAATTTGGCCAACTTAATGGCCTGACAAACTGGCCCTCCCAGAAAGCAAATTTGCAATTGCACCAAGTTTTCTGCAGACAAGAGTTTAAATCAAAGGAGCAAATACAAATCCAGTCTCTGAAAAACCATGCGTCTCTTATGGAACTCACCTATAGAATGTTTTTCTTTTCAAGGATGCACAGTCCCCATGGTGCTGCAATTGAAATCCAAGTTGGCCTGTCCCCCTCTCCGCCCTACCCCCCCACACACACACCTGTAGAAAGAACAGAATGTAGGGTGACTGCAGAGACCCAAGGGCACTTCTCTAAGCATGGAGCTCATGTTTAAAAGGTGATTCTGATCTCTTTCTCTCTCTCTTTCTATTTCTCTCTCTCTCTCTCTCTCACTGCCTTTTCAATTCTGAAGAGCACTGTTTATGCCATGCTATGAATACACCAAGCTCAGCTCCAAACACACATCCCTTTCAGGCTGCTCACCTGAACCACATTCTGAGCAGAGGATTTGGTAAATAAGTAACACACTCATGCACAGGTAACCCCATCAGCTACTTGAACAAGCCAAGGCAGCTCTCACCCTTGGCCTTTGGCCTTCATGCTATTAGATTACTGCCTGTGTGTGCGCCCATAATTAAATTCCCTTCATGCAAAGCTGGACTTTTGAAGCAGATCAAAAATCACTCCCAGATGAGCTGGAGCAGGGCCCAGAGGCACCTCGTTTTTTCAGCTGAAAGCAGCAGGTTGAGAATACAAATGGCTTTTGATCCTGGGGCAGGGGGCTTCAAGGCCTTTATCCTTGAATGAGGCAGGAAAAAGCAGAGGTTCCATAGGAAGGAAGAGCCAAGGTACCACCACCCTCTACCCTGCTACCCTTTTGACTGCTTTCTCTCCTAGCCCAGGACACTTCATCTCCTATTAGTAATTCTAGCACAAAAGGGCAAATGTCCTCTTGTAGGAGCAAGAAAGAGGGATAGACCTTGGAGTGGGAGGGAGGCTCCAACAACCCACAGCTGATGGAATATACCCCTGTCCCCACACCCAAGATAAGAGACCAGCTACAGCCCTTAAACACTTACATGGCACTAAGCATATGGGGGTTATTTCATGAAGTTTCCTAGTGAAACCAAGACTATTATCTACTTTTTATTAACAGCGAGACTGAGACTCAAAGAAGGAGGCTGACCTGACTGTATGGAAGCAAATTTAGGGTCAGAGAGAGTAACAGTACCACAGCAGACTCTCAGGCCTGAGGCGCCAGAAGTTCCAGCTTCAATCTCTAACACCATCATTTAGCAGAGTTGAGCAGCATCCCTCTGCCCACCCCCCGCACCTCTCTCTCTTTCTCTCTCTCTCTCTTTCTCCCCCGTGTGTGTGTGTGTGTGTGTGTGTGTGTATCTTACTCTTTCTATCTAAAAAAGTCAACTTGGAGTAGTAAAGTTCCAGTGATAAAAATGAAATAATAATAGTAATAATAATCAGCAAATGTGTAGCTCCCCTCAAAAATAATATGATTTAAAGGTTCAAGCCATGAAGTGCCTCCTGCCAACTGGCCATGAAGGTTTTTATA
The DNA here is from genome assembly GCF_950295315.1 of Erinaceus europaeus. NCBI lineage: Eukaryota > Metazoa > Chordata > Mammalia > Eulipotyphla > Erinaceidae > Erinaceus > Erinaceus europaeus. Next base: position 17,221,555 of record NC_080175.1, read on the forward strand.
CTTGGAAGCAGACACCTCTCCACAGCCACCACCACTGCCCCCCCAAAAAAAAATAAAACTAGAAAAGCATCTTCCGCATGTCTCTCATTCTTTAGCTAGGTGTGGACACACTTGACACCCCCTGGACTGAAGCACACAGATGCCAGGTTTCTGCCTTGTCCATCTGGAATCCTGACTGAGCCAGAGGGAGCCACCCAGGACACCCTATAAGGTAACACAGAGGAGACCATAAGAACATGGGATGCTTCATGGGGTGCTCCTTCCTGACACAGAGTCCCTATCCTCCAAGCATAGGAACCTGGCTCAACAGGGGTGGCCCTTGCCTACCATCTATAAGTAACACAAAGGTCAGGCCTTACATGACAAAAACCCACATATATTATAGTGGTTTTATGGAGTCATTTGCCTTGAAAACACCCAGCAGCTGTGCATTACACAGTTGGTTGTACATTAATCATGCACCAGAGGGGAAGTGTCATCGTCGCTTCTAAATCTACTGACACACAGGCACACACCCACATCCAAGCATCAGGGAATGGAGATAGGTCTCCAGATTTCAGCTGGCCCCTTTCTTTGTGCTGTACAAGGTCTCAGACATCTGGCTGGGAAGATTGGCAAGCATGTGATCTCTTGGTTGTAGAGTATGTGATTACATAAGGGCTAGAGCACCATTGGACAAAGCTAGACTCACTCTCTTCACTCCTCTCATGGACTAAGGCCACCCACCTGGCTCTCATTCCTTTTCTCTCTCCTATTTTCTTTCAATCCGTTCTACTCCCCCCTGTGCACTTCTTCATCTCTGTCTCAATCTGTTTGTCTTTCTCTTATCCCATCAGTTGTAGGCAGTATGGGATAAGATGAATTAGATTCATAATATTATTTTTTTAAGCACAGCCATTTTTTATTTGCTGAAGACTCACTATGTGCTTTGAACTTTGCAGACACTGCTCTGTCTTCACAAGGACTCTGTGAGCTTAATAGTATTAGCCCCATTTGCCAATAAGGAAACTGATGCCAATGGAAATCAAATGACTTTTCCAAGTTACCCAGCTGGGAACTGGCAGAGCTGGGATTCAAACCATGGTCTGGCTGCTTCTCTCTTTACACTTTTTTCCCACAATTCTATCAAGTCCTCCTGCTGCTACTGTTCCCTGCAGGAATCAGGATCCCTAAGCCCAGAAATGGAAGAAAAAAAAATACTCCCCAAAGAGGCCACACCATCTTGGGGTGTGCAAGAGTGAAGGGCAAGAAGCACTGTCAGAACAGGAGACACCAAAAGGCAGGTGTAATGCAGAAGGAAAGCGTTTGTTGTGAAATGTTTAATTGTTGCACTTGGGGGTAATTTATTATCAGGGAAATTAAGTGATTCCATTAGCCTTCTGTTGCTTTCCAAAATAAATTTGGCAGAGTGGGGTGTGGGGGAAAACAGCGATGAGAGATGCTCTAATTTGTTTTTCTGCCCATTGCCAAATGGTGGTACAGGCTCCATTTATCTGTGAGAAGGGAACTGGCAAGGGTCCTGCATGAACCGCTCTGCTACAGGCAGCCCCTCCACTGCCACATTTCCAGAGAGGAACAAAGAAGCCTGGCTAGGGGAGATGGGGCAAGTGCCCGGTCCATGCAGAAAGAGACCAGAGGCTTGGGAGCCAGGCCCTGCTCTGCCCCCAGCTGGCTCTGGGCTTTGGTCAGCTCACTCTCTAGCAAATAAAAGAGACTCTCAAAAGGTAATGATGGCCTTTTCTCCCAACACTCTCTATGCACCCACTAACTCAAGCCTATATGTCTTCACCCACTGTTGGCTTATGACTTGAGCTCAATCAATAGCATTGCTTTCCTTCCAGCCTCACCACCAGCTATCATCACTATCTGTAACTAACAGATGTGCTTTGGGGTGGCAATGTGATAGAGCCAGAATGAGAATCCAGCTCTGTGTCCTCCACTGAGACACTAAGCCACTCCTTCTGGTCACCTCCTTCTGTGGACACAGGCACTGTGCTGCCTCTGCTTCCCTTGTCCACAGCACAATAATGTGGGATCCTGCCTCCTTGAACTTGAGCAAAGGAAGACATGATACTTACCCCCTCCTACTTCTACTGTAACCAGCCCACAGTCTAGCCAATACTTCATTCATTCTATACCCCCCAGTGCTTAACATTCAGTAGACACTCAAGTGTGCTTCTGAAGTTAACTGACTACTCTGAAATTTACTAAATGGGTACCCAGAACTTAACCAAAAGAGAACTGTGATTTTTCTTTTTCTTTTTTTTTTTTTTGAAGGGGGGATGGAATCAAGATCTCAAGTATAACAATTTCACTGCTCTAGGCCACTTTTTTCCCCATTCAGATAGAGAAGCAGAGAGAGAAAAACAGATAAAGATAGTGGCGGGGGGGAGAAAGAGTGGCGTGTCACAGCACCCAAGTTTCTTCAATTGCTATTACACCTCCTATGTGGTTCCAGAAATCAAAACTAAGTCATGTGCGTGGTGATGAAAGCACACTACCCATTGAACCATCTCTCCATGAAAAATCTAAAGAGCTGGTTAGAGAAGAACTGAGAACAGTCTGATAATTTCAATGGGGAGAAGCCAAATTGTGCCTCTCCGCCCAGGAGCTCTGATGTCCTCAGCAGCTCCACGATGGCTCCTCCAAAGTGAGTGCTACCAACTGATGAGACTGCCGGATACCAGGGCCATGGGAATCTGCCTCTTCCAGATGCTGCACCCTGCCCTTGCCCCCAAGCAGCTGCAGTCTTTCTCCTGGCACAGTTTCCTGGTCACTTCCTCATCTATAACATAATAACAGGGCTTCATTGCTTAGTTCCTCCTTGTAGTGGAACCAGAAACTATAGCATATTGAGATCTATGTTCTGGCCCCTGCCATTCCCACACAGTGTGAGATCTGCCAAAGGCTTCAAAACTAGGGCATCAAGCTCTTGGGAGATACTGATCTACCATAACCTATGATGTTCCCAGTAAAATGTCCGGCATATTCAGGGAATGCAATAAACTGGTATTTCACTTCCTCTGGCCTTCCACACCCTTTTGGATGACCCTTAGGCCACTGGTTCTTGGTCATGCTTGACCAGGAGGCCCCACCAAGAAACTCATGAAAATTAAATGAAAGTCTCTTTAAAAGTGACCATGGGTAGGAGCTGGGTGGTGACAAACCCAGTTGAGCACAAACATTACCACACACAAAACCCTGGGTTCAAGTTCCTAGTCCCCACCTGCATGGGGGGACACTTTGCAAGTAGTGCAGCAGTGCTTCGGTTGTCTATCTTTCCCTCTTCCCCCTCTCAATTTCTATGAAAAATAATAAACAAAAGAATGAGCATGGGATAGGCTATGTGCTGTGGTAATAAATGAATCCAAAGCCTCCATTTTCACAGAAAATTTACTTCCTGCTCCTGCTTCGTATGCAGCATAGGTCAGAAGAAGCCACTCTGCACAACCACCCAGACTGATGGAGGCCCTATCTTAACAACAAGCCTGGGCTCATCATGATGGAGAGAAGTGATATGCTAAGTCACACAGTGTCACTAAGGCATCTGCCCAGAGAAGATGCATGTCAATTCCACTCACATTTCAGAGGTCACTGCAGCTAGAGTCAGGTGACCTCTTGAATCTTTTAGTTTTCCCCAGCAGCATGGGCTTTGTCTCATGGCCTTGGGTATTATTGAACACAGATATTTCCGGGGGCCTGGAGGGAAAGAGTCCAATATCTAAGCAGTAGCCCAGTATAGCAGAGGATATAGGACAAAGATGGTCCTCAAGAAATGATTTGGGAGTTGGGCTGTAGCGCAGCGGGTTAAGCGCAGGTGGCGCAAAGCATAAGGATCCCGGTTCAAACCCCGGCTCCCCACCTGCAGGGGAGTCGCTTCACAGGCGGTGAAGCAGGTCTGCAAGTGTCTATCTTTCTCTCCTCCTCTCTGTCTTCCCCTCCCTCTCTCCATTTCTCTCTGTCCTATCCAACAACAATAACAACAATAGTAACTACAACAATAAAAAACAATAAGGGCAACAAAAGGGAATAAGTAAATAAAATAAATATAAAACAAAAAATTTTAAAAAAATGGTTTGACTTATTAAGACATTAGCAGCATTACCACCTGTGCCTGGGTCCACTGGACCACAAGACTCATAACTTTATTTTTTATCTCTGAGTCCCTAAGCCTCTAACCCAAGACCTGGAACTGACTGAGGCTCAACGAATGTTTGTGAAGGAAAATACCAGATTGGGTTGGTTATTCTGCATAAGTAACTCCATCTCCCTGGTTCAGCTCTCCACCCTGGAAGTAGCAAGCTCCTTCCACACAAGGTGCATGGTAATCAGATAAAGTACAAAAAGGTCATGTGAAGTGCAGAGTCTTCTCATGTTACGTGTGGCTGAATGGGTTCCTGGTCAACAGACCTTGTCACCTCCAATGGACACCACACCCAGTGGAGAAGCGTGTGAACCAGAGCTGACAGGATATCCTACTTCCCACTGAACTGGGGTAGGCACCCCAAACAAAGAACACCAAGGTTCTGTCTCAGAGAAGAGTGTCTGTGCTTCAGGATGGATCTTCTCAGTGTCAGATCTGGAATCAGCCCTGTTTGCTCTCTGAATCTTTCTCCAGACTTCAGAGGGAGGTGAGGAGGGGCAATTGTGCCACCAGGTTTCATGCTTTTCTTGGTCCTCAGACTCCTTCTGCCTTGTTTACTTGTTCACGGGGTGCTTATTTGAGTTGAGTGGCCCTCTAAAGGTCTGCTCTGGCTCCCTGCACATTCTGTCCTACATGGGCTCTGATAATCAGTAGGAAAGGTCAATAAGTCCATCAGATGTGCATAGGATAAATTTAGACCCTATCAAGCAGTAAGCAATAAAAACCTAGAGGTCAACAATGTTCTCAGAACCAGCCACACAGGGAACATTCTATAAGCAGACAAGGCTGAGTAGAATTCTAGTTCTTCCATGTACAAGCTGTGTGATTTTGGGCAATTCTCTTAATCCTTCAAAATTCACTTTCTTCCCACTACCTACTTCACAATGTGGTTATAAGAATTCATCCAGATAGTGCTTATAGAACAATTAACTGAGTGCCTGGAACTGGAAGAGTTCGACTAATTATAGCAGTGTCCATTGTTACTCCAAGGCCCAAGTGTTGTGGATACTCTGCATGGGCAAGGGTCTAGGGACTAGGACCCCACAGTTCTATTCCAAACCTCCCCCAAAGAAAAAAAAGTCATCATTGTATAATACATGCTAATAACACAGTGAGGGTCTCCATCACTCAGCCCACCCCTCACTCCATCTGAGGCAAAGGCATATTGAGTCCTGCTGAGTCAGTGGAGCACAAAGTAAGACTAAGTTCCTGACTGGCATGAAGATGGACAAACAGGAGAAAAGGAAAATTGTTTCCAGGGATCTGTTTTTATGCATTAAGTGCGTGAAATGGCCAGGCTAAGACAACAGAGGCTTGGCAGATGGGAGGTGTGTTAAACAGGACAGTGCAAAAGATAGATGGCCATGGAATGAGATCAAACAGTCCTGAGTTCAGGCCCCAAGTGTGCCATCTCCCAACCCTGTAGCATGGTCATTTCACGCTTAAACTTCTCACACTAAAATGGAGATTATATGAACAGCTTTTTCAAGGCACTGGTGTGAGAAAGAGGAATTTGCAACATTGATCACAGTGCCTAGAACACAGCAAGTGTTCAACAAAGGTTATCTAGCTCTGTAAACAGGTTCTTATGATCAATCCAGTGAACTGGGGAGCACTGGGCCATAGAGTGAGAATGAGGGGAGCCAGGGAACCCACTTACCTCTATGTTGAAGATGAGAGAGAGAAAATCAAACTCAAACTTGCTTAGTTATTGTTAGAGAAAACATAAACTCGGGGCAGAGCAGTGGTACACCTAGTTGAGGACACATGTTAACATGCACAAGGACCCAGGTTCAAGCTCCCAGTCCTCACCTGCAGAAGGAAAGCTTTACAATTGGTAAAGCAAAGCTGCAGTTGTCTCTCTCCCTCTCTATCTCTCTACTCCCCCCTAGATTTCCCTCTGTCTCTACCCAAATAAATAAATAAATAAAATATTTAAAAAAAAATAAGGTATAAACTCACCAGTCACTCCAACTCTTTCTAAGGACTGCCCCCCACCCCAGTGTTGGTGCAGTCTACTGGAATCCAAAGCATGGAAGTTCCAATGGGCTTAAGAAGCAGAGCTCAAACTTAGAGAAGTCAAAACACCTAGAATCTGCGGGCAGGGAAACATGGGGGAGAAAACTACAAAGTGAAAGCTGAGGTCCTTCAGAAGGTCCCCTGAAAGTTTAGATAGAGGACGGGGGGGGGGGGGGTGCGTATTGTATAATGTAGGATGATACAAGCTAATTTCTACTGAGTAGCTACAACAGGTCTGAGAACTAAACAGGATACTCGAGGCTGAAGATTGCTGAGAGATATTGCAGCTCTGATCCAAGCAGTGCGCTGAAATGTAACACCACATTAACAAGTTATGCATCCAGATAAGACACCGAAATTCAAGAAACTAAAAGACAATAGAGTCTTAATAAATGAACGGATACAGGATTTCATCAAGAAGAAAATGATAGCTTTAGGAAAGAAACAAACAAATGATACAACTGAAACATATAACTGCTGTAATATTGCAGATGTAAGAGTATATACATATAGTGTCAAATAAAAGATAACAGGCAGCTATTAAAAAATGGGGATTTCAACATTTTCAGCCCATCTTGGATGGAGCTTGAAGAACTCATGTTAAGTGGAATAAGTCAGAAACAGAAGGATGAATAGGGAATGATCTCACTCTCAGGCAGAAGTTGAAAAACAAGATCAGAAGAGAAAACACAAGTAGAACCTGAACTGGAATTGGTGTATTGCACCAAAGTAAAAGACTCCGAGGTGGGGGGGGGGGGGGAGAATACAGGTCCAAAAAGGATGACAGAGGACCTAGTGGGGGTTGTATTTTTTTCCCTTTTTTTTAAATATTTATTTTATTTATTTATTCCCTTTTGTTGCCCTTGTTGTTTTTTATTGCTGTAGTTATTATTGTTGTTGTCGTTGTTGGATAGGACAGAGAGAAATGGAGAGAGGAGGGCAAGACAGAGAGGAGGAGAGAAAGAGAGACACCTGCAGACCTGCTTCACCGCCTGTGAAGCGACTCCCCTGCAGGTGGGAGCCGGGGTTCGAACCGGGATCCTTATGCCGGTCCTTGTGCTTTGCACCACCTGCGCTTAACCCGCTGCGCTACAGCCCGACACCCGGGGGTTGTATTTTTATATGGAAAACTGAGAAATGTTATGCATGTACAAACTACTGTATTTACTATCGAATGTAAAACATTAATCCCCCAATAAAGGGGGGAAAGTTGAAAAAAATAACAGAAAAAAATTAATAAGCTGAATACAAATCCACATAAATTATTAATTTAAAGAGCACAGAGGGAAAAAATATCAAATGCAAATAAATAGAACCACAGAGATCAGTAGGGCAACTCAAAGAAAGAGATTTGAACATTTGAAAGATGAGAGATAGAAAATAAATCTCAAACATGAGGAATTGAGAGAAGGCAAAATTGAGACACTGAGAGAGGGGAAAATGCTGAAAAGTGTTAACTTAGCAAAACAATAGGCAAAAATAAATAAAGCAAATTTTAAAAGCACATGAGCATCTAGGGAGGTGACTCCGCTGGTAAATCAGAAAACATGCATGTATGAGAGTCCTAGATTTAATCCTCAGCACTAAGTATTCCAGAGAAATGCTCTGCTCTCTCTTCCTTTCTTACTCACTCTACTATTTTCTCTCTTAGAATACAGAAGAAAAGGGAGTCGGGCTGTAGCGCAGCGGGTTAAGCGCAGGTGGCACAAAGCACAAGGACCGGCATAAGGATCCCGGTTCCAACCCCAGCTCCCCACCTGCAGGGGAGTCGCTTCACAGGCGGTGAAGCAGGTCTGCAGGTGTCTATCTTTCTCTCCTTCTCTCTGTCTTCCCCTCCTCTCTCCATTTCTCTCTGTCCTATCCAACGACAACAACAATAATAACTACAACAATAAAACAACAAGGGCAACAAAAGGGAATAAATAAATAATAAAAAAAAGAATACAGAAGAAAAACTGAGAGAGCGTGAAATATTGTGGCATTGAGTTCAAGCTCAGTAAAAGCACCCAGCTACTACTGTCAATATATAGAACATCAAAATCAGTGTAGAAGGAATCAAGCAGGCTGTGTGAACTGAGTTACCAGGTCAGCAAACTGCACCTTTAATCACAGGTCAAGTATTTATTGCCACAGAATCTTGAGCTAATTCCTAAAACCCTCCAAGCATTTCTGGAACTCAGGCAGATCCCTTTGAGGGTTATTGTGGAAATGGTCTCCAATGTGCAATCCTGCCTCTCTTGGGTGTCACTAGGCCACATGGCAAGTTTAGTCATACCACATCAGACAATTCAGATTTCTTCAGTTCCACTGCCAAGCCCTTTGAGAGTCAAACTGGAGGGAATCAGTGTATGTGCTAGTGAAAGAAGCAGCAATAATCATACATTCTCCCACCCCACACACCCCAGGAAAAAGCCAGTCTGTCCCTCCTACAACCTCCCAGATCTGAGCAGCCATGTTTGGCAGGATGTTAGGATAGCCATATTGCTTCAGCATACATTGAACATTTGGTACACCAACCGAGGCAGTTGCTCCAGCACACTCTGTCCCACCCCTGCCCTGGCTCTGGACTGTCCCTGCAGTCTGGCAAATAAAGAGTTCTTGTAGGGGCCTAGTGGTGGGTCTAGTGCACTGGGACCACACAAAGATTCTGGTTCAAGCCGCCACTCCCCACTTGCTGGGGGGACCCCTCACAGGTTGTAAAACAGGTCTATAAGTATCTCTCTCCCCCACTTTGTCTCCCCCTCCTGTCTCAATTTTTCTCTGTCCTATCTAATAAAAATGGCCACCAAGAGCAGTGGATTTCTGGTGCAGGTACTGAGCCCCAGTGATAACCCTAGAGGCAAAAAAAAAGGGGGGGGGGCAATGTCTAGTACAACAGGAACTTGCATCTGCCCTGTATCCAGTCAGAATTTGAGGCATATCTTGGACATCACTGTATACCTTCTGTCTGATGCCAGGTGCTCCCTGACTCTTACACATGACTGAGAGGGTCCCTTTATGCTGAGTAGGATCCACTCTGGAAGTGGGAGACAAAGAACACTGTTTCCGCTAAACATAGCTGAAGCCAGAACAAGACCCTAACAGAAGCTGGGCCACATTTCACACCCACCAGCACACCAGCAGTGGTCTTGAAAGTGCCTCTTACTCTTCCTAGAGAGCAGAAGTACTAACTCTATAGATTTCTATATGCCTTATACCCAATGACACCCATAGCCTTCTCCTTTTCACACTTCAACAGAAAAGAATATGCCTGGAAGAGGAACAGTATAAGAAAGGAAGAGTAGGGAGGGTGTGAGGCCTAACCTTCCAGTTGGGTGATTTGACCATCCAGAGAAACAATTGGCTTCAACTCAGCAAGGAACAGCCCTCCCTATTTGTATTCCTCTCCTTTGGGGGTTGGGGGACCTCCAAGTACAGAGAACCCCTCAAAGGCAAGAGCATACCCACAAGCCAGGTAAAAGGGTCTGACTTCAATTCCTAGCTCTATTGCTCATAGCTTGAATTCTTGTGAGAACCTCCATTTCTTTACCTGTCAAATGGGAATGAGAAGATGCATGTTCCTTTTCTTGCTGTGAATTCAAGCAGAGTTAGAAGCACAATTTGGCCTGATAAGAGACAAGTTGGCAACACAGGAAAAGCATCAACGAGACATAGAAGTAGGGCAACACTTCAAATTCCTGCAGCTGGGACACATACACCAAGGATATAGAACAGATTTGCAGAGAAGAACCTGCCTGAAGGAATCAGGTGGATAGACACTCATAAGCCACTCTCTGGCAAAACAGTCCTCCAAAGAGTAAGGGCTAATTTGAAATCTTGGGAACCCCAAATAATTCAGACTCCACCCTCCTCTCTATAAAGACCTCTGAAGAGGCCAAGTCCCAAGAGATCTGAGTAATTTCAGCCAATTCATGCTGGTCCTTCGAACCTGGCTATGTAATTATAGCCAATGCGATGTCAGCAACCAAAGGATCCCGGGATCAGGGCTCCTTGCCTAGAAAAACTGGTCTCTAGAAAGTAACCTTGCAGATGTAGTATCTGGAGACCCTGAGTCCACCTGATAACCCTGAAAGCCACCATCCTAGAGAAGAGCAGAGAGTACTCAGAGCAAGTAGGTCTTGGGGATCTCCCTGCCTTCTGATTCTTTCAGAAACTTCCTTACTGCCCAAGTCCATCCATCCCCCAAGGATTTTGTAACCAGAAGAGACCCCATCTTCTTTCCTCCTCCCAGATCATGTTGAAGAAACATCCAAGTAAAACTAAAGCCAGCAAATAGAAATATAGGGTACCCAGTTAAATTTGAACTTGAAGTAAACAATAAATAATTTATATGAGTATGTATATATAGCTATGTGTGTTTGCATTTATATAGCTCTATTTATATTACATCTACCTGAAATTCAGTTTACCTGGGTGTCCTGAATTGTATTTGACAACCCTATCCAAATTCCCAGTTTTCTCTCACCTGGTTTCAATGCCCACATAGTCTCAATACTCTGAAAAGTTCTGTTACGTTACCCATCCTCCCCACCCTTGGGCAACCAGGGAGTGCTCAGAAAGACCCACAAGCAGCACTGTTCCTTCCAGTGGGCAGGTTAAAGCTGAAAAGATCTCAACAAATAACCCTTTTTCCTTCCCAGGTTCTGACAGATGATGAAGAGATTAGCTGACAGAGAGCTGACAGCACCTGGGCTTCCTAACACTAAATCCTCAAAGTCCCCTACTCAACCCCCACACCCAGAACATATCCAGTTCTAGTGTGGGTGGGGTGGAAGGGGATACCATTACTCTAATTCACTCTAAGATCAAGGCCAATGAAAACTCAGACAAGAAGAAATAGTGATGGTTCTGGGACCTGACAGTGGTACATTCAGTAGAGTGCACATATTATCATGTGCAAGGATTTGGGTTCAAGCCCCAGGTTCCCACCTGTAGGGCAGAAGCTTCACTGGTGGTGAAGTAGTGCTGCAGGTGTCTCTCTTTCCTCTCTGTCTGTCTCCTTCCCATTCAATTCTTCTCTGTCTCTATCAGAAAGAAAAGAAAAAAAGGGTAGGGGGCAAAGAGAAGAAAGAAGAGAATAGTGAAGACTTCCATGATCTATTTCTTCATTTCAATTCCACAACTTTGCTCTCCACTTTGGGAGAAGAAAGCTCTAGTATATGGAGGTAGTCTATAAGTCTCCAGGTTTAAGAACTGACTGACCACCTGGATGAATCCTGCCCTCACCTGTGGCACATAGGGGGCCATGTACAACACACATACAGACACAGACACAGACACAGACACACACACACACACACACACACACAGCATGCCACTCACAGAACTCACAGCAGTACCTTTTGATGACTGAGCTTGTATCATAGATATAACTGATAAAATGAGCTTTGATCAGCGTACTATTTCCCCACCTCCCTAGGACTCAGTTCCCCCCATTTATAAAATGTTGGCAACGCAGATTGCCACCAGATTTCAATCTGGTGGAAAGTTGAATCCAAATCCTGGGGTTCCATTTAGTCATTTGCTTGGGTTACTTCCCTACATGAGATTTAGGTTTCTCCCAGTATTTGAAGCCAGGGTTGAAATATGTCCCTATGCGATTAATGGTGACTTTCAGATACTTGTGTGTAAGCAATGTGAATTAAATGGATGTGTGTATATAAATTATCTTAATCTTTATCCTAAATTAGTAATTAAGGTTCCTAGGGCCATGGAGATAGCTCAATAGGAAAACTCATGCCTCTCATGTCTGAGGTTCTATACCAAAAGTAACTGCAGTTCCCTCTTAAGAATCCACACTCAGATTAAGCGCATGTGGCGCAAAGTGCAAGGACTGGTGAAAGAATCCACACTCAGGGCCGGGTAGTGGTGCACCTGCTTGAGCACACATGTGACAATGTGCAAGGACCCAGGTTCGAGTCCCCAGTCCCCACCTGCAGGGGGCAAGCTTTGCAAGTGGTGAAGCAGCTCTGCAGATGTCTCTCTGGCTCTCTTTCTTTCTATATCCCCCTTGCCTCTCGATTTCTGCTTGTCTCTATCCAATAAATAAATAAATAAATATAATTTTAAAAAATTGCTTTAAAAAAACAATCCACATTCTGAAAGGCACACCAAGAGCTTCAAATATCTTTATCTAAAATTTTGCTCATCTCTAGCCTAATCTAATGGGGGCCAGTCATACTTGTCATGGGTGAAATGACAGAGGTGCAAACAGTAGGACTGGCTAGAAAGATGCCCAGCTGTGTCGCCTTTGCATAAATGGAGTTGAAGAACCCAGAAGCCCAAACTCCTCGCAGAGCATGCAGGAAAGTGAGCCCCACCCTAGAGGTTCCAGGACTGGGGGAATATAGGCTCTATAGAGGAAGTGGGAGGTTCCTGCTGTCTTAGTGTTTAAGAAGGCAATAGATAGTTATTGCTATAATGAACTTATTTGGCGATTGGGTTAACTTTGAAAACTCCCCGTTAGGATTTGCTGTATCAGACACAACATCACCATGATATGCAGTGAGTGTTGCATACAGGCACTATCATGGGGCGATAAGATACTGCATTCATGTAACAACAACTATTTTGTAAATCATCATTTCCCCCAGTAAAGTAATTTTTAAAAGAGAATAACATCAGCAATTATCATCTTGTCATACCTGGCACATGGATCAATGTTAGCTGAGTTCTATATATGAATGTTCTTATAACACAAAGCTTTATAAAACATATAGTGGGAAAACTGAACCTTTAAAATCTTAACAACCCTGCTCAGATTCATAAGTGATCTGGCAACTGGGATTTGAGGACAGGCTATCTCATTCCAAAACCTCTACTCCTAACCACTGGTTTATAAAATACCAAGAAGGTTTGGGACTGGAAGTGAAATGAAAGTGCAGAAACAGATAATCTAATTCTGGAGTTCAAATGGAAAAATAAATCAAAATATCCATAGAAACTCAGTAAAAGAATAGCTAGGAAAAAGAACATGCTATATATCCTTCATAATTAAATCAGTGTACCATATCATATGGCCAGAAAAATATCCCAATAGAACAGACTAAAAATGTGAAAAATAGGCCCAAATATGTATGGAATGGGACATGATAAAGTGCTATCTCAGATCAGTGAGGAAAATGTGAGTGACCTGAACCATCTGGAGCAAAATAAAGTCAAATCCCTACCTCATCATATACTAGAATAAACTCCAAGTCAAAGACTCAAGCCTAAAAATTATATTTTTGAAACTAAAATGAGAGGATGAAATCAGCAGAAAAGGGCCCAAGTGGTGATGTACTTTGCAGGCACAGAAGGACCCAAGTTCATGTCCCTGGTCCTCACATGCAGGGGTGGGCGTGGGAAAGGACAAGGTGCTTCACAAATGGTAAAGCAGTGCTGCAGATGTCTTTCTGCCTCATTCTCTCTCACTCTCTAGTTCCCCTTGCCTCTCAACTTTTCTCTGTCCCTCTAAAAAAAATAAATAATTAAAAAGGAAAATACCAGAAATTCCCAATTTATCTCAATTCCCCCCTGACTATAAAAATAAATAATTGGAAGTCAGGCAGTAGAGCAGTGGGTTAAGCGCATGTGGCGCGAATCGCAAGGACTGGCGTAAGGGTCCCAGTTCGAGCCCCTGGCTCCTTACCTGCATGAGAGTTGTTTCACCGACTGTGAAGCAGGTCTGCAGGTGTCTATCTTTATCTCCCCCTCTCTGTCTTTCCCATCTCTCTTTATTTATCTCTGTCCTAACAACAACATCAATAACAACAACAATAAAAAAAACAACAAGGGCAACAAAAGGGATAATAAATATTTTAAATATTAAAATAAATAATTAATTTTTAAAAAATAAAATAGCAAAAATCTTATACCACCATGTCTACCATCACTAAGCAATACACAAATACCAGAAGTCAAAAAACAAAAGACTGATAAATTTGATTACTACCAGGTTCCAAGCTTTCCAGTGAATCCTGGATTCATTTAATGTTTTCTAGTTCCATCCAATATGACTTATAGGTGACATCCTCATCATTTTTAACAGCTGAGTATTATTCCATCATGTTTATCTACCACAATTATTTCAGCCACTCATCTATCATTAGATATCTGGGTTGCTTCCAGGTCTCAGCTATTATAAACTGTATTGATATGAATATAGGTATACATATATCTCTTCCAATAGGTACTTTTGTTGCCTTCGGGTAAATGCCCAAGAAAGAAATTGTTGGGTCATAGGGTAACTCTATTTCTAGTGTTCTGAGTAATCTGCACTGCTTTCCACAATGGTTGGACCAACATACACTCCCACTGGCGGTTCAGAAATATTCTTTTTTTCCCATATCCTCTCCAATATTTGTTGATGCTGTCATTTCCAGTGTATGATATTCTCACAGGTATAAAGTGGATATCTCACTGTTGTCTTTATTTGCATTTCTCTGATGATCAGTGACTTTGAACAATTTTTCACATATCTGTTGGCCCTTTGGATCTCCTCTTTTAATTCTTATTTTTTTAATTATCTTTATTTATTGGATAGAGACAGCCAGAAATCAAGAAGCCAGGGGAAGATAGACAGGGAAGGAGTCAGAGAGACACCTGCAGACCTGCTTCACCACTCACAAAGATTTCCCCCTGCAGGTAGGGCCTAAGGACTTGAACCTGGGTCCTTACACGTTATGACATGTGCACTCAACCAGGTGTGTCACCACCCAGCCCCATGGATCTCTTCTTCAGTAAAGTTTCTGTCCATATCCTCACCCCATTTTCGAATGGGATTGTTTGTTGTTTTTTTTTTAACCTTAAATTTACTAAGCTCTTAAAATGAAACTATAATGCTCACATAGAAAGCTACCCAACAGCTGACTCGCCACTATGTTGAGGACACAGTCCCTTCAAAGGTTACTTGCAGGAAAACCTTATGAAGGGCAATTTAGTGGTATCTATCAAAACTACAAATTCATGTACCCTTTAACCCAAGAATTCCACTTATGGAAATGTGCCCCACAGATAGATTCATGAGCATGTGAAAGAGCTGTAGCATGTTATTATAGAAAAACATGGGAAATAG
Source organism: Erinaceus europaeus (assembly GCF_950295315.1). Taxonomy (NCBI): domain Eukaryota; kingdom Metazoa; phylum Chordata; class Mammalia; order Eulipotyphla; family Erinaceidae; genus Erinaceus; species Erinaceus europaeus. The sequence continues at coordinate 17,236,773 of NC_080175.1, forward strand.
CCAAATGTTTACCAATAGGGACTGGCAAACCAAACTGTGTTATTATGATCCACACGCCCAATGAAGTGCTTAGGGGAACAAAGTAAACTGAATGAAGAAGCCCTTTATGTATAACTATGCAAAGAACTCTGAGACATGTTATGATTAGGGGAAAGTACAGAATATACTTTTAATACACTTTTGGCTTAAAAACTGGGGATTAGGGAGTCGGGCTGTAGCGCAGCGGTTTAAGTGCAGGTGGCGCTAAGCTCAAGGACCAGCGTCAGAATCCCGGTTCGAGCCCCCAGCTCCCCACCTGCAGGCAGGTCCCTTCACAGGCGGTGAAGCAGGTCTGCAGGTGTCTGTCTTTCTCTCCCCCTCTCTGTCTTCCCCTCCTCTCTCCATTTCTCTCTGTCCTATCCAACAACAACGACATCAATAATAACTACAACAATAAAAAAAAAACAAGGGCAACAAAAGGGAATTAAAAAATAAAAAAAAATTAAAAACTGGAGATTATATATATACTATATATAATAATAATCTCCGGCATATATATATATATATATATATATATATATATGTAGTTCCATCTTTAATTTATTTTAGTTTCTAAAAAGAAACCCAATCTTGCAAAACAAATCAAAGTGATTGCCTGGTAAGGATATGGGCAAGAATGAAGCAGGGGCTTTAGGAAAGAGAGAGAATTTTCTTTCTCAATTATTTTAACCATGTGAATTTATCAAAACATGCAAAATACTTTTCAGCTTTTTCTCCTGACTTGCTAATCACTGTGTGAGGACATTCTCCCTATACTTTCTTAGCTCCTCCCTGCCCAGGCCCTGGAGTGAGGTCCAGGGACTATTAAAAATGAAAATAATGAGGGTCATCAAAAATAATTACTGAGTGTGTCGCTTAGAAACTAAAGCCAGTGATTTTGAACTTTGGTGGGGCCTCCTCAAAAGGTTCCACATTTGGTTACACAGGTATGAAACCGCAGAGAGCAACCAAGTACAGAATGTAAAGCTCCCCATATACCGCTTCTCCAAACTGGTGAATGCACCTTAGAATCACCTAGAAATTCTAAGAGCAATGCCGATGCCCTGACACAAGTCAGACCAAGCTGGTCCTCCCTATGACACAGGCACTGGCCACAATTCTAATTGCATGTTTACACATGTCATTGCTAGATTCATGCTCTGGTCTTAAGCAGCAAGCTTACGGGTTCCGGATATATGCTTCCTTTGTTCACCAGTGTCTGGCAAACAGCTCAACAATTATTAGACAAAGAAATGAATGGTGCCTGGTACCCACAGAATGAGGCAGGGAGGTAGGGAGGTGAGTCCAGGAGGCTCCTGCCAAGACTCTTCCATGAAACCACACTAGGCCCTGCAGTCCCTTCCACGCCTGTGACAGCTAACAGATCCCACCAAGGGCTAAGTGAGTATGATGAATGCTCACCGCTGACCTGAGTGAAATTAGGGCATCTGCACTTGGGCAGTGTCACTTCCATAGTCTCTTATGTGTGCATGGGAGAAACTGACAGGCCGTCCAGGTGTCTGCCCTCATTTTCGGGCGTTTTCGATGTGGTGGTTGAAAAGAGTCGAGTAAACTGGTTCTTACTGTGTCCTTGCATGGACCATCCAGACCCCCAACCTGGTCTGTTAAATATGACAATAATTCATATGGCTTCAATGTCTTGTGGAACAATAGGTAGGCTCTTTATAGAATCCTCCAGACCTAAATCAGCCAGATCTCATCACCAAGGCAGTGTGCCAGGCAGTGGGGGAGATGGTCTCCTTCTGGATATTCTTCCCACCATTAGCCCCCAGAACCTTCCCTGTGATTCTGAGCAGCACTGTGAGTCCTAGAAAGCCAAAGGACAGAAGAAATAGATTAGAAAGAGCACTACCCAGATGTCACAGGAAAAAAGTTGGAGGAGCATTGCTTCTGAAAGCCAAGCTCAAAGACATTACAATGGTTCCCACAGGCCTGCAGAGAGCGAAGGAAACTTGGATGAGGTGCTCAGAGCAGTGTCCACCATACACCTTGTTCCTGTTCAGGATCTGAGTCCCTTTTAGAAGACACAGTGCCTCAGAGCCAGGCAGTGGCTCACCAATTGAGCACATGCATTACCATGTGGAAGGATCAGGGTTTGAGTCCCAGCTCCCCACCTGCAGGGGAGAAGCTTCGCGAGTGGTGACGCAGGTCTGCAGGTGTCTCTATTTGTCTCTCTATCTATCTATTTCCCCTTCTTCTCTCCATTTCTATTTGCCCTTTTAAATAAATAAATGAGAAGGAAGGAAGGGAGGCTGAGAGAAAGGGAGGAAGGGAGGGAATGGGAAGTAGCATAATGGTTATGCAAAGAAACTCAAGCCTGAGGCTCCAAAGAACCAGGTTCAAACCCCTGCACCACCATAAGCTACAATTGAGTAGTGCTCTGGTAAGAAAGAAAGAAAGAAAGAAAGAAAGAAAGAAAGAAAGAAAGAAAGAAAGAAAGGGAAAAAGGAAAAAATATATTTTAAAAAAATAGAAAAAGCACCTTAAATTCAAAATATGCTGCATCAATCAAATGTGAAGAACTTAAAATAGCTCAGTTATAATTATTATATAGGTTATAGGTCAGAAATGATACTATTTTGGATATATTGGACATAATAACATGTAGTGTTGATCTAGGGAGATAGAGTTGGCCTATCAGAGCTGAGTGGCTGCTTTGGTCTCTCTCTATCATAAAAATAAAATTATTTCACCTGTTTCTTTTTTTCATTTTAACTGTGGCTACTAGAAGTGTTTCATTACATGCTATTCTCACAGCACTGCTTTGAGGCCCAAGTCAGGGGAAACAGGGCACTGCAAGCGTTTCATTCAGGCCAGACTCTGTTTACAACCAAAACCCATTTCACATAGCTTTCTGCAGATGTATTCATCTCCCAGACAGCATCAGGCTATATCTGAACTGTGCCTCGGTAGTTCTTCTGTGGTTGTCTCCTCTCCCTCCTGAATTCTGAGCCCGAGAGGACAAGCCACAGGGGTAAATGCCAGGACACAGCGCCAGGAACCCAGCACAACCTTGGCCAGAGTCACTAGGGGATGGTGATGAAAATGGCCTGTGAAAACCAGGCCACCTCCTTGGTAGAGACACCATGAGGGCTAGACTGGTCCTGAGAACTTCTGTTCCTGGTCTGAAGAAGGAACATCTCCAGTTCCTCAGAAGACTTGGACTTCAAGTTCAGTGTCCCGAGGCATCGGTCTGGCAGAAGAGATGGATGTTCCCAGGAGTTCGGTGGTGTCACACTTGGTAAAGAACACACATTACCATGTGCAAGGACCTGAGTTCAAGCCCCCACCACTCAATTTATGAAGGGGGATCTTTACAAGTGGTGAAGTAGTACTGCAGGTCTCTCTCTCTTTCTATACTCCTTTCAATTTCTTTCCACTTCTATCAAGAAGAGAGAAGGAGGGAGAGAGAGAGAGAGAGAGTGATAAAGAGAGATAAAACTACCTACATCTTTACAGAGCTGAACTTCCATTAAGTGAACCAAAGGCCAGCAGTGGTCACAACTTAATTTAGCATTTCTGTGCCTCACTGCTTTGCCATGTTTGAGACCCAGATTCAAGTCCAGCTGCCAAAGCATTGAAGGAAGCTTTAGTGCTGTAGTCTCAGTCTCTCTCTCTCTTTCTCCCGCTCCTTCCCTTTTCCTCCCTCCCTCCCTGTTTCCATATAACAACAACATATAATAATAATTTCTCTGCCTCCAGCATCATTGACACACTATAAGGGAACCTGGCCTTGGTTATATGCTCAAGATTTAGCATCCTTCCAGTTCCAAACTCAAGAAAGATCATGGCCCCCTTGAAACTGGAGGGAAGTGAGGGTGGTCATTGAGACCAGAATCCCCAGGCGACTTTTCCTCACCAGCCTTCACTCTTGTTCATGACTGTGAACAGAAGTTGTGCCTTGCATTCTGTCTGTCAATGGCTAATGGACATAGCTCCACATCCACTGGCTGACTTACAGGTCTTGACCATGAAGTAGTCAGAGAAGTATTAGACAAGCAAGAAAAGGAAGGGGTCTTTCAGTGTAGAATCCTGAAGAACAGAGCGGATGGACTGACCAGCAATCATCTTTCCACTCTTGCAAGTGAGGTAAGAGGGCTGAAGTCCAGAAGAAGATGAGAAGGAAAATCCTTACATAGATAGGCAAAAAAAAAAAAGAAGAAGAGAAGAGAAAGAAAGAAAGAAAGAAAGAAAAGCCAGGTTTCTTCACCCTCAGAGACAAGAAAAGAGAACTTCAAAATAAGTTTTGTGGTCAGCAACTACTAGGACAAATGGTTGCCTCATTACCTCCTATGAGGAAACAGGTGAGTCAGAGATTCTTTGAAGACAAAGCCAGACTGAGTAATGATTCCGAGACAGTTTCTTTTCAGGGTCAAGTCCCAGAAGTTCATTACACAGATACGCAGCTGTCTCAGGGGAAATGTAATCTAGAAAGGCATGTTGAAGAAACTCATCACCTATGGCTTCTTTGATGAATTCCCACATCTCCAGAGGACTATCATATGCCTCGGGAGAGGTAGTTTTGGCGAGGGCATCAGAATAAAAGGCAATCACTCCAGGGTGAAAGTGAAAGGCCAGGAGCTTGCAAAATGGATGGCTTTGAATTAGTCATTAGGAATGTGATTAGAACCAGCAAGGGAAGTGGAAGCAAAAAAGAAGAAAGAAAGAAAGAAAGAAAGAAAGAAAGAAAGAAAGAAAGAAAGAAAGAAAGAAAGAAAGAAGACCACTTGCACTGGGACAGAAGTGCCAAAGACTCATTGCTTTGAAACAGAGTTTGGTTATCTAAGTTGCAAAGCACTAGAAGATATTACGGTGTGTAGAACCAGAGGACCACAGCTGCTTTGGTTCTTATGACAATCAGCAAGGAATTGTCAGACTAGAGTCTGAAGCAAAGAGTTTTGTTACTAATACTGGCAGTATTAGTAAGTAGTAGTCCTCTCAGAGAGCAAGAGGGCTCAGGCAACAAAAATAGAATGAGCCCAGTACCAGGAACTGAAGAACCTTTTAAAGCTAAATTGAGGGCTTGTGAAATAGCTCCCTTGGATAGTGTGCTGCTTTGCCATGTGTGTGACCCAGGTTTGAGTCCATCCTCCACTGCATTGAAGGAAGTTTTGATGTTTTTACTCTCTCTGCATCTCTTTCTACCTCTACCTTAAAATAAAAACTAATAACATAATAAAGCTAACTGGAATCAGTACTTTACTATTTGCTATGTGAGGTGAAGATTATGTTTAAATGATATTCTGGATGTGACCTACTGTATATACACTCTGTGCCTCTGCTTACCCATAATGCATACAGAAAACCCTGGAGGAAGGTGTGGTTTATGGAGTAGCTACAATCAGACCTTCGCTCTCTCCGATACAACTATTATACACAACAAGAAACTGAATTGGACACGTGAGGTGGCCTCACGTCATGCCACCTTCCAGACACCAAGTTACAGATGCTACCATGACTCCACCCTGACTTCTCTGGGCAGATGACCTCACCAATGTGTCCTGGACCCTCACAGCTCCAGAGTTCTGATCCACTAGGGAAAGATAGAAGCAGGCTGGGGGTATGGATCGACCTGTCAACACCCATCCTCACCATCCTCAGTGGAGAAGCAGCTACAGAAGCCAAAACTCCTGCCTTCTGCTCCCCATAAACAACCTTGATCTGTACTCCCAGCAGGAGAGAAGTGATAGGATGAAGATAAGAGGACTCTGCACTCCAGTTCCATCAGCACCCAAAGAGAGAAAAGGCAAAGGAGAGGGAGGGACATATGGAGGTAGTTATGATGTCATGAGTGGCTTAGAGGGAAAGAGAAGATTGAATCAGAAAAAGAAAGGGAAACTATACATAAATATGGACTGATAGCTGTAGAGGAGATGGTTGGCCCATGTCTACAACTTTAGGGGAACTGTGGTGGATTGCAGTGGGGAGAGTGGAGATTCAGAACTCTGGTGGTGGGAATGGCGTGGATTCAAATCCCTGTTGATGTGTAATTCTGTAATATAAAAATATAAATTAAATTAAATAAAAAAGAATAGGGAACCTTTTAATGAAGGGGATGGGATATGGAACACTGGTGGTGAGAATTATATGGAATTGTACCCCTCTTATCTCACAATCTTGTTAATCATATTAAATCAGGGAGACTTCCAGAGGCAGGGTTACGAGCAGCCTCAGATGTGTTTCTCTCCTCTCCTCTCTCAGATCAACTAGGAATACCAAAGGAGACCACCTGGGACTGAAACAGGACAGGACTAGAATGACTTCAGGAACCCAACAGATCACCAGTGAGTGCAAACACGTGTGACTGGTGGACAGAGAGGAGCCTAGGAAGAGATTGGGTGGCTGGTAACAGTCTGGCAGTTTATCAGTTGAGGCACCACCTCCAGTCTGTTTCACCAACAAGGGGACAATGGAGGGGAAGAGAGAACTCCCCTTGGACTCACCAAGTGCAACTCTGATTCTCCATTTCTACTGCCCTCAGAGTCTGGAGCAGCAGCAGGGAGGCCCTGTGCTGACACCAGGGGTCGAAGAACTAACCAGGAAACTCAGAAGAAGACCAATACCTCTGTGGTATAGCTGTGGGGCTGTGAAAGTCTCTTTGCATAACCACTGGATTATCTCTGCCACACCCTGCTTTATCTCTTGGTCAGGAGTCAGTGATTAAGCTAAGAAGCCTTCTTATAGTTTAAAAGCCCTCAGGCTTCCATAGCCTACAAGGAAGAAAAAGCACAAAACAGGCTTTTAATCCACTGTGCTCCAAATCAGGGATTAAAATAATATTGAAACAACTGTTAAATTCCACAACTGTGAACGCTTTACCTTACTTAGACATAAGTCAATCCAGGCAAGAGTGATCAGTAATTTGAAAAGTACTGAGAGAGGGACCTCATAACATACTATATAAAATGGTTAAACCAACAAGAAGAAATATTGGAGAAATGAACCAAGACAAGAGTCCAGCTAAAAGCCCCCCAAAGGTTGAAGTACAAAATGATGAGGTCAACATCCAAACACCAGTTAAGGAAATAATCACAGGAGTAAAGGGTTTGAAAGACTTGTCATCAGAAATGTAGAAACAACAAATGAGACTCTGGAAGAAAACACTAATTATCTCAAGGTTATTAGAGAGCTGAAAGCTGAAATAGTTGAGCAAAGAATACAAGTAGCTGAACAAGCTAAAACAGTATCAGAACAGGGTAACAAAACAGATGAACTCCAGAAAACAGTAGAGGGCAGAGAGTATAGAATCAATGAGACTGAAGACAGAGTTAGCAAGATTGAGGACGAATTAGAGACAACTAAAAAAGAAGTAAGAGATCTCAAAGTGAGATTAAGAGATGCTGAAAACAACAACAGAGACCTATGGGATGACTTAAAAAGAAACAATATATGCATTACTGGCTTACCAGAGGAAGAAAGAGAGGGAAAGGAAGAAAGCATTCTTCAGGCCATAATAGCTGAAAACTTCTCTAGTCTAGACAACATCAAAAACATAAAGGTTCAAGAAGCCCAGAGAGTCCCAAAACAGAATTAACCCAGACTTAAAGACACCAAGACACATCCTATTTAGAATTGAAAGGAATAAGGATAAAGAAAGGATCCTGAAGGCTGCAAGAGAAAAACAGAGTCACTTACAGAGGAAAACCCATAAGATTAGCAGCAGACTTCTCCACACAAACACTACAGGCCAGAAGAGAATGGCAAGATATCTATCTAGTACTCAGTGAGAAAGGCTTTCAACCAAGACTACTGTATACTGGTAGAATGTCATTCAGACTAGATGGAGGCATAAAAACCTTCTCAGACAAGTAACAGTTGAAGGAATCAACTATCACTAAGCCTGCCCTGAAAGTTCTGAAAGGTCTCCTATAAACAGTCAGACCACCATAAATAGGTCTTTCTCTCTGCACTTGTATCAAAGGTGGGTGTTCACAGCTGATCAGACATCTTACTCTAGACAGCTGCACCACAGTCATGAAGTTAGGGGAGGGCCTCATTTAGTGGTGGACACCCCAAATGTCTGGTGCCTGAGTTTTCTTGTGTGCTTGGCACATATAACTGTCTTGCAAGATGGGCACTTGTAGCTCCCCAAATTTCCCACCAGTTCATTTCCAGACATTCTATCTACTCTAACATGCCTGTTGGAGCACAGGGTCTCAGGCCAACTTTCCCCACCACCCCTTGCCTTCCCTGGGCTCCCCCAGGGAGGATTAAAAACACAAGTCCTTCCTGGAGAAGCCAGCTCAGCAGAGACACAGCAAGAAGAAACAAGCACTGCTTTATCTCATCCTCCTTTTTTTTTTTTTTAAATCCCAAGCACAAAATCAAGAAGTCTTATCAATCACAGTGGATCAGCACTTTTCCTCCTTTCTCTCATTAAAACTAGGGTGGCTTAAGCTGTGTCCCTGGCAGATTGGAACAGAAAGGGCAGAAGTTCAAGTCCTCCATCCTCCTTGTTCAATGGGTAAACTATGCCCTCCTATATCCCATGCCCATTTTTTTAAAGAGTTCTCCATTTGGAGACATGTTTGGGACCAGAACTGACAGATTTGGGGCAGTGGAAGGTGAGGGAGGACTGCCATTATGCTCACTATCTCCTCTAAATTCAGAGGTTCCTGTCAAAGGAATATTCAAGATACCATTGACCCGGAACCAGTCCTGATTCTCCATGGAAACCTAGAAGCCCACTCTTCTGCACCCCCTAACACTCAAGACACACAGGGGTCTCTCTATCTTGAGTCTGGGTAGAGACAGGAAGCAGAGGGAAGTGAGGAAATGTCAAATATGGTGTTTTCCTGATTCAATGTCCCTCACCAAGATGACCAGCCCAGCCTGGTATTGCTTGTGACCTGGTGTGGCTGGTTGGTAGGCAAGTGTAAGTATTGAGGTATAAGTAATACATATGGGTATTAGTTATGGATATTGGGATGTGGGTATTGAGCAATTACTCCTTAAGCTCTCTCAAAAGGATGTTAAGTTTCCAGGCCTGACCTCCCAGTCACTCTGAGGCGGAAATGAACCCCATCAGGAATTCAGGTGGCCCAGAAGGCAGTGGCTGGCAGTGACCATTTGTCACGAAGACCACTGATCCAAGCCCAAAGCCTAGGACTAAGTTCCCTCCAGTTCCAATCCTACAGAGTCTACTTGTCATTCTAGGACTTATGGGGTGACTAAGTGTTCACTGTGTGACTGAGAGTTCACCGGCTGACATAGCACTACTCTTGTATGTATAAAATGTTCATATTATCACTTCTCAGTAACAATAACCACCCTGAGGGTCAAGAAGTCCTGGTGACTGGACACCATCCCTGTTACCTGGGCACCCATTGGGGACAGTGGGATGATACCCAGAAGACAGGTTGCATTTGGAAGGACCCTACTGTGTGCCAGCTACCCTAGTAGGTCGGTCCTGCTGGACTTGCCTTTAATCTACCCAAGAATCCTGTCCAGTAATGTTCAAAGTCCATTTTACAGAGGAGAAAACTAAATCCCAGAATGAGACCTCATCCCCAGATCAGTTGGGGACACTGTCCTGGTATAGAAGAAGCCACCCCTCCCCACACCCCCACAGAACTGCAAGGATGCTAACAGATGGGTTTCTGTCCTGCAGCTTGGCCCTGCCTTCAAGAGTCCCAGTGAAGCTGGTGATAGTTCATTCTTCCCAAGCTCGCACTCTGGGAGTTTCAGGACTCACAGGTGCTGCTAGGTGTGCTAGGTGCTAGGTCCAAAATTCAGTCAGGTGGTAATGGGCTATCAGTCTCTAAGGAAACAGTGGAGACTAAGCAACAAGTGGTTGGTTGAAGGGAGAAGGAGCAGCTCTCACAGGAATAGGACGGAACCCCTCTCCCACTGCCCAGTAGGCAGTTCTAAAGCTGGGCCCTCGGTGGATGGTACTGCAGGGGCCAGAATCTCTTTCCTTTTGTTTTTGAGGTTGGAGCTCTGGAGACTTGAGAAGGAAAGGCAGGTCCTGGGCAAGGATCAAGTACAGAGGATCAATAGTCCAACATGGCATTTCCTTGTCCCTTGTGCTTGCCAAAGGCCAACGGGGAGCTGACTGGCAGCTGGGGCACAAAGCCCAGATTTTCCTCAGAATATGAGGCCTGCTTTAGTTCTGGATTCTCACCTCTTTCCTATCTAGGAAAATTGGGGGCCTTCTTGAGCTAGAGAAGAAATCTTATTACCTGACCCCTGCAGATGCCCAAGTAGATGACTTCTTGGTCACAAATGACTTTGTAACACCCTTCAGTTTCTGCAGACAAAAGAGGAAATCGGAAAGCCTGCAGTGGAGAGGCTTGGAAACTTGTGTATGATTTCCTATTGTGTGACAGAGAGCATGGAAGCATTATGATGGTTACTGTGTGATTCTCTCACTTCACAGGTAGACTCACCCTAAGGCATTCTTTTTTCTGTTATAAATGGTACTGTCTTATGATCTCACTCTCAGGCAGAATTTGAAAAAGAAGATCAGAAGAGAAAACACAAGTAGAACCTGAAATGGAACTGACGTATTGCACCAAAGTAAAAGACTCTTGGGGGGGGTGGGTGGAGAATACAGGTCCAAGAAGGATAGCAGAGGACCTAGTGGAGGTTGTATTGTTATATGAAAAACTGAGAAATGTTATGCATGTACAAACTATTATATTTACTGTTGAATGTAAAACATTAATTCCCCAATAAAGAAAAAAATAAAAATAATAAAAATAAATAAATAGTACTGTCGTAAAGTTGTGAACTTGATTCTTCTCCACTAATAACTTGTACTTATTTCAAATTCTACTTCCCAGGAAGTTTGCTTTTTTATTTCTTTTTATTTATTTATTTATTTATTTTCTTTTTTCTGTTTTTTTTTTCCTCCAGGGTTATTGCTGGACTCAGTGCCTGCACCATGAATCCACCGCTCCTGGAGGCCATTTCTTCCCCCTTTTGTTGCCCTTGTTGTTGTAGCCTCGTTGTGGTTATTATTATTGCCATTGTTGATGTTGTTCGTTGTTGGATAGGACAAAGAAATGGAGAGAGGAGGGGAAGACAGAGAGGGGGAGAGAAAGATAGACACCTGCAGACCTGCTTCACCGCCTGTGAAGCGACTCCCCTGCAGGTAGGGAGCCGGGAGCTCAAACCGGGATCCTTATGCTGGTCCTTGTGCTTTGAGCCACATGCGCTTAACCCACTGCGCCACCGCCCGACCCCCTTTTATCTGTTACAACACTGTTTCTAGTGGCCTTTTTTTTTAAATAGATGCAGAGAGAAAGAGAGAGTAGAAAAAGGATGAGAAGGAGGAAGAGGAAGAAAAGGAGAATAATGGAGACAAAGTGAGGGGAGAGTCCCCAGCAGTACTGCTCCACGGCTCATAAAGGCTCTTCCCTGCAGCTAGGGACTGGGGGCCTAACCCCCAAGTCCTTGCACTAGTAACATGTGCACTCTACAGGGTGCACCTTCTTAAGAACTCTCACAATGAACTTGCCTGCCTGTTACTGCCCAGTTTGAACTAGTGACTATGGTCATTTTTATTTCCCTTGAGCAAGAATGTCAAATAAGCTTTTTTTATTATTATTATTCATCCATCACCTCAGCTGAACAGTGGTGGCTAGCTAGAGCTCTTTGTTAGGAAGAAATCCAGTGGGCTGGGCGGTGGTGCAGCATGTTAAGCGCACACGGTGCAAAGCGCAAGGACTGGCATAAGGATCCCAATTCGAGCCCCTGGCTTCCCACCTATTGGGGGGGGGGTTGCTTCACAAGCTGTGAAGCAGGTCTGCAGGTGTCTATCTTTCTCTACCCCTCTCTTTTTTCCCATCCTCTCTCGATTTTTCTCTGTCCTGTCCAACAAGGGCAACAAAATGGGAAGAATGGCCTCCAGGAGCAGTGGATTTGTAGTGCTGGCACAGAGCCCCAGCGATAACCCTGGAGGCAAAAATAAATAAACAAAAGAAAAGAAATTCATGCCGAAGATCAGACTCAGCATGAAACAGTTCCGTGATTGATTTGCAATGCCTGTCATGGGTGTGGGACAACAAGGCAGTGACAGTTATGTCATCCTTTAGGGGGTTAAACTAAATTTCTCCTCACTTGTCTGTCCAGTCTGTTGTCATATAGATTGAGAAGGTCAGTGCTTTCAATGCTGGGTTCCAATATGAGGTGCCCAAATTAAGTGCCTATATCCTCTGTGTGGGTTAACCTCCACTCAACATTCAGGGTAAAGTTCTCCCAAAATGAACACCAGCAGTTCCTTACTGCCTCTAGCATCACATGAGATCACAGCCCCTAAAATACCTGAGCCCAAGCTGACAGTCACCTGAGAGAGTACCTGTTTGCCATGTGCAATACTGGTTCACCAGGCTCAACCCAGCCCCCACTATACTGAAGAAGTTTTGGTACTATGGCGTCTGTCCCTCTCCTCTTCTGCCCCTCTCTTTTTCAGCCTGAAAAAAAGATGGTGCAGACTAACTCCCCAGCCTGATGCCACCAGTGCCGTACTGACACGTGCAGCTCACAGCCCGTGCATGTTGCACTTCGTCTCCCCATGTCCAGAGTTTGCACAACCCTTTTCCAGTTTGTGTGTACTATTCTTTAGCCTGGAACATCTCTCCCTTCTCCCCCCTCCTTGAAAAACCCATGACCATTCCTCTGTGAAGTCTCTCCTGATTCCTCCGTGAAGTCTCTCCTGATTCCTCCATAGCTCTTGGTTCACTTTGCTATCATAGTTGAAGTCATACAGACAGACAGTGAAAACAAACAAACAAACAAAAAAAAAAAACACTTCATGGCCTGCAAAGGACTGTGCCTGCTGAGTGCTTCTGGTGATCAAACGGACATTTACAGGTTTTCTGAGCTCAGTATGGAGTGTATGACGCCTCCCCCCACCCCCCGCCACCACATCACCCCCAAGAGGTTAACTCCAGGTCCTTAAACCTTAGATCTTGATGTTCCTTGGCTCCCATCTGTCCCATGATGATCAGGGCAGTCACATATTTATGCATGCAGGTTCCACCACGTGGGGAAATGGCTTGGTTTTTGCCCTATGAGCAAATGACACTAGCTGTGAAAAGAGAAGTGGAGGAACTCCACTCCAGTGATGATGGGTCTCACTGAGCTAAAAAGGAGACCCGGGTGTAAGACTGGGGTGAGATCAACAATGAATCGGCTTGTGTGGAGGAAAGGAGATGGCATTTTCTTGAGCTCAGTGGACTAAAAATAGTGTGAGGTTTTCCAAGAGGCTGTGGTGGTACTTCAGGATGTGGCTATACAACGTTTATTTCAACAACTGGCTGTGAGGTCAAAGTCAAAGGCATTCACAGTCAGGACTGCTCAGCCAGCCCCCAGTGGCAGGGGCATGGGAACAGTACCCTCAGGACCCCTCCTCACCTCTGCTCAGCAGTGCTACTCCAATACACCCTCTCCTCCAACACACCCTCTCCCCCCACGCACGGCGAGTCAAGTTGCCTCATTCTCTGAGACTCAGCCACTCCTCTGAGCAGCAGTTATGAACTCTTCCACCAAAGCTGTTCAAAAGCAAAGAGGAGATTGCACGGAATTAGGGGGAGGGAGAGGAGTGAGAACTGAGACTTGCCTCTAGAGGCTTCCACCAGCATGAAATTTCCTCTGGATCTGTCTTATTCTAAGAATTCAAAGGGAGTGCAGGCAGTGGCACACCCAGTTAAGTGCACATAATACTAAGCACAAGAACACATGTAAGGATCCAGGTTCAAGCCCCTGCTCCCCACCTACAGAGAGGATGCCTCACAAGCATCAAAGCAGATCTGCAGGTCTCTCTCTCTCTCTCTCTCTCTCTCTCTCTCCCTCCCCCTCCTCTCTCAATTTCTCTTTGTCCTATCCAATAAAATGGGAAAAAAATGGCCACAGGAGCAGTGGATTTGTAGTGCCGGCACTGAACCCAAATGATAACCCTGAAGGCAAAAATAAATAAGTAAATAGAATTCACAACATCTCACTCCACTTTTAAAAAAAGAAAAGGAAAAAAGGAATAAAGAAAAAAGCGAGGGAACAGGCAGTGGTGCACCTGGTTAGATGCTCACATTACAGTGCCCTGGTCCCCACCTGCAGGGGAGAAGTTTCATGAGTGGTGAAGCAAGACTGCAGATGTCTCTCTGTCTCTTTCCCCTCTGTCTGTCTCCCCTCCCCTTTCTTTCTGTCTCTAGCCAATAATAAGCAAAAAAAAATATTTAAAGCCTACAGTCATAAATATATCATAAGGCCAGGCAGTAGTGCACTAATTACATGCAAATGTTACCATGTGTAAGGACAAGGGTTCAAGCCCCCTGATCTCCACCTACAGGAGGGAAATTTCACAAGTGGTGAAGCAATGCTTTTCTTTCTCCTTCCTTATCTCCCCTCCCTTCTCAGTCTCTCTCTATCAAAAAGAGAAAGAAAGAAAGAAAGAAAGAAAGAAAGAAAGAAAGAAAGAAAGGCAGGAAGGGGGAAGAGAGGAAAGAAGGAAGAAGGAAAAAAGGAAAATGGAGGACAAAATGATAGCTTCATTGTGCAGGCATCGAGCCCCAGTGATAACACTGATGGCATTAAAAATAATAGTGATGATGATGATAATAATAAAACATTTTTAGAGAAGAAAAATCACATCCTATCAGGGAGCTAGCTCAGCAGTAGAGCACAGGGTGTGCCTGATGTGGCTGGGTTTGAAACCTGGCACCACATATGCTGCAACTGACCAGTGCCCTCACATGAAGTAAATAATTAAATGTTTTAAAATAAACAGATACAGATAAAGCCACTTCCATCTCCAGTCTCACAGTTGTTACATCATCACTTCCCAAAGGGAAAGTAGTGCTTATCTGGTGACATCAAAAGACTGGTGCATGGTGACCCCAAAGACACAAGAAAGAAACCTCTGAGAACCTCATTCTCTGTGTTCCTTTGGCTACTGAGGTAAAACATTCGTTCATCCGACAAGTCTCTTCTGAGTTCCTCTTTCCTGTCCAGAACTAAAAAGGAAGCAAGGAGTATGCCAGCCTTGGGAGAACTCTTTTCATTGGAGGGGAGAGACAAGGGAAATAGGCATTGAAAGACTCCATGATAAATGGTCCCACCCACCAGGAATAACCAGGAGCTCTGGAAACAGGGGAGGTGGGAAGCAGGTCATGCTGGACTCCAGACTAAATTAAGATCCATGTGTCACTGAGTAAAACAGTTAACCACTGTTTTCTCGTCTATGAAATGGGAATAATAGCTCTATAGGCTTCCCATGTGGATTAAATGAGCTACACATTGACTCACACTAAGTGGCCAAGAAATATTAGTTAGTCTGCTGAAGTCAAAGGAAAAGACGGAACTGGGGTGTAGAGATGGGGTAAAGATAGTGGTGGGGACCAGGGGAGAGTGGGCTCCAGACACAGGAAGCAACACGTTCCAACAAGTTTGTTGAAGGAATAAATGTATTAACGGTAAATAATGTATTTGCGGTAGTGAGGATAATGCAGTCTCAACAAGCCACATCCTTTTTATCTTCTATCCCCTGATACCTGTGTGGAGCTGGTAGAGGGTTACTGTGCATGGCACCTACAGACAAGCCCAGTGTATTTTTGGGGGGGAGGGGAAAGGGAGAGAGAGAGAGAGGGAGAGAGACCAGAGCACTGCTCATCTCTGGCATATGATGATGCTGGGAATAAAATCTGTACCCACAAAGATACAAGCCCTGTGCTCTGACTTGCTTAGTTATATCCCTGGGTCCACAGAGTCAAATTCTTGGCACAGATATTGACTCTTTCTCCTCTTGGGGCCTTGTAGCCTTGAGATTCTAACCCTCTGAGGGTGCCCAATACCCCACTCTGCTCCCTCTTCTGGCTACTTCACCATTACTTCCATCACAAGACGTTTCTTGATCCAGATCACTAGAGATAGTCACATGTCCTGCCTCTTGGAATAACCTGAGAAAGGCAGGTAAGGGACAAACAACCCTGAACCTATGGCAGAGGTCTTGGACCTCATATATACCTTCCCCCTCCTAAGTTCTCAGTAAGTCAAGAATGAGCTGACAGAGGATGCACTATTTAAATAAGCTGTGGAACTGCACATACATGTGGTCTCAGTGCTGGAAAAAACAAGAAGGGTGGAGTGATGGAGGAGGAAAAAAAGACTTGAGAACCTTCAGTGCCCAAACCAGGAGCCTGTCAGCTAAACAGAGATAGTCGCCCTGTAACTGACCACATGGCTGGCCCACTAGACCACATCTAAACAGGAGGAAGAGGGGGAACAGCCTTTGCTGTGGCCACCACGGTGTAACCTAAAGGAAAGTCAACCAATCATGTCACTATCTGAAGTGGGTGGGGTGAGCCATTCTCAGGCAGATTCCATGAGGGGCCAGAACCAGGCTGTCTGGAGTATTAACATGACCAGGGGGCAGAGGAAGCTGGTCTCAGCTGTTACCCCCAAAATAGGTTGAGCTTGATTCTTATCTGCTCTATTCCTACTTCATGGTTCCTGTTTATTATTTAATTTTATTTTGTCCTGCTTTATATTTTATTGTCTTTCAGCCACCAAGTAGCAGATGCTACAATGATCCCATCCTAACTTCCCTGGGAAGACACCCTCACCAATGTGTCCCAGAACCTCACCTCTCCAGAGGCCTACCCCACTAGGGAAAGATAGAAACAGGCTTGGGCAGGGGCAGGGGTGAATCAACCTGCCAATGCCATGACCAGTGGAGTAACAATTACAGAAGCCAGAACTACTACATTCTGCACCACAAAAGTAATTCTGGTCCATACCCCCAGAGAGGGAGAAATATTAGGGGAGATGATCAGAGGGCTCTGAACTCTTAATTCCATAAAGACCCAAAGAAAGAAGAGGAAAAAAGAAAGGACATTTGAAAATAGTAACAGGTATAGGTGTGACTTTGAAAAGAAGACAGGGCCATAGAAAAAAGTGGTTATATTTATATTTATATTTATAGAAATAATAGTCAACCCCTATCTGTGACCTTCAGAGAACTACTGCAGTTTCCAGTGGAGGGAATGGGGACACAGAGTGCTGGTAGTGGGAACGGCAAGGAATTATACTCCTGTTGTCTCATAATTTGGTAAATCAATATTAAATCACTGATAAAAATTTTTATTTAATTTTTCCCCACACCTATGGACATCTACTCTCTGACAAAGGGGCCCAGACTATTAAATGGGGAAAGCAGAATCTCTTCAACAAATGGTGTTGGAAACAATGGTTGAAACATGCAGAAGAATGAAACTGAACCACTGTATTTCACCAAATACAAAAGTAAATTCCAAGTGGATCAAGGACTTGGATGTTAGACCACAAACTATCAGATACTTAGAGGAAAATATTGGCAGAACTCTTTTCCGCATACATTTTAAAGACATCTTCAATGAAATAAATCCAATTACAAAGAAGACTAAGGCAAGTATAAACCTATGGGACTACATCAAGTTAAAAAGCTTCTTCACAGCAAAAGAAACCACTACCCAAACCAAGAGACCCCTCACAGAATGGGAGAAGATCTTTACATGCCATACATCAGACAAGAGTTTAATGACTAACATTTATAAAGAGCTTGCCAAACTCAACAACAAGACAACAAATAACCCCATCCAAAAATGGGGGGAGGACATGGACAGAATATTCACCAAAGAAGAGATCCAAAAGGCTGAGAAACACATGAAAAAATGCTTCAAGTCTCTTACTGTCAGAGAAATGCAAATAAAGACAACAATGAGATACCACTTCACTCCTGTGAGAATGTCATACATCAGAAAAGGTAACTGCAGCAAATGCTGGAGAGGGTGTGGGGTCAAAGGAACCCTTCTGCACTGCTGGTGGGAATGTAAATTGGTCCAACCTCTGTGGAGAACAGTCTGGAGAACTCTCAGAAGGCTAGAAATGGACCTACCCTATGATCCTGCAATTCCTCTCCTGGGGATATACATCCATCGAAACACATCCATCTAAAACGATCTGTGTATCTGTGTACACATATGTTCTTAGCAGCACAATTTGTAATAGCCAAAACCTGGAAGCAACCCAGGTGTCCAACAACAGATGAGTGGCTGAGCAAGTTGTGGTCTATATACACAATGGAATACTACTCAGCTATAAAAAATGGTAAATTCACCGTTTTTAGCCGATCTTGGATGGACCTTGAAAAATTCATGTTAAGTGAAATAAGTCAGAAACAGAAGGATGAATATGGGATGACCTCACTCTTAGGCAGAAGATGAAAAACAAGATCAGAAGAGAAAACACAAGTAGAACCTGAACTTTAATTGGCGTATTGCACCAAAGTAAAAGACTGGGGTGGATGGGTAGGGAGAATACAGATCCAAGAAGGATGACAGTAGACCTAGTGGGGGTTGTATTGTTATATGGGAAACTGGGGAATGTTATGCATGTACAAACTATTGTATTTACTGTTGAATGTAAAACATTAATTCCCCAATAAAAAAATTAAATTAAAAAAAAAGAGAGACATCTTCAATAGGGAGCATCAAGACATGTAAATATGTGAAACATGTAAATAAAATGTGTAATTTTTTGAAAAAAAACTATTTTAAAAAATAAAATTCATTTTGAAAATTATTTTTAAAAAATTATTTAATTTTTTAATTGAATTAATCTACCTGGTCAAATGGATGTTGACCCTCTAGCCAGGAAGTGAGGCAAGTGGCTTAAGATAATTTTTTCAGGTTGGTCCACATCCACCCCAGTGGTAAAGCCTAGAGAGCCCCAGAGACCTCTGTTCTGCTGTCAAGGTTGCAGCAGGCTCCCCACTGTCCCATCGGAGGGACATCTTGTGTTTTCAGTTTACCAGTCTCCATGTTCGTCCCGGCTCAGTCTCAACTGCCAGGCTGCATTAGATCACGCCATGCCAGGCCTGTTGTACTTTCTCATTAGCCATATCATATATTTTAAGGGTTGGCCAAGACTGATACAGTGCCAGAGGGCTGGTTTTCTCCATGAGTCCTCACACACCACCTCCAGAAAAACATCAGACTTGCAAGTCCAAGGGCTCCCTGGTTCCTGCCACAGTCTGGAAATGAACCATCTCTGAGACCAGGGACAAGTGAGTGGATAATCAGAGGCAACAAGGGATGTGGTCCCTGTGCCTGTTTCCCCAGGCAGGTCAGTCACTACAAAGTCCTGCTGAGCAATCATGGTCCTGTGCAAAAGCACAAAGAGCCAAAACACATGTGGGGACACAACTTCCTTTGGGGAGCAACCTGTCCTGCAATATGGAGGTCCTGAGCTCTCTCTTCTGATGTGTCATCTCCAGGGCAGCAAGGAGGGCTCCATATGACAAAGGTGGGAGGAGACCCATTCCACAGATGAGGAAATTGAGGCTGAGAAGGGAGATGATGTATCTAAGTCATAAAGAAAGTAAGTGGAGGAGCAGCAGGGGCTCAGCTCAGAAACCAGGTCCTGTTCAGACTCATTCTCCCAGGAATCCAGGAGGACCACTGCTCATCACTTTCCTCTCCCAGAAGTGCAGTGGTCACTACAGAAATGAAGAGTCTACAGTTTACTCCTCTCCTGAGAACAGCCACAGTCACCCAGCTGGGGGTTGGGACAGAGGGGAGAGAGAAGCTTCTTTCTGTGGTTTTCCATGTGTCTCTGCTTTCAATTTCTGTCCAGTCTTAAGGCTTTTCTCTCTCTCTCTCTCTCTCTCTCTCTCTCTCTCTCTCTCTCTCCCTCTCCCTCTCCCTCTCCTTCTCCCTCTCCCTCTCCCTCTCCCTCTCTCTCTCCCTCCCTCTCTCTCCTCTCTCTCTCTCTCTCTCTCTCTCTCTCCTTCCCCTCCCCTAATATGCACACAAGCTCCTCCCCTCCCTAATATGCACACAAGCTATTTTTACCTAGCATAGAAGAGAGGCCCAGACTATCTTTGTGTTGAGGGAAGAGGGTAGGTCTCTTCTTCTTGAGAGCTATAAATTTCCTTCCTGTCATCCATCACCTGTGTATAGTGCCAATGTCCAGGACATTTGGATGGCTCCCAGGGAAGGAACAGAGGACATCCTAGGGCAGAGATAGTAGGATTTGTGGCTCATTTCAGTGAAACTACTTTGAGAAGATGGTGAGGAGCTTCAGAATTTGTGGGATGCTAAGGACCCTGGAGTTGGTGAGAAATAGAGACCAACTCGAGATGACCTCCAAGCTCTCTGCCCAAGAAGGTCCAGTGCAAACCATTTTCCCATAGCACTTTGGCCACCAGAGTATCTGTGTCAGTCACGCCTCTAGATTAGGACACAAAACCCTCTAAAAGGATTGGTCCAAGGAAAGATCCCCAACTAAAGTTCCCCTGAGGTAATGTGACAAGACAAAGATTCAGAATTCAGACATTTGTGTGGCAGAATTCAGCAACCTGTGATGATCACATGTAAGGAGGGAAAGCATGGAGGAATGTGGAGGGCTGGTGACACCCCAACTAGTATTAAAAGAATAAGGAAAATGTGACCTCAAATAATATTCTCATCCTAGAGTCACATGCCATGTAAGAGACCAATTCTACAGACTTTAGATTTTGCCTACAATGATCCTTCATACATCAGCTTTAGAAAAATTATTTCAACTTACAGGATTCATACCCAATCACTGCCACATAGTTTCAAGACTGCCCATCTTTAGACATTTGAAAAGGAGCAGAATATAAGAAGGCCAGATGCTCAAAGGACCCATCCTTTCAGATCATCTGGTTTCATTTTGCCAACCAATTTAAAAAAAGAAAATCCCTAAAACACAACACAAAAGCAGGCTCACATTTCAATAACCTCTAAGCCCATTTCCTGGAAGATTTAGCAATAAAACAAATCATAGCTCCCATTTAGAGACAGTCAGGGTCTGCATGAACTTGACTGGGTCATGAACTCAGGTGTTGGTGACTGTGTTGCACTGTTTACCCTAGTCAAGAAAATGATGTGTGAACAACCATGCCATCTTCTTTTCAGAAGCACATGAAGAATGAGCTGAACCCTGGGACTCAAAGACCAGATGACCAGACTTTCTCCTCCCACCCAGAGTATAAAAGAATTGCCAGAACCAGTAGATGACTGAAAACTCCTTCCAACTTGCCCAAGAGTGGGGTGAGACACCCCTATGCTTTAGGTCATTTGGCAGTAAATAATATGTGGACTCCTGACCATGCAGCAATGACTCCAGCCCTCACCTGACCATGTTGGTGCCCTGGTTTTAGACTTTCCAGCCTCCAAAACAGTGAGAAGCAACTTCCTGTTGTTTATATACCACCCAGTTTGTGACTATAGTCTATGTTATGGCAGTCGAGACAGATCAAGACAATGATCCAGCCATATGTTTGGGATGGGGAATACATGGATAGACTATGGGGTGGGAATCAGCTCATAGACCATCTGGAATCTACCCCAAACACAAAAACGGAGAGAGTGATGAGCAGAAAGTGTCCACACACAGATGTTTATGGAAAGAGGTGGGCAGAAGAGGGATAAGAGAGTTGATGGAAAAGACCAAGCCTAACTGTGGGTTAGGATTGCAACATACACATTTTGAAGGAACACAAACATTCAGACCATAGCAGTCATGGTCCCATTCCTGAATCAATCAGAGCCAATGAGATGGCAGAAGACTTCTGCTGCAAGTGCTGGGAGAGAGGTGGGTGTGCTTTTCAATGCACCAATTAAAGACTGACAAATAGGAATCATGCCCGTTCTGCCAAGATACAGGAGAGGCTCCTAAGAGCGCTGTAGGAAACTAGGGGACATGCAGGAGATAAAACACAGTTCCAACCCCACAAGGAACATGGAGGTGGAACATAACAAAGGGTACCTTGTATCTTCTGCTTCCCTCCAGTAACACCCCTTGGCCCCCACCCCACCCTCCACTCCCAACCCTGGAAACGATGCAGATCTCATCTACAAAGCTAGCATCAGCTTTCAGTCATCCCTGCCACTCATAGAGCTGGAGCTCAGGGCTTGAGCCAGCAGACACAAACCCAAAACATTCTCTTGTGCTGCTGAACTGAGAACAAGGCCTCACCATCACCAGCAAGAGTCACCCTCACCATCAACAGAAGCTCTCCAGAAGACAGTGGCATGTGCCAATAACCCCACCCCACCCCTGCCCCACCACCACCAAATTAAAAGTAGCCACGCTATCTTTTAGGACAGTAGAAAATGAGCAACAGCAGCCTGAAGCAAGCGTGTTACAGCGAGCAGTTGGATCTAATGCTATGGAGAGTGAGGGCACACGCCAAAGCCACTTGAATATGAGTGAGAGGGATGGTAAGGAAGTTCAGGCCACATGCAGAGACCCAGGAGGGCCGGCAGACCTAGTCTTTGGGGATTTTATCTCTAGTGCAATGGGGTACAAACTCAACCCTAGGTTGTATGCAACATATATACTTCAAAAAAAAGAGTTGCTCAATTAATCACTTGAAAATATGTTTATTTTATTTTCTGTAGTGTCAGTGATTCACATTGATACTGAGTCCCCCCCCCCTTTATTATAAGGTATCTTAAATGCACAGGATAGAAATTTTCTTTAAGTTTATTTCCTACCTAATCCTGCTAATTTCCTTTTAGGTGCTTATTTTTCAGTTATAAACCTTTGTAAATTGTTTGTATAAACTGATCACACTGATCTTCGCTTCAAGTATTCAATAAGCAAAAGCATATTTTCCCTCTAAACGAGAGACATCACTGGCACTTCCTTAATTTCTTTAAGGGCTTTTAAATTTTTGCTGTAGTATTTATGCATGGTCATTATGAAAACATATTTTGCTGTACATGAGAGAGCTCTAGGGGAAAAAAAGTTACCCACAAACTCCACACCCTGAGATAACCATTAATAGTTTATAAATTAACAATGTGTTATTATAATAGTAAATTGTCATAATAGTAAATTATTAACAGTGCATAAATGTTGCTGAGTTCACCAATCCACTACTGTCGGTCATAAACTGTTCCTAAGTTCTCACACACTCTGGCTTAATGGGGTGTATTTGTTTACCGTCTCCACCACCAGATCAAAGACAGGAATTGGAGCCTTTCAATTTTGTGTCTTCAACATGTAACAAGTCACCATAGTCATAGGAAAAACTAAATAAATACTAACAGTATTTAGCAATTACTTTACACAAGACATTGTTCTAAATGTGCTCCCCTCCCCTTTTCAGGGAGAAAATAAACATCTCAGAAAGAAGTATGCTGAAATCTATCACAACCGGTTCCCTTCACTTTCTCCTATTTGCCCTGCCCTTCCAGAACTTAACCCTTGGACAAGGACAAGCTGGATGGAGAAGCCTGGGATAGTTAAAGTGGAATGTGGGTCTGAAGGTCATACTTCATGTGGTGTGTGGGGTTTGGGGTGTGAGAGTAAGTATCCTGAGCTCCAGGGAAGACTTTATCAAAGCACAGGATTTCCACCTGTTGTATGTACACAAGCCCCACCTCCAGTCTTGTGCTCACAGGACTAAGCATTCCTCTTCATTTAAAAAAAAAAAAAGTATTGCAGCAAATACAGTGTCTTCTTTTAATCTACATCTCCATGAGGTAATATTTTATTTAATTATTTATTTATTTATTCCCTTGTGTTGCCCTTGTTGTTTTATTGTTGTAGTTATTATTATTGTCATCACTGTTGGATAAGACAGAGATAAATGGAGAGAAGAGAGGAAGACAGAGAGGGGAAGAGAAAGACACCTGTAGACCTACTTCACCACCTGTGAAGCGACTGCCCTGCAGATGGGGAGCCAGGGTCTCGAAACGTGATCCTTACTCCAGTCCTTGTGCTTTGTGCCACCTGCACTTAACCTGCTGCTACCGCTGGACTCCCCATGAGGTAATCTTTACCCCAAGTTTCAGGGTACAGCGAGACCCCTGGAAATGAGACTATGTATCCAAAGTCACACAGACAGCAGAGGTACAGCTAAGTACAAACTCACACCAGTCCAACACCAAAATCCAAACTTGGTTTCCTGGGCATAAAAAAGCTTGTGGGCTATAGGTGACCAAAAAGTTTTTCCAAAAGCAAAACATCTGTCTTTCTCATTTTTTTTTTTTGAGAGAGCCAGATCATAACTGTGATATGAGCAGTGCCATGGATCAAACTAAGCAACTCCTGTTTGATTCTCCCAGCCTCTTGTGTTTTCCTCCTGACTTATAGCTGAAACTTGACCAAACCTCTCGGTGAAGTGAGCAAAGCAAAGTTACAGAAGATATAAGTCCCTGGCCTCAAGGAACTGGAGGAAGAAGAGTGGAGAGGAGGCCTTCTGGAGCCATGATGGGCTATACCCCTCACTGTTTGGAGGTGTTGCTACCTTCAGGAACAGAGAGGGGATTCTGTCTATCTATCGAAGTCACACCCAAAGTTTAAGATCTGAAAGAACTGATGCCAAACCACTGATCCTTTCTACATCTTAATTAAAAATGTGTTGTGGTGTAGCTTGGCTTTAAAACTCAGGAATGATTGTGCTAGGCAGCTGGGGAGGAATACTGTGGCATTCCACATTAGGGTGGCAGCCTGAGCAGAGAGGTGGGGGCAGAAATAGGGGTACAGCAAAGCCAACCTGAGGTGGACAAGGCAGCAAAGAGTAACTAACCTGGCTGTCAGGAGATCTGTTTTTGAGATGCTTCTCTAGAAACCACCATGGCATTATGGGCCTTCTGTGGTTGCTGGAGCTAGCTGATCTAGGCCCTGTCCCAAATCTATGGAAGAATACAAGTTCTTTCTTTCATCAGGACGGAAAGACAGGTTATAGATCTCCCTAAAACACTGGCACTGAGGGCCTGACACTGGTCCCTCCCAAGTGGGTCAGCCCAGCCTGGCTCAACCCAGAGTCACTTCCTGAGATAAACCAAGCCTCCAGCTCTCAAACTGGAGAGGGAAAGGCTAACACCCCTGACTCTGCCCTCTGCCAGTCAGGGGCCCAGGCAACTAACCAGTGTATTAGAAACCATCATCTCTAAATGGCAGGTGGGGACACTGAGGCTTGCTCATCTGCCCAAGGTTAAAGTCAAAGTCAGGTGGTGGGGATACAGCTCACTTGGTAGTGTTCTGGGTACCTTTCCCAGAACAGGCATCTGGGTTTGAGCCCTGGAACTACATGGGAGCACCATAGCACCAGGGAAAGAATGGCAGAGTGGCGGTGCGATGCCCATCTCTTTATCTGTCTCCATCTATATAAAGATGTAATAAATAAATAGATGAATTTGTGTGTATTGCTGGGGCTTATGATTTAACCACTTCAGGTGCTTTTATCAGGTGAGATACAAAGAAGAAGAGACAGCAGAGCACTAGAGCTTTGCTAGGTGTCACAGTGCTTCCCTGTGGTGCGCTAGGAGCCCAGACCTGCACCTCAGGCATGGCAAGGAAGGTGCCTTATGAGGGAAACTATCTCACTGGCCTCTAATTTCTTTCTTTATTGGGGATTAATGGTTTACAGTCGACAGTAAAATACAGTAGTTTGCACATGTGTAACATTTTTCAATTTTCCACATAACACTCTAACCCCCCCCCACCTAGGTCCTCTATCTGATTTTTTTTAATATTTTATTTTAATGAAATGTTGAGAGAAAGAGCAGAGCACTGATCAGCTCTGGCTTGTAGTGCTGCTGGGAATTGAACCTGGGATCTCAGAGCCTCTGGCGGGAGACTCTTTTTGCATTACCAGTATGCTATCTCTCCAGCCCAATTTTTGAAATAATATAAGTCGTGATAGAAATAAGTGTGGACTCGGGACTTTGTAACTTCAAAGTCCTAGCTTTAAATTAGCTATGTCAAAATTA
This sequence comes from Erinaceus europaeus, assembly GCF_950295315.1. NCBI lineage: Eukaryota > Metazoa > Chordata > Mammalia > Eulipotyphla > Erinaceidae > Erinaceus > Erinaceus europaeus. The sequence continues at coordinate 17,262,542 of NC_080175.1, forward strand.
TCAGCCATTCCCCCCCAAGACCTGGACACCATCTTGGGGAGCTCTTGTGACAGACATGCAACTTGCTAAGTGGGTGAGGACTGGGTTTTGAGTAAACAAACAAGTCTGGAAACTAAGAGAACAAGGTCCTATCAGGAGCAGTGATTTTGCAGGAGAAAATCCCCATGGCAGGCTGAACACACAGTATGTCTATCCCAGTGTCCCCAGACTCCTTGCAAATAGGACTTTCTCCTCAAGGGACCTGGAAAGAGGAGCAGGGAAGGTTTCAGATTCAGAACTCAGCACATTTGGTTCCAGATAGAATCACCAAACTCTGCCCAAAGTGTGCAAATTCTTACTCTACCCTGCTTGCACACAGCCACAGGGAAGTAACCAGCTCACAGCACGCAGGCTGGCGTTCCCACCCCAACCTTGGTGTTGGCCCGCTACCCAATTAAGGCAGCTAAAGTCAAGGAACAGAAAGGGCATCTGACCATGTCTGCATACCACTAGGCCACTGAGTTAGGTCTCCAGAGGATGTCTACATGTGGCCCTGAGCAGGAGCCTCTGAGCCCAGGAATCACTCTTTCCCAGAGGAAACTCACAGAAGGCAGTGGCAGGCTGTAGTCTCTTGCGAGCAAGGACAGGCCTGGGTCTGCACAGAGATGGGGCTCCCCGAGTGTCACCACAACTCTCTGGTCAGGTTGCCATCATCTCAAACCTGAGTTGCAGCTCCCAACCAGTACTTGCCTTTGGTCTCCACCCAGCAAACCAAGAATGATTGCTGCAAATGGAACACCTGACCAGTTTCCTCCCTGCTTTCCTGAAAGCTCTGCAATGGCTCTGCCTTCTCTCCAGACCCTCACCAATCTCCCACCTCTCCCTCCATCCTCACACAGTCCTGCTCAAGTGGATTCCTTTCACTGCCTGTGCAGCCAAGGCCTTCCCCTTGATCCCAGGCCCTCTGCAGGTGGGAATCCTCCAGCAGCTCATACTCAGCCCTCAGATATCCAGACACCCTCCATAGAAGTCTTAGAAAGTCAACAACATTTATACACCTTTCTTATATTTGGGAGCTACTCTCTTCCCTGATTCAGCTTTCTGGTCCTTTTTCCAGCCATGACATCATCTCCCCAGACAATAACTTGGGTCAGGCTCAGAAAAAAAAAAAAAAAACACTAATATAGTCATGGGCCCTTTGGAATATACCTAAAATAGACCTACTAACTATCTACAAAACGGAGACCCCCAGCTCTTCATCTGAACTATTCCAGCCTTTAGGTTCATGATTAGTCAGCAACTGGTTTGGCTTTATATGTTAACTCTTCTTTCAGCCACCAGGTTCCAGATGCTACCATGATGCCAAACAGACTTCCCTGGGCAGACAACCCTGCCAATGTGTCCTGGAGCCCACTTCCCCAGAGCCCCACCCCACCAGGGAAAGAGAGAAACAGATTGGGAATATGGATCAACCTGTCAATGCCCATGTTCAGTGGGGAAGCAACTAAAGAAGCCAGACCTTCCACCTTCTGTACCCATAATGACCCTGGGTCCATGCTCCCAGAGGGATAAACAATAGGAAAGCTATCAAGGGATGGGATGTGATACGGAGTTCTGGTGGTGGGAATTACGTAGAGTTGTGCCCCTCTTATCCAATGGTTTTTGTCAGTGTTTCTTTTTTATAAATAAAAATTATTTTTTTAAAAAGTCTTAGAAAGTAAGGAAGATGAGCAGGAATGAAGAAACAACAGATAGGAAGAAAGACGGGACTGTAGGAATCTAACATTCATTTAAACTCTCAGTGCCTTTTCTGGGGCCTGAGCCTAAAATCGAAGCCTTCCAGTTTGTATCTGTCGAGAAGGAAGGTGCAGAATGCTGAGTAAAGAGCAGTAGGACCCCTGTGTGCCCAGGGGCCTGGGAGGGATCATTGATAGGGGCCATCCCACTATTCCTCACCCAGACCCCAGTCTCACTGGTCCTCAGTTTGGCAGTGCCATGTCTGTTTCTTCACCTCCTAAACTGGGCCTGAGCCACAGACATGAGGATGGCCTAGAGAACTCTGGCCAATATCCAGTCATGTGGTTCCCTGGGTTTGTCTCAATCACCAACTAGCAGAGAGGATGATCTATATATCCATCTTTATATGTGTGTTCAGCCTGTCATACTCATCTCACACACACACACACACACACACACACACACACACACACACACACACACCCTGACATGCAGAATCAAGGAAGTACAGGGGACTATGATTCTCGACAGCTGAGACAAACAGATGACCTGGGGCAAATGGAAGAAACTGGGCAGCTGGTCTCCCTCCAGTTTGTCCCTAGAAGTGGCATCACTCAACCCTTCTCTGGCTGAGTCCTTCACTGGGTATCCTAGACATGTCCCTCCAGTTAGAACCTCTGCCTCATCCACAATGGTCTGAGCCCCAGAAGGCTGACTGTGGGAGCTGTTCTCTGAGCTCTGGTTCAGCACGGACTCCAGTAAGTCATCATGTGGGAGTACGAACTGTGACAGTGTGGATTCCAAATTCAGTTTGGCAATGTCCCACCCAATTATTACTCAGTGGTTTGGGTAACAGCTCCCCTCCCAGCCAAGGGTGCTGACAGCTTCCAGAATGTGTACAGGTCCCTTGTAGGTTTTCCTGGACCACAGCTGCTACTTGTAAGTAAACAGGATTAGATGTAGGCAGAAAGACCAAGGATTACTGTTCCACCTCCTAATCTTTAAATGTAGATCCCCCTTCAGGTCATTTTTCCTGTTCAAACCTCCTCCCACTTCTGCCTTTGCAGAGCCCTCAGCAAAGAACACTGAAGCCAGCCTCTGTGCTTTTGGAAGCCAGCATCCCAGTCTACACTTCAGCTCTCTCTCCTCCCCTCCCAACCAGGCCCCATCCATCTCTGAGGCTGTGTGTATAGGGTGGGGAGTTGGGGGGTGGCAACCTTGGAGATGACAGCCCTCCAAAAGGCTGCTTATTTGATACCACTGCCACTCCTTTTTCTGAGGAACCCTGGGGAATGAGGGCAAGCAAACACTCCCCCAGCAGACAGAGAAGAGTCAACAGCCAGCAGTGTTTGTATCTACCCCAGTGTCTGGGACACACAGCCCTTTCTGAGGGCCTGCCTGCCAGGCAGGCCTACTATTGTCTGGCACTGTTTGCCTTTGGGGAGGTAGGTGCCCTAGAGTGCAAAGGCAGAGAGGCTAGGGTGTGAGAGGGTACAACCCACATCACCAGACCAAACACAAAGGCTAAAGAAGCCCAGGAGAGGGTCACTGGAGCTGAGTGCATGCCTGCCCTCCCTGTTAGGGTCACCTGTGATAACCAATGGCAGGGATGCCTGCCTGCCTCTAACCCAGCCCCCTGGGAACCATGGGCTTCCTTCCCAGGTCTTCAAAGCCCAGAAGCCTTCTCAGGTTCCCTCCTCCTCCCTGGATACACACCTACCTCTCCTGATAAAGAGGTTCAGGAAGAAAAGGAGATGGCTCCAACAAGTGCAGAACATCTGGGAGAAAGGGTGCAGGGGTGTCCAGAACTGTCTACAGCTGGGACAAGGCGGCTGACTTTACAAATTCCAGGTTCTGGGCAGGGATAGGTAGCATAAAGGTTAAGCAAGCACTGTCGTGCCTGACGCTCTAAAGTCCCAGGTTCAACCCCCCATGCCACCATAAGCCAGAGCTGATCAGTGCTCTGCTAAAAAAAGGGGGGGGGGGGGCTGGGTGGTGGTGCACCTGGTTGAGCACACATATTACAAAGTGCAAGAACCTGAGTTCAAGCCCCCTGGTCCCCACTTGCAGAAGGAAAGCTTTGTGGGTGGTGAGGCAGGGCTGCAGGTATCTCTCTGTCGCTCCCTCTCCATCACCCCCTTCCCTCCCAATTTCTGGCTTTCTCTATCCAATAAACAAAGATTTTGTTTAAAAATTTTTAAACTGCATAAAAAGGGGGGCCAGGACTGTAGTGTGACAGTCAGGTGACGTACCTGACTGAGTGCATGTTACAGTGCTCAAGGACCCAGGTTCGAGCCCCTGGTCCCCACCTGCAGGGGGAAAGCTTCACAAGTGGTAAAGCAGGGCTATAGGTGTCTCTCTCTTCCTCTCTATCTCCCCTCCCCTCTGGGTTTCTCTCTGTCTCTATCTAATAAATAGAAATAATTTTTTAGAAATGTTAACAAAGTTCAGATTCTCCAAATCACGACCCACTGCCTGTGTGTACCTCTCAACCCCAGCTTCTGTGTGAGTAGTGCCCTCACCAGCACTGTGTGATTTCTTATCTACACAGATATTGCCCATGCTCTGTTCCTGCTTCCTGACAGACCAAGGCCTGTCCACCCTGTGGGATCATGAACAAGTCTCTTCCTTTCAGGCACACTCCCATCGGTCAACAGAAAGGTTAGATTCCTGGGCCTCTAAGCACCCGTCCAGCTTCTAAGTGGCCTTCTAAGTGGTCATAATGTAAAGTGAGGATGCAAGTCCTCCTGGTCAGCAAAGCATGACATTCCAGAAATGCATCAGGAGGGATTAATGCTTTTAGCCAGAGACAAGTCAGGCAATCAATTTATAGGGCTCCATCTGGGTGTTTCTGCCCTACTTTCTGTGTACCACCCACTATACAGCTCATATTGTAAATCAACATATTACAGATCTGGTATATGTTTTGGAGAATAACACAAGCACCATGCTGTGGAACCTTGTGCATGTGTTTTTTATAGAGAGAAACCACAATACCCTCATGTGTTACTCTCATGTGGTGCGGGGACTCGAATCCAGGTCACAAACACGACGAAGTATGAACGAGGTATGAGCTCGCTCTCCAGCCCAGAGACACTTCGAACATGTACCCACATTATGTGTATCTGCACATCTGGCAGAGACCCCACACTTTGAGTCTATATACACCTTGTGTGGAAACCTTCCTGCTGGGAACACTGCCCAGAGCTCACCATGCAACTCCAGCTAGGCTCTGGGGTCAAGAATGCAGACCTTGAGACTCTAGAACTGGAGACAAAGTATCCTCAGCACCTACTGTTGCCCTTGAGCAAATCATTTGCTCTCACAGATGTCTTTACCTATAAGATGGAAATGGAGACAGTCCATACCTCACAGTCCAGGAGATTAAAGGAAATAACGGACACTGGTAGGCTCAGCAGAGTGTCTAGCATATAAGAAATACTCAGTAGTTTGGAGTATGGCACCAAAGTAAGAAAGCAGAAGTATACTAGAGTTTGCAGCGAGTACCTCCCTAATACTTCCTCTCCACTCTTCCAAGCTTTGGGTCCATGATTGCTCAACAATTTGTTTGGCTTTGTATGTTAACTCTCTTTTCAGTCACCAGGTTCCAGGTGTCATCAGGATGCCAGCCAGACTTCCCTGGATTGAAGACACCACCAATGTGTCCTGGAGCTCAGCTTCCCCAGAGACCCATCCTACTAGGGAAAGAGAGAGGCAGACTGGGAGTGTGGACCGACCAGTCAACGCCCATGTTCAGCTAGGAAGCAATTACAGAAGCCAGACCTTCTACCTTCTGCAACCCTCAATGACCCTGGGTCCATGCTCCCAGAGGGATAGAGAATGGGAAAGCTATCGGGGGAGGGGGTGGGATATGGAGATTGGGCGGTGGGAATTGTGTGGAGTTGTACCCCTCCTACCCTATGGTTTTGTTAATTAATCCTTTCTTAAATAAAAAAAAATAAATAAATAAAATAATTAAAAAAAAAAAAAAAAGAAATACTCAGTAAATGGCAGCTATATCACACTTTTGAAGATGAGTATCTTGACACTGTTCCCGGTGTCACTTAAAATGGTACAAAGTCACATGTTCCGAGAGTCTTTTAGTTTTTGGAAATTGAGATACCAATCGGAACCGTTTAATACATATTTATTTCACATTTGATCTGTAAACTTTTTATTTAAAAAATCCACTGTCATTTAGCAACATGTGCTGACATTAGTTTTTCTTTAGTGAAATAAGAATGCAGGCCTTAAGAGAGTCTGTCTACAACGTGTAGAAACTCGGATGTAAACACAGGGTCTCCACCTTTCTCTCCCCGACTTTGGAGTTCACTGGTGGAATGAGCTCAACCAGAAAATCAGGGAAGAAAAGGGACAAACTTTGATACCTAAGAGCTCTCAGGGCAGAAACTGTACAGTTTGGCAGGTCCATTTGTCTTTTTGAACTGTTTACCTTGGGCAAATTGTATCAGGTTTGCTTCTTCCACATAATTTCCACTCCTCTGTGGCTAAACACAGCAGCAAAAGATTTCCCTGCAGTCAGCACTTTCAGAGAGAGGGGTACACATACATACACATAGAAACATAAACATATCCTTCAAGCAGTGGCCCTGTGGAGAGCAGGTGGGGGCGTGGGGGGGACACTGGAAAGAGACGATTTTAAAGAGAGTGACTGGGCAAAGGCGCATCACAAGATAATGGCTTCATACACAGGGCTGATGCAAGGCAGAAAGGTTCACTTAACTTCTGTCTTGGTTCATCACTGTAATATTTACATAGGAAAAGGCAATCAATTATGCTGTTAGGCACAGGGAAAGGACTGGACAGGAATCGTCTTGCCCTCAGGCAATCCCCAAACAAGTCCAGACCAAAGGGATAGTCACCAGTTGCCTGTGGTGAAAGAAAAAAAAAAAAAGGTAGAAGGAGGTATTAACACTAGAAAATGGCTTGCATTGCAGATGGGGCTGGGGCTGGGCCTGAAGCAGAGACAAGGTTTGTGCCTCAAGGGAGTTTTCAACAGCCAGAGTTCCAACATCAAAAGCCAAGCTGATAACGCCCCCCCCCCCCCAAGCTGGGCTGTACTATCAAAAATAATGTATATTTACAGGGGAGGGAAGGTACTGAGGAAAGTAGGACACGCGAAATAGATTTGGGATGGAGCAATTAGTGAATATTGGATAACCTCAGCCCCCGTGAACCCTGGTTGGGCCAGAGCTTCAGGGTCCCGTGCTTGCTCTGCAAGGGGGGTAGGGGGGGCCGGGAGAAGGAAAATGCCTTTAGGCAACAATACTGATTAGGAAAACCCAGGAAGTGCTGAGCCTAGAGAGGCCCTTAACAATGGGGGGTGGGGAGAGAAGCTCCAGGAGCTCCCAGAAGGTACTCCATCCCCCATCCCTGGGGAGAGGGGAGAGGAGAGGAGACGCCAGCGAGCCTAGAGCAGCCCTAGGACCCGCGCCACCCGCAGCCCCCGCCAGTCTGTTCCGCAGGGAGGGGCGCGGGTGTCTGGGGGTGGGGGGAGCGGACCCCGCGCTCACACGATCCGCTTCCTGTCCCCGCGGCAAAGGATCTTCTTGAAGGCGCGGCGGAAGTCGTGGTTGAAGATGGTGTAGATGACCGGGTTCAGCGAGCTGTTGCAGTAGCCGAACCAGAAGAAGAACTTGAAGAGCGTGGGCGGCACGGGGCAACCGACGGCCGTGAGCGTGTAGGTGAAGAAGAAGGGGAACCAGCACACCACGAACACGCCAATGACCACGGCCAGCACGAAGGTGAAGCGCTTCTCGCGGTTCTGCCGCCCCCGCCAGCGCGACGCCTTGGCGCCCGCGCCGCGCTCCTCCCCAGGCCCGGCGGTGTGCGCGCCCGGCCCAGGAGCCCCCAGTCCGCGGCGCGGCAGGCTGTCCCCGGGCTTGGCCGGCCCGGCGCGCGCCTTGGCCTTGGTCTTGGCCTTGGCGCGGGGCGCGCGTTCCGCCCGGCGGAGTCCCGGGGGCCGCTCGGCGTGCTCCGAGGACGAGCTCTCCTCCAGGTCCAGCGCGTCGGCGGCGTCGCGCGGCCACGCAGGCGCCGGCTCTCCGGGGGCCCCGTTGAGCTGCGTGGGCAGCGGCTCGGCCTCTGCGCCCCCGGAGCCCGCGCCGCGCTCGGGGCCCAGCCCGTTGGGCCTGCGCTCTGCGCCCCCAGGCGGAGCTGCGGGCGCGTCGGGGCCCCGGCGGCTGGCCGGCACGCGGGTGCGGCGCTTGGCGATCTGGTAGATGCGCACGTAGACCAGGATCATGATGAGGCAGGGCGCGAAGAAGGAGCAGATGCACGACGAGATGACGTACCACTTCTGGTCGTTGATCTGGCAGCGCGGCTGGGCCGGCTGCTGGCCGCCGCCGCCGCCGCCCTTCTTCTTCTCGATGGAGATGAGCGGCGGGAAGGAGATGACTGCAGAGATGACCCACACCGTGAAGATGATGGCCTTGATGCGGCGCGGCGTGCGCTTCAGGTTGTACTCGATGGCCTGCGTGATGGACCAGTATCGGTCCAGGCTGATGGCGCACAGGTGTACGATGGACGACGTGCAGAAGAGCACGTCGAGCGCCAGGTAGATCTCGCACCACTCCTTGCCGAAGTACCAGTAGCCCATGACCTCGTTGGCCAGCGAGAAAGGGATGACGAGCGTGGCCACCAGGATGTCCGCTGAGGCCAGGGACACCAGGAAGAGGTTCTGGGGCGCTTTGAGCGCGCGGCTGGTGAACACGGCGATGATGACCAGCACGTTGCCAAACACGGTGAGCAGCATGAGCAGGCCGGCCAAACACACCAGCGTCAGGGTCACCTGCAGGGTGTAGGGGGTGGCCTGGGCGCCGCCCTCCGGCGCCTCGGTCCCATTCAGGCTCCCGTTGCCCGAGTCCGGCTGCAGGGAGCCCATGGGCGCGAAGCTGCCCTCGGCCAGCGGCTGCTCCTGGCGGAACATGAACGCGGGTGCTCGCTAGCTCGCCTGAGCCTTCTGCCCGCCGCCTTCCGGGCCGGCGCCCGTGGGTCCTCCTCTTCCTCCCGCGCCCCGCTCGCCCCGCCGCGCCTCACATGGGGAGGGGGCCGCGGGGCTGCCGGGCCGGGGCTGGGGACCCGCTAGCGGCCCATGGGTCCGGCTCCCACGAACTGCGCCCGGCCGGCCCGCGCTCCACGCGGGCGCTGGGGGTGAACGCCTCTGCCTTCCAGCTCCCAAAGGATCAAGTTTAATTTCTAAGCGGCGGGAGAGAGCAGGTCGAGCCGATCTGGGTAGAGAGATTTATTCTTCAAAAAGCAGAACAAAACAAAACAAACGAAAAAGGGGGGAGGGGGGATCGGTAGCCGGATGACTTGTTAGGAAGATAACAGAATTAAGAATCACTGTCTATTCAGTATATAAGTCTTGGCTCTGGAGCCTGAGTGAAAGCGAGAGGTCTTACCGTGCACGGGGCCCGCCCCCACCCAGGGAGGCAGTCGAGGGGTGCTGCTGCGGGTTGGGGGGTCCTGAGTCTGTCTCCTCACATCCCAGAGGCGACTCCCGGCGCTCTGGCTTTCACCGGGCGCAGCGATGCCGGCGAGACCCGGGCGGGGACCGAGGTGCGGGCTGCTTGGCGCCTCGGGGCGCCACGGGACTTGCAAAGTTGTGCGCCCTGCTGGGGCCGGGGCGCGGCGCGCGGAGCTGGGGGGCGGCGGCTTCGGGGTGACAGGTGTGGGAGCGCATGAAGACGCCCGCTTCCTTCGGCGGAGGGGCGACAGGCGCTCCGGGAGCTGCGGTAGAGGCAGGGGATCTCCTGGGCGTCGGCCGAGGGGGCGCGGCGGGCCGGGTCCGAGAGCGGCTGCGTGAGTTGGAGCGGGAGCGCACGGCCCGGGCGGGGGACGGTGCCCGGCGACTGGGCGCGGCGCGCCGACTGCTGGGCGTCTGCACAGAAGCCAGAGCCGCTGCTCCGTGCCGCTCGCCGTGTACTGGTTTTATAGCCCCGGGATCGAGCCGGCGTTGCTGAGCAGCCGGCGTCAGCCCCCACGTGGGAAGCCGACCCTCCCCCGCCCCTCGCGCCTCCCCTCCGCGGGGCAGAAGCCGGCGCTCGGCCGGGACCCTGGGGAGCGCTGCCCCCTTGGATAGGAGGGAACCTGGAGCGAGGGGTTAAGAGCGTGTCCAGGAGGGTGGGCAGCGGCCCCTACTGGGAATTAACTGAGAACCGCCGGGGTCGCCCAGCAAAAAGCAGAGGGCCTGGAGCAATGCTCCTCCCCCTCCCCGGAGTGGGGAGGGGGATCCGACTCCTGGGAGGAAAGGTTGTGGGCCCCTCCGATCCAAACCAGGAGAATCACCACCCAGGACGCGGCGCATCCGGAGCAACCCCACCCGGGACCGGGCCGTCTGGGGCCTCTAGGGGGCTCCCGGCGTTGCTGCCTCTGATGAGGGGTCCTGGTGAAGGCACAGGTTCGAATAGAAAATTCTGGATCAGGGTGGGAAGCACCCACGTGGAACCCAGCCTGGCGAGAGTCCAGAGCTCTGCCTGGGGCCGAGGCGACCGTGAGTGCTTCCCACCGCGGCGCTGTCTTCGGGACACTTGCTGTCCGCCATGTGGACCGCGGTGGGGAGGGGTCCTGGAGGCGCGGGGCTCGCGCGCAGACAGGACGAGGGCGCACTGACACCTGCTGGCCACTGGCGGTCACGACTGGGGAGCTACCCGCGGGCGCGGGCGCTGCCTCCTGCCCCTGCAAGCCTCCGCCTTCTGGGACCTCGGGACAAGTTTGGACCCAAGCTCAGGAGAGAACCCAGCTTTTTAATTGTTCCTCTTTTTATTTTTTTTTTTATGTTGTAGAAATCTTCCTAAAGCATGCACTTTGGTTTGTCTACCGTGGGAGTCGGGATTCGTCTGAAAGTCTTATTAGGAAGGGCAAGACAGACACAAGAACCCAGGACTGGCATTTCTCCCTGGTCCTGCACTGGTCACTCTGCCCGAAGATCTGAGCCATCTGGCCCGTTTCATCTCTCTAGGACCCAGCTTCGACCTGCCGTGAACCACTGTGTCTTAATCAAGTCAAGACATCTAGACGCCACACACAGCCGCTCCACCCCATCCCAGATGCGCTGCACACTATCTTTCAGTGATCAGAGCGTGCTGACCAAGAGAACAGAGGAGATTTTGCATGGCCTCTCTGCTGGGAATAGTCTGAAGTAAGGGCGAACAGTTAGTTTTGCTCTGTGTACCAGATTTCCTGCAACAGATGTCAGCACTGGCTAGTGCACTGGCTTGGGTTCGGCTAGCCACTTTTTTTTTTTTCTGAGAAAACGCAGGTAGTTGAAGGGTAAAGCCCAGGAGGATAGGAACTGGGCCAGTTTAAGGGTAAAGCAGATAGTTTAAGAGTAAAGCCCAGGGGAGAGATTAAACCTGCAGGAACAGTTGTCTTACTTAAACACCCTGGAAACCCCGGGGTCCCTTGACGCCACCTGAGCAGGAAGTTACCAGGATTCAGCAGATCTTCCCCTCCCTGCCCAGCGGGTTTCAGGCTCCGGGATGGCTGAGGAGTCAGGGCTGACTATGAAGGACATTAAGGTCAACCTTCAGACCCAGCTGGTGTCTATAGCCCGGACCCTTGATACATGCCAGTGGTCTCTGGTGCAGTGGCTGCTCTCCATATGCCTGTACTTTTCAGAGTCCTCCCCAGAAGCCTTGTTTAACTTCATGTCATAACTTTTGCTCCTGCAAGATGACCTCCCCTTTCAGTCTTTTTTTTTTTTTAAGTTTTTTTTTTTCTTCCAGAGTTATTGCTGTGGCTTGGTGCCTGCACTATGAATCCACTGCTCCTGGAGGCTATTTTTTTTCCCCTTTTGTTGCCTTTGTTTTTGTAATTGTTGTTATTGCTGTCATTGTTATTGGATAGGACAGAGAAATTGAGAGGACAGGAAGACCGAGAGGGGGAGAGAAAGATAAATGCCTTCAGACCTGCTTCACAATTGGTGAAGCGACCCCCTGCAGGTGGGGAGCTGAGCTGGGAGCTGGAACCCGGATCCTCGTGTGCTTATCCCGCTGTGCTACTGCCCAGCCCCCGCCCCTTTCAGTCTTAAGGCTAGCATTGTCACCAGGCTCAGTATGCCTAAAGTGTGAAGCAGAGAGACCCCCCCAAAAAAAAAATCAAAGCCCACGGCAATCTGAGGCATATAGGGCTGCTTGCAGAATGCAGGGAGCCGGGCTGCCCATCTCCACACCAGTTGCTGGCACAGGGCTCTTATTTCAGAAGCAGGAAGGAGAATGAAACCAAAGGCCATAGTCATTCCCATTCTTGGGGAGCCTCTGTCACTAACTTGTGGCATAAATTTTGTCACATATTCTAAATTCTCCCCCGATTGCCAGTCATTTACTTTAGCCTTGGGTTTAGAGTCTTTTCTTCTAAAATAAAAACAGACCTGTCAAGCAACTGGGGACCCTGAGGACCCATAATTATTATTAATAACAAAAGTTATTAATATACTGCCTTTTGTGAATATTTGGTGATCCTGCTTCATGTCTAGGATGTCTGCAGAGCCTCTTTTTGTTTTGTTTTGTTTCTAGGGTTATTGCTGGGTCAGTGCCTGCACCATGAATCCACTGCTCCTGGAGGCCATTTTTCCCCTTTTTGTTGCCTTTGTTGTTGAAGCCTTGTTGTGATTATTACTGTTGTTGTTGATGTCATTTGTTGTTGGATAGGACAGAGAAATGGAGGGAGGAGGAGAAGACAGGGAGAAAGAAAGACACCTACAGACCTGCTTCACCACCTGTGAAGCAACTCCCCTGCAGGTGGGGAGCTGGGGGCTCAAATCGGGATCCTTCCTCCAGTCCTTGTGCTTTGCGCCAAGTGCGCTTAACTGGACGCTACCTCCTGACCCCCTACAGAGCCTTTTGGATGCAGTTCTTCCTCTTGTCATCGGCACCTTAGGACTCTACCTCCTTAGTTTGACGCACAAAGAGTCAGCATGTTTGGGCTTTAAAATGCAAAATGAATGATTGGTTTACTTTTGTATTTATTTTTGCATAGCTGTAGTGCTAAGAAAGGTGGCTGAGACTGTCATGTAAGCACTGTCTGAGAGGGTAGACACACTGCCCAGTGCTCTGCCAGGAAAATCGCACATGGTTGAGTGCAGTCAGATCCAGCACACTCATTTAAAGCTCCTATGAGAAGGCTCATGAACATACCACAGACTAATTGCCCAGAGCAATTGATTTCTGTGGGGCCAAGACTGGGGAGCAAGTGCTTTGGTAAGGGTGGGGTAGGGGGTTTCCAGAATGCTTTCATAAGAATGATCTTTCTTTAAAGGACCTGTGTTTGAGAATCACCTCTCAGACTAGCTGAAGAAGACCGCTAAGAGTCACTGTGGACCCAGAGGCTAATTTTCCAGAGGGAGCAGAGGCAAAGAAATGGTCAATCTGTGGTTATTTCTTAACCCACTGCGCTACCACCTGACCCCTACCTATGGTTATTTCTACCATTAATAAAATCACTGATCCATGGGAGAACTACTGCAGTTTCCAATAGAAGGGATGAGGACACAGAACTCTGGCGGTGGGAATGTTATGGAATTATAACCCTATTATCTTATAGTTTTGTAAATCAATATGAAGTTACTACTATAAATAAATAAAATAATTACTGACTCCAGGCCAGGTACAATGTAGAGCAGTTTGGGTACTATGTATTAAGTTATGCAAGTCACACACACCCCAAACAACCCTATAATGTGGGAATCATTATCTACCTTCACTAATGGACAAAGCAAGACTCAGTAGAGCTAAGTAGATTGCACAGCTACCCACTTCTTGGAGAGTCAACAGGACTAGAGTAAGACAGCACCATGTGTTTATATTCTAGCCAATGCCAGAGTAGTTCAATCAATACCAAAACAAAGCACTCTAGTATCAGTACTTAATAAATATTATCTGTGTGGTGACTAAGTTAGTGAATGAACTGCTGATTGTGGTTAAGCTACCCAAGAATTAAAAGGCCAGAAGAAGGTGGCTGGCTAGCACTTCAAAATCAGGATTTAATTGAGATATAACCAATTCACAGATCTAGGTATAGAATTCTAGTCCTCAGTTTCACCTCCTCCCTCTCCCCCCCCCCCCATATATATATCTTCTAAAGAGAAGATGTTATAAGAGCAGCTCTATTTATGACTATGAGTTAGGCAATTTACCAATAAATCAAAGCTGCTTAAGCAAAATAATATGTTTTCCCTGTATTACATCTATAATTAAGTTGTCAAGCAACACTAAAATGTGCCTTGGATTCTGTCTTAAAGAGAATGAAGAGGCTGGCTTGGTAGGAAGTGTTATTAATAGCCCCCACCCACCCCCCACCACACACACACTTTTTTTTTTAAGATAACTGTCTAGGAAAACTACATACCCCATGATCTTGGACTCCTCAACTCCCAAGAATCTTCCCAAGAGACTACACACCCCCAGCCACAGACCTTACTTAGTATTCTCAGAGGCTAAACAAGATGAGCAGGTGGGGAACACAATGTTCTCACTGCCACCCATGCCATGTGCACAGCTGGAACCCAGTGCTGTGATAAACTACAAACATCTGTCAAGTCACTGTATTGCTGACACCAGGGTGGGAGGTAGTCCCTAGGAAAATAAATCTGTTGCTTGCTCTGAGCTTATTTAATACTTATTTAATTCCTCTACTTCCTTGTACCCACCTTTGCCAGAGTCCTCTGAAATCAGGTTGTAACTGAAGGCAAATGTATGCCATCAGCTCCAAGAGTGTTGTGAGGAGCTATACCTATTTCTTGTGTCCACATTTCTCACCAGTAATTGCTAGCTCCATCCTCATCCACTCACAAAAGCAAGTAGCAAGCCTGCTATCACCATCATCTATTCTTGCAAAGTACTAATCCATCCCTCCCCAGCCTGGAAATTTGGGCCAGGTCTCTCTGCCTCTGGAAGGGCCCCTAGCCAAGACCAAAAAGACAGTGGTCTGTGCCAGGACCAACTCTGCCTTCAGAATGCCAAGAAAGTCAGGCTTCCATCTGGCTCCTTTCTGCAGGATGTGTTTGTATTTCCACTGAATGTGACTATCGAGGGTGGCGTGCCTACAGGAACCTTGCCTATTCTCCTGCCATCTTCTGGGTGCATCCCCACAAATAACTGCCATTTCCCACCGCATCCAGGTGGATTCTCCTCTGCTTTGTTGCAGAACTACAACTAGCAAACCTTGGATTAGTTGTGTTGTCATGGCTATTTGTTCTAAGTGTAACAGGTGAGCTAGAGCCACCAGCTCTGGGTATAAAGGGAATATCTGTCACCGACATTAAGGATCCTTAAACTAACATTCATTAATCTAATTAGGCAAGATGACTCACCATTCGTGTTTACTCAAAGAAACCATGGAGACACTGTACCTGAAACATAACACACACGCCATTTCAGAGGGGTCTGTCTGTCACTACTCCCTGGAAAGGATTTCTTAACATTTTCCCTCGTGACTGACTCAAGCACAAGCTCTTATAGAGGAGACCTCTGCCTAGCAGGTCTTCAGGAAGCAAGAGTGAAATCATTAGGAATTTGGATTCTGTTGTAAAATAAACCTGAGTTCCATTCCTACTTCTGCCCAGTTAACAACTATCTTAACTTACTTAGCTTTCTAGGCCTCCGTTTTCTCATATGGAGATGGCTGTACACATCTTGCGCATACCTTACATGTAGATTGAGTGAATACATGGGAAATGCATAGCCGGTGATATTTTGCAAGTGTCCAGTATGCATTAGATACATTTGTTTACTTGGAATACTTCAACATTTGTTAATCTGAATCTTCCTCACACAAAGAATCAGTTTTTTCATGATCAGGTTGATCATGAATTAATAAATTAGCTTGAGAAATAAGCACTAAAAATCAAATCAGAAAACAAGACTTTAATTTTTGACAAGTATTACATTTTTTAAAAGATGAGGAAGAGAATTAAAACCTATGATTTTTTAGCTGTTCGGATAGGTAAAGAAAACACACAGCACAGCTGCTTCTTACATCACTAATGTAAAGAAGAGGAACAAACATTAGTGAAGTTCAAAGAACCAATAAAATTGGACTTCTTAAAGAAAGTCTCCCAGAAACTCATTAAATACTAAAATTTTGAGAGATCAAGACTTGGAATTGCTTTGTTTGGAAAATTTCAATAGCAGTGTTCTTATCCTTCTGACTTTTGAATCAAATGAAGTCTAGACTGCACCTGTAGGAAGGCTCCAAAGAAAGTGACAAGAGCTGAAGACTCTTTAAAATGAGGGATATAGGATGATGATGGTGCGGGGTTCTTTCTTTTGCAATAGAAGACCCAACTTAAGCAGAACTTGGACTAGCGTTGGTGTATTGCACCAAAGTAAAAGACTGGTGTGTGTGGGGGGGTGTCAGGTCCTGGAAATGGTGGCAGAGGAAGACCTAATGGGGGTTGTATTGCTATGTGGAAAACCAGGCAATGTTGTGCATGTACAAACTATTGTATTTTACTGTTGACTGTAAATCATTAATCCCCCATTAAGATATTTTTTTAAAAAAAGAAAACCCAGCTTCAACTGTT
Source organism: Erinaceus europaeus (assembly GCF_950295315.1). NCBI lineage: Eukaryota > Metazoa > Chordata > Mammalia > Eulipotyphla > Erinaceidae > Erinaceus > Erinaceus europaeus. The sequence goes on from NC_080175.1 coordinate 17,278,803, forward strand.
TAAAATGTAACAAGAGTAAAATTCAAGCCAGAACAGAATTGATTTGGGACAAGACTGATGCACTGTAAAAAACAATTCTCAGTAAAAAACAAACAAAAAACCTCTCAGTAAAAAACAATCAAGCAAAACAAATATCTCTCTCGCTCTCATTCTCTCACTCTCTCTATGGAAAAAAAAAAAAGGTTGAAGCAAGGGTCTGGTAGTGTCTCACCTGGTAGAGCACATATGAAGCCATGCACAAGGATTGAGGTTCAGTCCCCTAGTCTCCACCTGCTGGGGGATGCTTCACAAAAGGTGGAACAATGCTTCAGGTGTCTCCTTTCTGTCTCTATCTCCCTCCCTCTGTCTCACTATCAAAAAAAAAAAAAAAAAGGCCATCAGGAATGATGGAGTTTTATAAGACACTGAGCCCCAGTGATAAACTTGGTAGCAAATAAAAAGAAAAGAAAGATGATAATGCGAATAATTAGTCAGGAATACCTGGAGTGATCGAATAAACCACATGCTCCTCTCAGATGCACTTAAGTGAGAAGCTCTCCTGGTTTTTCCTGGCACTCCAGCTTCTAGATTTCATTGCTATGAGGCTGAAGTAGCCTCTTGGTTTTTATTCTTGGATTCCACAAGATTCCAGAGTGCACAGAACCACTCCCCCCCCCTTTCTTTTCAATCTGTTTGAATTAGTTTCAGTTTTGTACAACAAGAATTTTTACTAGAATGAATATTAGAGCTTTAATTTTAGCAAAACATTTATCAATCATTTTCAATGAACCAAAGTCAGTGCTTCATACTGAGGCTGAAAACCATCAGTAAGGGCCATGAGACAACACAGTGGTAGTACACAGGACACATCTGAAAGGTCCTAGGGTTTGATCCTCAACACAACCAATAGCCAGAGCTATTTTTAAAATCATCAGTAAGATGTTATTTCCAAGTACTCCTATTATTTACATTTTCACTTCTTCTTCTAGAGTTTGCACTTCTTCCGTAGCCAGTCAACAGCGTCAGGTTGAGCCTGATGTCTGCTTGTTGCTGGCTTTGAAAGTGACTGGGATCCATGTGGATTCAGTCGGCTAGGAAGGATCGTCAGTTTCCCCAATGAATGGGTACTCACGGGACGCACCACGAGAAGGTCGATCCAATGCATCCCAAACATTTTCACTGAGAGGGAATCTCAGCAGCTTTTATCATTGCTCTTACATATTTTCACAAGACATACAAAATAACTCAGCTTTTTATTTGTTTTTTAATTTTTTATTATTTTTATTTATTGGATAGAGACAGCCAGAAATTGAAAGCGTAGGAGGAGGTAGAGAGGGAGAAAAAGAGAACCTGCAGCCCTGCTTCAACACTCGCAAAGCTTCTCCCACTGCAGGTGGGGACCAGGGGCTTGAACCCCAGTCCTTGCGTAGTGTAATATGCACTTAACCAGGTGTGCAACCACCTGGCCCCGATAACTGAGCTTTTTAGAAATACCAAATATTTCCAGTGATTATTGAAACAGTTCTTTGTTCAACCATGTAAAAAAGAAAGATAACAGAAAATTTAAAAGATATCTCCATTCCCAACTTCAGACAAGAAAGAACAAGTCTGTTACAGCCTCTTGCTTTTCCACCAAATACAGCTAAAACAAGTAGACAAGATAGATACAGAAAGTATTCAAGTAACTACTTTCAAAGTAAATACTGACAGATCGGAAAAGAAAAAACAAAACATAAAGAAGAAACCCACATGGGAGAGGATATGCTATTTATTTTATCTTTTGTCTCCCAACTTTGGCTCAGGAAGGTCTCCTACAGAACTAAGCTGTAGGTGTGAATAATTAAGTTTCTACTTCATCTATGTACTCAGAGGACTGGGAAATGGGTCTACCCTTAAGTTGAAAAGTATAGAGAGACTCTTTTGTTCTTGTTTTTTTTTTTTTTTTTTTTATCTCTTTCTTGCCTAGAGAGGCATCTGTGGAGGAAGGCAGTAGCAGTAGCATGAATAGCTAAAACTTTGAAAAAGGCCAGAGAAATAGGAGAAGGATAATCCTGTGCTCTAAAGTGTGTAGGGGATGAGTTTTTAAATCTTTTTATTTTGTCTTCTTGCTTTATCTAATCACTTTGTTCTGAGGAAGGACTGGCCCAGATGCAGGGCTGGGTTGAACTATGGATAACTAAAATTCCAATAGAAGTCGTACAGCCAGAAGAATGAGAAGAATTCTCTTGGGAGACCAAGAGTTGGGTGGTTTTCCCAAAGAGAAGACACCTGGACAGGGCAATCCTCTAATCCTGTGTCCGAACTGATAGGAGTCCCAGGTGCTCACCTGGGATCTGGGTACACACTGGACAAATGGAGAGCAGCCAAGGCCTCCTAATGCTTCACTTTGGACACAATGGCCATGGAAAAGTTGACAGAAACTGTGATCTGCCACCAACAAGGATGATTTCCAATGAAGACAAAACACATTTTTTTAATAGAACTCAGAAAAATTCATAATGTTCAGAATGTGGTTCAAAATTACCCAACATGCAAAGAAGTAGGTAAATGTCAGAAGAAAAGAAAAACAATGAACAGATGCCTAATCTGAGTTCTTAGAGTTATCCCACAAATAATTTGAAGCTGCTGTTACGACTATGTTTCAAGAGTAAAAGGTGAATGCTCGTGAACTCAATTAAAAGGAAAAAAAAAAAGTTCTCAGCAAAAAAAATGGAATTATAAAAGAAAGAATTGAAAGCAATGATCTAAAATTGAATAGTACGTAAGTTGGAGTTTTAAATAACTCACTAGGAGGGCTCTGTGTTAGTTTCCTGAATCTGTCATAACTAATTATCACCAACTGGATAATTTAAAATAAAATAAATTTATTCCTTCATAGCTTTGGAGACTAGAAATCTGAATCAAGGTGTCAGGCAAACCACACATGCTCCAAAAGCTTTGGAGGCCAATTCCTTGCCTTTTTCATTTCTTGGTAGCTCCTGGCATAGACTGGCTTAAGGCATCCCATCAGTCTCTGGCTCCATCATCACATGGGGCTTTCCTCTCTATGCTTCTTCATGCCCAGATCTCACTCTCTCCTTTCTCTTCCAGCCAGACATCCTCAAAGTTGCCTCTGCAAAGATCCTACTTCCAGATAAACTCAAACCTAAGAGTATAAAAGAACATGAACTTGAGGGAGATACTGTACATACCCACCACAGGTTCAATGCATAAAAGAACAGACCCTTAGTAGGCTTGAAGATCCCTAGAAATGCTCAGGGGAGATTTTTGGTCTGAAAGACAATGAATTATTTTTTTTAAGTTTTTATTTATAAAATGGGAACACTGTCAAGACCGTAGGATAAGAGGGATACAACTCCACACAATTCCCACCACCGGAACTCCATATCCCATTCCCTCCCCTGATAGCTTTCCAATTCTTTAACCCTCTGGGGGCATGGACAATGAATTATTTTTACCATCATTGTCATAACAAAGTGCTACACACAGGGAAGTTAAGCAACAGAAAATACTGTCTCACAGTTCTGGAACAACCAGTCTAAGATGAAGATGTTGATATAATTGGTTCCTTCTCTGTGTTGTGGCAACTGGTTCCATGCCTCTCTTTTAGCTTCTACTTAGTAGGTAAATGTATCAAACAAACATGTGCCTTCATCTCTTCCTGGTGTTTCTTGTGTGTGAATATTTTGTGTCCATACTTCTGCCTTTTTATAAGATTATTTGTCATCTTTGGTTGGAAAGCACTCTAATAACCTCATTCAAATTTAATTTCCTATCTAAAGACCCTGTTTTAAATAAGGACACATCATGAGGTACTAGGGGTTAGGACTCCATTGTATCTTTTTTGAAGGCCATAATTAAGTCAACCGATAATAACTGTATATATGTTAATATACCATAAGCTCTTTAAAATGTGATAATATATAATTTATTAAGATGTATGTATGTATCTTAAAGTCAAATTCAGAACAGAGAAAATTACCAAGACCAAGATTAATATTACATAATGATAGAGAAAAGATTTAAATATGGGGAAAATGGAAGTCTGATAAATGCAATTCATGTGCTCTACCACTGAGCTACATTTCCAGGCCACTGAGAAAATCTCAATCTTAAATATGTATACATGTGAAGTACATAAAGCAAAGTACATAATGAAAAAAATGATACAGTTTAAAGAAAAAAGGTACAAATAGGGGTCAGGTAGTAGTGTATCTGGTTAAGTACATACATCACAATGCACAAGGACCTGGGTTCAAGCCCTTGGTCCCCACCTGCAGGGGGAAAGCTCTGTGAGTGCTGAAACAAGACTGCAGGTGTCTCTGTCTCTTTCCCTCTCTACCTCCTTCTCCTCTCTCAATTTCTCTCTGTCTCTATTCAACAATAAATAAATAAATGTATAATTAAAAAAGGTAAAAAAATACATAACTTTGAATTTCTGGATAAAAGAATCGGCAACTTGATTAGATGAACATTCACAGAATGTTCGCTCCATCAACCAGAATGCCTACTCTTTTTAAGCATATGAGGACTATGCATCAAGATGACATTAGAAAGTCGACTCATATTCATATATTGCGAGTGATAAAACTTAATGTGATAAAACTTGGCAAATTAGCTTATTTATTCAATGTGATTTAATTTTTAAAATTTATTTATTATTGGGTAGAGACAGAGAGAAACTGAGAGGAGAGAGGGAGAAGGAAAGGGAGAGAGAGAGAGAGAGAGAGAGAGAGAGACACCTGCAGCTGTTTCACCATTTATGAAGCTCTCCCCTTGCAGGAGGGGACAAGGAGTTTGAACTCAGGTCTGTAATATGTGCACTTAACCAGGTGCGCCACCTCCTGGCCCCCAGTGTGATTGATCTTTATTAGAAGCCCAGCTGATATTTTATCAAAACTCATAGGCTGATCCTAAACTTTATATGAAAAGATAGAACTCCTAGCACTGCTCAAGTTATCTTGAAAAGAAAAAGTTGCAGAATCCACATTCCCTGCCTTCAAAACTTGCTGTAGAACTACAATAGTCATAAAAGTAGACAGACTTGGGAGTCGGCGGTGGCGCAGCAGGTTAAGCGCAGGTGGCTCAAAACGCAAAGAGCGACATATGGATCCTTGTTTGAGCCCCCGGATCCCCATCTGCAGGGAAGTCACTTCACAAGTGATGAAGCAGGTCTGCAGGTGTCTATCTTTCTCTCCCCCTCTCTGTCTTCCCTTCCGCTCTCCATTTCTCTCTGTCCTATCCAACAACAATGACATCAATAACCACAACAATGTTAAACAACAAGGGCAACAATAGGAAAAATAAATAAATAAAGCTTTAAAAAAATAGACTCATAGATCAATGGAGCAGCATTTAGCCCACATAAACATCTGCATCTATAGACATCTGGTTTTCTGCAGAGATGACAAGACAATTTGACAGGAGAAAGAATAGTCTTTTTCAAATACGATGCTGGAACAACTGGGTTTTCACATGCGTAAGAATGGATTTGGATACCTACTTAACATTAAATACAAGACTTAAATAGAAGAGTTCACATATAAAATATAAAAATTTGAAAAGGACTAAGATGTCTCTCAACAAATGAACAGGTAAATATGATCTACTATGCATTGAAATATCATTCAGCAATAGCATGAAGTACTGCTATGACATGGATAAACCTTGAAAACATGTTCCGTGATAGAAACCACACACATCGCATGATGCTGTCTATATGAAATGTCAAAAGTACTATTTCATAGAAATAAAAAATAGGTAAGTAGCCATCAGGGGCAGTGAAAATAGGCAGTGAGTGCTAATGAGTACAGATCTTCTTTGGAGATAAGAAAAGTGATCTGGAGTTAGTAGTGACAGATTCATGTCATTCATTTATTGTTTCCTAAATACCATTTTCCTTGCTTCTTTCCCACTTTCTATGAATACTTCTCAATTTACGCAAGCTCCCGGCATCTACACCAAAGCTGACGGTTGGAGGTAATCAGGATCCCAGCGGAAGATCTCCTCCTCACAACACTGTGTGTTCCCGCCAGGATAGCCTTGCCTCAACTGCCATCTGAATCGTGTTTTCAGACCTAACTTTTCAAGCACTAGGTTCAAATATTCAACTGCTTGCTTGACATCTGCACTTGATATTCCACATGTGCTAGAACACACTCTCCCCTACTTCTCCAAACGAAAAGAAACATTTCTACTCTACAGTTTAGAAATCACACACAGATGTTTGTGCCACAATCCTCTGGCAACTCACTCTAACTCACTTTTCCCAGTCATTCAGCCTTAATAACAGGCCTTCTTTCTAACTTCACAGCTAAAAACCTTTCGCCAGCTCACGTGGATTACTCCAACAACTTTGCAGCTGGCTACTTGGCCTCTATTTTTTATTTACTTGATTATTCTATAGGAAGCCAGAGTAATTGTTTTTGGAATTTTTAAATTATTCTTAATTTTATTTATAAAAATACTGACAAAAATCGTAGGAGAAGAGGGGTACAACTTCACACAATTCCCACCACCAGAACTCCACATCCCATCCCCTCCCCTGATAGCTTTCCCATTCTTTATCCCTCTGGGAGTGTGGACCCAAGTTCATTGTGGGATGCAGAAGGTGAAAGGTCTGGCTTCTGTAATTGCTTCCCTGTTGAACATGGGCATTGACAGGTCAATGCATACTCCCAGCCTGTCTCTCACTTTCCCTAGTGGGGCAGGGCTCTGGGGAAGCGGGGCTCCAGGACACATTGGTGGGATCGTCTGTCCAAGGAAATCCGGTTGGTATCATGTTAGCATCTGGAAACTGGTGGCTGAAAGAAGAGTTAGCATATAAAGCCAAACAAACTGTTGACTTAATAATGAACCTTAAGGCTGGAATAGTTCAGTTGAAGAGTTGGGGGGGTCTCCATTTTGTAGTTAGTAGACCTATTTTAAATATATTCCAAAGGGCCCATGACTATACTAGTTTTTTTTTTTCTTTTCCTGAGCCTGACATCTGGTATGCAGGTGGACCCAAGTTATTGTCTGGGGAGATGATGTCATGTCTGGAAAAAGGACCAGAAAGCTGGATCAGGGAAGCAGGTAACTCCTAAATATAGGAAAGGTGTATAAATATTGTTGACTGTAAACTCCATCAATTTGATCTGATCTGGGGACCATATTTAGCTTAGGAGCCTGTGTAACCTCTGCATCCCTGTAGATTTGAGCTCACATTCTGTGGTCATGAGTAGGAATGTTCCAAGTAGAGTGATTTTTTTAAATATTTATTTTATTTATTTATTCCCTTTTGTTGCCCTTGTTGTTTTATTGTTGTAGTTATTATTGTTGTTGTCGTTGTTGGATAGGAGAGAAATGGAGAGAAGAGGGGAAGACAGAGAGGAGGAGAGAAAGATAGACACCTGCAGACCTGCTTCACCGCCTGTGAAGCAACTCCCCTGCAGGTGGGGAGCCGGGGTTCGAACCGGGATCCTTATGCCGGTCCTTGTGCTTTGCGCCACCTGCGCTTAACCCGCTGCGCTACAGCCCGACTCCCGAGTTATTTTTTTTTTTAAATACACCTCAAAGAATGTTAAGAAGTTGAGTTAATCATCAAATAAGTATTTGCTACACTCCCTGATGAATTTTCTTCAGCCAATTATATTATTCATAATGGCTAAGGTCCAGTTTTTGTTCTGAAGTCTCAAGGAATATTTTAAAAAGTTTAAACAATATTTTAATTAGCCTTTATCATAACTTTCCCTAGGATTCCTGCATTCAATTTCTACCTTCACAATCAGTGAAGCAGGTTTACAGGTATCTATCATTCTCTCCTCCTCTGTCTTCCCGTCCTCTCTCGATTTCTGTCTGTCTTATCAATTTCACTCTGTCTTATCCAACAACAGCAGCTATGACAATGACAACTACAAGGGCAACAAAATAGGAAAAAATGGCCTCTAGGAGCAGTGGATTCGTGGTGCAGGCACCGAGCCCTAGTGATAACCCTGGAGGCAAAAAAACTCATATATCTATATTGAAGGTCACTACTATTCACACAAAATCTTTTGTTACATGTTTTTGCACACAGATATATGTATACCTTCTGCATGCAATTTACTGGGTTATCACTGGGGCTCAGTGCCAGCACAACAAATCCACCATTATCAGTAGCCATTGTTATATTTTTCTTTCCTTCTTTTTCTTTTTTTGACAGAACAGAGAGAAATTGAGAGGGTGGGGAAAGTAGAGAGGGAGGTAACGAGACACCTGCAAATCTGCTTCATCATTCCTGAAGTGTACCCCCTGCAGGTAGGGAATGGGTGCTCACACCCGGGTCCTTGTGCTTGGTTATATGTGTGCTTAACCAGGTATACCACTGCCAACCCCTACAATTTACTGTTTTAAAGTTTTCCAGAAGTGTAAATGATAATCATCCCTCTCAACTCCACATATTTTATAAATTTATTAGTGATTTAATATTAATTTGCAGAATTATGATAACAGGAGTCTAATTCCACACCATTCCCACCACCAGAGTTCTGCGTTCTCATGCCCTTCATTGGAAACTACAGTAGGTCTCCCAAAGTCACAGATATGGGTTGACTTATTTCTGTAACTTTATCTATATATTTGTCCTTTCTTCTTTATGGTCCTGCCTTCTCTTCCTTTTTTTTTTTTAATATTTATTTCCTTTTCGTTGCTCTTGTTTTTATTGTTGTTGTAGCTATTATTGTTGATGTCGTTATTGGATAGGACATAAATGGAGAGAGGAGGGGGAAGACCTCCTGTGAAGCAAACCCCCTGCAGGTGGGGAACTGGGGTCTTGAACCGGGATCCTTACGCCGGTCCTTGCACTTTGCACCATGCTTCTCTTCCTTTTGTTTTGTTTTTTTTTTTAAAGATTTTATTCAAGAGAAAGATAGGAGAGAGAGAAAGAGCAAGACATCACTCTGGTACATGTGCTGCCAGGGATTGAACTCAGGACCTTATGCTTGACAGTCTGATGCTTTATTTACTGCACCACCTCCTGGACTACCTTCTCTTCCTTTCTAAGTCACATCTAAACCTGTTAATACTTCTGAATGTCCTTTCTTTTTTTCCTTCTCTCTGTCCAGGTCTTGATGGAACTGGAGTTCATAGCCCTCTGGTCATCTTCCCTTAAAATTCCTCCCCGTCTTGAGTACCTATTAAAATTCTTTATGGAGTGCAGAAGGTGGGGGTTCTGGCATCTGTCACTGCTTCTCCACTGGACAGGGATGTTGGCAGGTCAGCCCATACCCCCAGCCTCTTTTTTGTCTTTCTCTGGTGGGGTAGGGCTCTGGAGAGGTGGGGTCCCAGGGCAGATTGGTGAGGTCTTCTGCCAGAGGTGTCAGGATGAATTCCACATTCTTGTGGTCCAGTGCAAAGGTTGATTTCATGTCCAGCTTCAGGTATATGTAGCACTAGAAATTTCTGTAAGACTGGGGCCAAGTAGTGGTGAACCTAGTTAAGTGCTCACATTACAGTCATCAGGGACCTGAGTTCAAGCTCCTGGTCCCCATCTGCAGGGGGAAAGCTTTGCAAGATGAAGCAGGACTGCAGGTGTTTGTCTCCCTACTACCCCTTTGCTCTTGATTTCTGGCTGTCTCTATCCAATGAATAAAGATAATAAAATTTTCTTTAAAAATTTTTATTATGAGACTCAATGAAAATTTTACAAATACATTCCATTATGTAGTAATAGCATGACTTAGGAAATGAAGACAGGGTCATAGAAGTGAATAAAAATGGGCAATAAAAGATAGATAGATGATAGACAGATAGGGTCAACCCATATCTGACCTTGGGAGAACTGCTGCAGTTTTTGCTGAAGGGGATGGGAACACAGAATTCTGGTAGTGGGAATGGTGTGGAAAATATTCCCGTTGTCTTATAACTTTATAAAACATTACTAAGTCACTAATAAAAAATATGCAAAAAATGAAGCAGGACTGCAGTTGTCTGTCTTCTTCCTCTCTATCCCCCTTACTTCTCAATATCTCTGTCCTATCAAAAAGAGGAAAGATTAATTAGAGAATACTATTTAATAAGCATGATCAGATCAATAGGTTAAATTCTCCATATGAATAACCCTAGTAATGGTAAAAGACAAGTTAGATAATATGAAACCTAAATAATAGTCTCATAAAGTACTAATAGGCCCTAATTAGATTTTCTGAGGTCATTTTTCATAAACATGACATATAAAATGCTTGTAATATCATTTAAGTATCATTCAGGTTTGTTTGTTTTGCCTCCAGGGTTACTGATTGGGCTTAGTGCTGACACTACAAATACACTGCTCTTGGTGGTAACTTTTTTCCCATCTTATTGGCTAGCACAGAGAAACTGAGAGAGGGGAAGATAGAGAGGAATATACGACACCTACAGACCTGCCTTGCAGGGTGAGGGACTGGAAGCTCAAACCCGGGTCTTTGTGCTTCCTACTATGTGTGCCATCACCCAGCCCCTATCATTCAATTTTTATCATGATTGTTAAGATGAACGTCTGGTAATTTTCAAAAAGATTACATCTCCAACTAAACCATCTATTCCACTAGTAAGTATATAGGAAAAAATGTTCAAGATTCTATTTGCCAGAAATCTGACTTAAAACACTAACTTTGTTAGAGCAAGGCACCTTACTGTCATCTGTTAAAGAACAGTCACGTACACATCTATTATGTGCATAGATCTTCCTGAAGATATACAGAGGCAGCTCAGGTGTTAACTGCTCCCAGAAGACACGTGTGGCAGAAAGAACGAGTACCAAATGGTTTTTTCCCATAAAGAGTAATGAAAGTTGAAATCATGTTTCTGAACTTGAAATTCCACATTTTACATGACAATTTGTAAATTGATAGGGTTGCTTTTCTATACAAATCCTTACTAGACATAATTTTTTAAAAAATTAGATAAAATGTAACTTCATTTTACCTGTTCAGAAAGAAGTTGATGACCTAGGGAGTCGGGCTGTAGTGCAGCGGGTTAAGTGCAGGTGGCGCAAAGCACAAGGACTGGCATAAGGATCCTGGTTCAAACCCCGGCACCCCACCTGCAGGGGAGTCGCTTCACAGGCGGTGAAGCAGGTCTGCAGGTGTCTTTCTCTCCTCCTGTCTGTCTTCCCTTCCTCTCTCCATTTCTCTCTGTCCTATCCAACAACGACAACAACAATAATAACTACAATAAAACAACAAGGGCAACAAAAGGGAATAAATAAATAAAAATTAAAAAAAAAAAAAGAAAAAAAAAGTTGATGACCTAATGGTATGGTAGCTAGGTAGAGAAGTTACTGCTTGGATGGGTAGTCCCCTCCCAATAAAATATTAGACACTGGAACAAGGGTTCTTTCATTTCTCTCCTAACATCACTGGAATCCAGTGGAGACTTAATGTAGGACATTTCACTAGAAACCCATCTAGAGAAACTTGCTCCCATCTTTATTTCAAGTTATTTCTAAAGTGAGACATTGCTTGATCATTAAACAAGTCCACATTTCAGTTTACTAGAGCTTTGTCAGATCATTCTTTTCAAGAAACCTTCCTCATTTAACCTATCCAGAGCATGTTTATTTTAGTAGTAGGGGCTTCCTTCCTTCCTTACATCAAGCTTCTCAGCCACTGTTTGTCGGGGCACCCTGCAAAGTTCTTGCAACTCCTCAGCTCTGAGCTTTTCTCTCTGCTCCTCCAGTAACTCATCAATATTTTCATCACTGACCTCCAGGCCATGAACTTGCCCAGAGATTACAATGTCCTCCACCCTTGGGTTAAGTTCAGTCTCAAAGCCCTCACAGATCCTCGAAGTTGCAGCTTCTGGCCAGTTTCCTCTGGGCAGAATTCATGGTCTTAGAAGATACTGCTTTCCAAGCCTTGTCTATCAGAGTGACACAGTGGAAGACATTAAAACGATGCTTCCAGGACTCTGTCAACTGAGTATCTGAGGTCATGCCTCAAAAAACCTCTGGAAAAAGAGCCTTTATATTCAGCCTGCCAACCTCCCGCTGCAATGTGTTTATTTTGTGCCCAAAAAAACAAACCACAGCTTACTTCACACTGCCAGAAGTAGCAGTCTTGCCTGCAATATGCCACAAGGAGGTAGAGTCTTTATACACAGCTTCACAAAATCAGAGTAGCTGGGGTATGCAGCAGTACAACATCAGCTCTGCAGGAGGAAAGAGGGGCTTTTACACGGGTTCTTTGGTACACAGCTTCCCAAAGACGGGCAAGTCATTATTTTTAAGAGAAAGAATATAAAGAAAAAGTCAAGTCTTCAAATTCCAGTAGCATCTCAGTCAATTATAGCTGTTGCTTCTCAATGGAAAGAAGGGTACTTGTCAGTTTCGTAAAGTATGAGATGACTAGCTGGTCCAAGCGCTGGAACAGGGCTGTGTTGGGGGTAAAAAAAAATTATTTTTTTGAGATGTCACTTTATACTGTGAGAATGTTATACATTAAAAAGGACAGAAACAATAAATGTTGATGAGGATGTGAGTGTAAGAGAACTTTTCCACATTTCTGATGTCTAAATTCTTCCAACTTTGTGGGAAAATCTGGAGATTTCTCAGAAAACAAGAAATGAATCTACCCTATGAACCAGCTATTTCTCTCCTAGTGATTTACCTAAAGGAAGAAAATACCTATCCAAAGACATTTACATATGCCTATGTTCATAGCAGCACAATTCATAATAGGCGAACTTAGAAGCAACCCCAAAACTGATGAGTGGCTATGAAAGTTGTGGTGTATATACACATACAATGGAATATTACTCAGCTGTTAAAAATGGAGTAATCTCCTTTGCCTCATCTTGGATGGAACTTGAAGGAATTGTGTTACATGAGAAAGGGCAAAGAGAAAAACACCACTTGAAACTTGGACTGGGTTAGGTGTATTGGACCAAAAAAAGCAAAGAACTCTGCTCTGGAGAAGGAGGGTAAGGAAAGGGATGGAGCCTGTATGGGGGGGGGGGAGGGGTCTCGCACTTGCATTTTCTTATTATATACCTGTATGCTTTAAAATTGGGCTGCATAAAGTGGAGTCATATAAATCATTAATTAATATGAGGGGGGAAATTGATTGTATGTCTCGAAGTTTTTAAAACACAGACTGAGTCTTTTTAATATATAGGCTGTATCTTTGATATGCGGACTCTCTCAAAAGCCTAGACCAAGTAGATCAGAAGCAACCAGTGGCACAGCTAGATACAAGATACTGGGTATTATATAGCAAACCCTAACAAAGGAACTTTTCAAAGTTAACCCAATTACCAAATAATGTGATGATAACAATAACTATCCATTGTCTTTTTGAACCCTAAGATAGCAGGAACCTCACATTTCCACTATAGAGCCTATATTTCTTCCCCCAGTCCTGGAACCTTAGGGTAGGGCCCACTCTCTGGCATGCCTCTCTCAATTCATATCAAATAATATTGCAATCTGCCGATCGCAACCTAATCAACACAACGATTGCCACCTCAACATGCTTCAGCTCAGACTGTGTCCAGAGACTTCCGGTGTGGAATGACAACCCTTCAGCTTCATTACTCAGGTGAGACCTTTCCTTTCATAGTATTCTCTAATTCCATCCCAGGTGGTTCACCTTCTAACAAAGTCCCAGAACCTAGATATACACCAGTTTCTGTGAGAGCTTATGTTCACATGTATCCATAAACTAGTGCAAAATATATACCTGAAAGCAGAAGTACACTAGAGTTTGCAGTGAGTACCCCTCAACACTTCCTCTCCACTATTCCAACCTTTAGGTCCATGATTGCTCTACAATTTGTTTGGCTTTGTATGTTAACTCTCTTTTCAGTCACCAGGTTCCAGATGCCATCAGGATGTAGACCTGAAGACCCCACCAATGTATCCTGGAGCTCCACTTCCCCAGAGACCCACCCTACTAGGGAAAGAGAGAGGCAGACTGGGAGTATGGACCAACCAGTCAACGTCCATGTTCAGCAGGGAAGCAATTACAGAAGCGATCTTCCACCTTCTGCAACCCACAATGACCCTGGGTCCATACTCCCAGAGGGATAGAGAATGGGAAAGATATTGGGGAGGGGATGGGATATGGAGATTGGGTGGTGGGAATTGTGTGGAGTTCCTACCCTATGGTTTTGTTAATGTCTCCTTTCTTAAATAAAAAATTTAAAAAAATAAAAAATAAATAAAATTGGGCTGCAGAGATGACTTAATGTATTGTGTGTGTGTGCGCGCACACACACACAATTATAGAATTATTGTTGTTATCTGGAAGGTAATCAACTCAATAAAGTAGTTACCCATTCTAATAAAATAGTCTCATATTACTTCCTTAGCAAACATTAAAAATATTCTTTGATATCAAATCAATGTTACAACTCTTACATATTCAAATTCTTAGAGATATGATAATCAACCAAAGATTGTCATTCATTTTACAGTTTTTCATGTTGGCTTTTAAAGGCCAATCTAATCAAATGAATAAAGAAAAAGTCTGAGCTAAGACATTTGGTATATGATCTTCAGATGTGGTAGAGAGGGGACCTCCTTCATTACAAATAATTAATTTAGTTCGTTTTATGCAAGAGTAATCAAACACCTTAATCTGAAAGGGCTGTGGTGCAACTGAGTAACATGCTGCCAATATATCTTAATCGGCCAAAGGCAGGTCTAGTGATTGACTGTTGGGCTACCATAACAACACTATCCTTAGTTACTAGCTAGATATTGAATATCTTAACAAAGATATCCAATTAGAGTTCATTCTATTTACTTGATAGAAGTAAGGAATGTATGGACTTTTACAAGGCAGTAACCACTGGTTTAATGCTCCATAAAAAGTTTTTAGCTCCAAGATATTGTTATATATTGTTACACTGTATAGAAGAGCACTGCTACACATAGAATTGCTATCATTTTGCACTTCTGTTACAGACTAGCTTAAGTGAAGGAACCAAGATATTTTTTAAAACCATACTTAAAATCATACTTTAGTTTAAGAAGCAATACTTATCTTTTTTTCTTACAAGATATGAGGTTGCTGCCTTTAAAGTTCAAGTTTCATCATCTTAATATATAAACTTACTTAGATATGAGATTTAAAAAAAAACACACATACACGCAAGCCCTAGATAGAGCTATGATAAACAAATTTCTTTTATAAACAAAATTTTAACTGAAAAGCCACAGTAGATGAAAAAAAAAAAAAGGATATTACTAGGTAAAATCCAGTGACATCTACAATAGTTTTACAGCACATTTAAGCATCCTAGGGTTTTATATCTTCACCTGCCATCAATTTCTTAGTTGTTCCTTTAAAAATTACCAATTATACATATGGGTTTGACCTCAAACTTGGTCCTGAATTTGTGTGTCAGGAAATGCAAAACAGCATCCCAAATTTCTATCTTACTAGTATAGGCTTAATTAAAAGATGGTTTTATTTAAAATGCAATGACCATCTACGTGAAGAAAAAAAGAAGACAGTGATACATAATTATATATAACAGGTAATCATTATATTGGAAATTATTTTTTAGGATGAGATCTAGAATTTCCTTTGTGAGTCTCTTCAATAGTTAAATCAACTTAGATTGACACTACAAGAGTAAAAGGGGCACACATTTACAATACTGCTAGCCTTAAAAGCAGTAAAGCAAAAGAAAATATATAAAATAGCACATGCACATTTTACAGAATTTCCACTGATCTATCAATGGTTTCTATGCAATGTGCCTCTTCTCCATAACTATTAGCAACTACCAAGAAAGAAAAGATGAGATTAAAACTGATGGTACTGAACTGAATTGTTTGAAGCCAGTGCCCCAGTTGTGGGGAAAAGTGCATTTAGTTCAGCAGCAATATAGCACAGTGTGAAGATATTGTGCTTAGACACAAATATCTCATAATTGAAAGATGTACAAGGCAAGTCAAGATATAAAACCATAGTACACTGTTAAATAACCTTGAAACATACATATATTGCAGTGTTCAAAGAAAAACATTCATTTCATTGTACAAGGATAAGGAGAAATCCTTAAAGTTACCTATTGTAGTTTATGATATAATAAATACATATCTATATAGCATTGTATATACATATATAGAATGTGTGTGTTTATGTGATTTTTATTGTCTTTATGGATCTGCAACTTTAAGGAATGAAAATTCATTTACACTATAACTTTCTGTCACCCTACACTTGAGAAAAGATATTTGTACTAAAAAAAGGTCTCAATATCCTCCTCACAATCCAAAGACTCATTTCAGATATTCTGCTTCACAACTGATCAGAGAAATACAATTTAAGAAATTTTAGAATTTTTTACTATCACTTTCCCAGTTGCTTCAACAAGCAAATATCTTTTTAACACTTAAACCAGCTGAATTGAATTTGTTAGCAGAGGATATAAACTCTACATTTAACTGATTAAAACAGAGCAAATCAAAAAAAAAAAATCCAGTGATTTACTCTGACTGTAAACAATATACAAAATTTAAATCTCAAATTTCAAAATAAATTAAAGAAAAATTCTACTTTCAGGGTGTATAATACTATAAAGATCTGGCAATTGGAAAGGGTACAATGTATATGAAAAGTTGCAACAAAATTATTTATTTGCCCATTATTTTTGCTAAGAGAAAGTTTATCTAGTTTAACTATACTACATCATCCCTTAAATGTAGTAACTTCATAATTTGTTGGCAAATGTTTAAGCAAACTGGCATATAATATTACACAACAACAACAAAAAATTCATCCATCAAGTTCAGCAAAGAAAACTTATATAAGCCTTTTGTACAGAATTTTAAAAAAAAGTCTAAATGGCTATGATTCCTCTATTAGAATAAACACACAATGCAGTCTTTATAAACCTGCCAAATATATCAATATCTACATAAATAGATACAGATATAGATATGAGACATTTTAACAGTGTGTGGGACCAGCAGTCTTCTATCAGACCATGGCACGATACGGACCCTGCATCTTTAGGAACTGAATGATGAAAGAAGGGCCCCCAGCAACAATCTGAGGTGGCAGGTGACTGAGTGGACAGTTCTCAATACTCATGATTGAAAGCTTGCTGCAAAGAGCCAACTCAAAGGGAAGGCTGTGAAGGTTGGGGTTGTCATTCAAATATAGTTCTTCTAAGTTCTCCAGTGTACCTGTAAAAAAAAAATAGAATCAGTTATGAATTTGAAAATATCTTTTATTTTTAAGGCTCAACTATTATTATACTATTATAGGCTTATACAAACTGAATACATATTTTCCATCACCCTTTCCTATTGGTTTCAAAACTCTGCAACTGTGGATCTCAAATTTTCCCACCTATTCAAATAATTTGGAGAGATATAGGAAAAAAAAAAAAACAATGACAAAACACTACTGATGTGCAGGCCATACCTCACACCAGTCAAGTCAGAATTTCTTCCTTTATGAAGAGTTGTTATTATTATTTCTTCAATGCACACATTATTTCTCTGGAGATTCTGTTTGGGACAGTGTAGCATTTATATAGTTTTGAAAATTCAGAAGTAAGTTTACTCTACAGTCAGATATAATCAAGGTTTTAGTATAGACTGCTATACTCTCACTAATAAATTCCTCATATGGAAAGATTTTGCTATATGGTTAAAAAATTTTCACTGAGGGTTTTCACATAGTTGAAAGACAAAAATCAAGTTATGTAATTATTTAATTTTTTTTTTTCTTTAGATTGTCTGAGGAAACTCATACTTTCTAGGTAATGTTTCTAGTAATTATATGATGCCATTTGAACAAAAACACACCCTAAATAAATGTGCGAATTGCCTGGGGTATCTCCAATTTTTAAACCTCTGAATTTGTAAGATAATAGTAACATATAGAAGACCAATCAAAATAATAACTACCAGGTAGTATCTCTACTCATATGAAATATTTTATTTAGTATTCAGAGTTAACCTATGAGAAATTATTATATCATTCTGATTTTACAGATAAGAAGCTTATTTAATGAGTTTATGTTCCTTATCCAAAGCCATTAAGTCAGTAAGTGGCAGAGTTAGATTTTGAATTATCTGTTTAATGCCCAAACCAATCATATATATATATATATATTAACCAGAGCACTGTTCAGCTCTGGCTTATGTGGGGGACTGAACCTGGGACTCTGGAGCCTCAGGCATGAGTCTGTCTGCAAAACCATTACGCTATCTACTCTCCGCCCAAACCAATCTTAATCACTTTACAAGTGCCTCAAGAGAGCATGGTATAGGAGACCACAATATGTACAATTACCCACATAAAGGCCTAATATAGAACCATTTTGTAAACTGAGGTTACAGCCTTCACTAAAAATCCAAGGTGGGTGCTGATTAATTTAAATAATGGATATGAAAATACTTGGAAAATCAAAGGTAAAATCTCAAGACCTCATAAGGAAGTATTCTTTTAGTCTAAGACATTGCTGTTCATTTAAAACCAAGGTTAAATCTACTAGAATTGTAAGTTTGTTAAAAAGATTCTCAAATGCAATATAATACAAATAGCCAATGAGGAAACCTAACCCAAATCCCAGCCAACTTCTGGTGCACTATTAAAAAACAAAACAAATTGAGCTTGATGTAATCTCAGTCGACAAAACAAGTAATCTGCCATGTGTATAAATAACAGTATTTGAATCCATAAGAGAAAAATTATTAATAAAGACTCAAGTGTCTAAAGAGTTCATACCAATTTCCTCAGGGAGATGAGTAAGTAGGTTCTCTCCAAGGCCAAGATGTGTGAGATTGGTAAGGTGACCAATGCCTCTGGGAAGAGTGGTCAACTGGTTGTTTGTCAGGACTAATTTCTAAAAGATTAACAAAAATAAAAGACAATTTACACATACATTTGCCCTGCAAATGATGTAAAATTTTACATAATATATTTATTAAATAAATAAGTCAAGAGGGAAAATGTATTGAGGTTATACTGTTCTTTTAAAAAGGATCGCTTGCTAGGATGAAAAGCAAATAAGGTTATATGAACATAAAATTCATACCTAGAGCTGTAATAGGAGAAAAATCTATCTGGCATGAAAACTAGATTATTTAAAAAAATATGCAATTTGGAATGCATCCCTATACATTTATCATGTGAGTATAGATTAATCAGTATCATGTTTTACCTGTAAATCCTTAAGATATGCAATTTCATTTGGCAAGGACTCCAATTTGTTTTCCTCTAGATCCAATTCTCTTAACTTCCTAAGGTTCCCAAGACCATGGGGAAGCTTCTTTAAAAGATTGTTTGATAATATTAGAACCTAGAAAGATATTGTTGATATTGTGTTAGGCAATGGTGATTATAAATTACTATTGTGTAGTTTAAAACTTACAAAGCAACGCCAACCTTCTTAACAATAAATATTAAGTGTGATAATCAATCATAAAACATAAAAAAATTCTAAAAAGCCATAAATATTAGAAATAAAATACTATATTTGATTAAGCAAAAACAAAGCAATGGGAAAAGAATTAGATAAATTAGAAAAATGGGAAATTACTCATTTGCACTGAAATTCTTAAGGTTAGTAGTATCTTGATACAAAATAGCTATTAGTAATTGCCCAACAGAAAGTCACTTATTTATTCAAAAACCTCTTGTAAGCCATACACACTTAGGAAGGTAATAGCTGGTTTTTAAACTGCCTACATCAATCCACAAAGGTTGTGATTTATAACATAATATAAAAACAAATTGTAATTTGAAGAGATACAAGAATAGGATGAGGATAATAGTCACTATTTTCAAAGAAGTTATAATCTGGAGACTAAAGGAGAAAGAACAAAAAGATAATACTGCATATAGGAATAGTGAAGCGAGCACTAGATGGATTTATATAAAGTTCTTGCTCTTTCTTTCTATCTAAAAAACTTAAGCCTAGAGCAGTGAAGCACTGGCAATGACCACCCACACCAGCAAAAAGAAAAAAAGAAAAGGCACTAACATTTCTATTTTTTAAATTTTTTTACATTTATTTATTTTCCCTTTTGTTGCCCTTGTTGTTTTATTGTTGTAGTTATTATTGTTGTTGTTATTGATGTTGTTGTTGGATAGGACAGAGAGATATGGAGAGAGGAGGGGAAGACAGAGAGGTGAGCGAAAGATAAGACACCTGCAGACCTACTTCACCGCCTGTGAAGCGACTCCCCTGCAGGTGGGGAGCCAGAGGACTGAACAGGGATCCTTGCCGTTCCTTGTCTTTGCCCCATGTGCCCTTAACCTGCTGCACTACTGCCCGACTCCCAGCACTAACATTTCTAATTGTACAAACCTTACCAAGCTGTTTTAACTAGAAACTGGTTAACTGCAAAAAAAGCCTAAAGAACTTAACACTTTAATAAATAATACTTACCTCAAGAGAAACCAGGCCAGACACATCCTCAGGGATCTTTGTGAGCTGATTGGTGGCTAAATTCAATTCTACCATACTAGTCCAAGTTCCAAAGTCCAATGGAAGTGATGTCAACTGATTGTCCTGGCAGAGACAAAATAAACACAAATAAATATCCAGGCTAGAAATACACAAAGTTCCATATGTACTTCTCCATGGAAAAGAATTCTTAACTAAGGAGAAAACATTACTTAAAAAAAAAACTCAAATACAGAAAGAAAAAAGAAACAACAAAACTCTAAGCCTCCAGAGTTTTTCAAAAAGTAATTAGGTTATTTGGAGACTACACCAGAAATTTGTTCTTTATGTGATTATCTACAGTAATGAAAAAACTCACACTTGAGATTTCATTTTTTTATTTTTATATTATTTTACTTATTATTGGATAGGGCCAGAGAAAAATTGAAGGGAGAAGGGGAGATAGAAAAGGAAAGAGACAAACACCTGCAGCCCTGCTTCACCACTCCTGAAGCTTTCCCCTTGCAGGTGGGACACCAGGGGCTTAAACCTAGGTCCTTGAGAACTGCAATGTGTGCACTTAACCAGGTGTGCACCTCCTGGCCCCTGACATTTGAGACTGCAGAGTCCTACAGATAAAGATAATACTTATCTCCTTTTCCACAAAAATTTACAGAAATTTGTTGAATAAAATGTGGATAATCAAAGACAGAGGAGTACAATGAGGAAAAAAAAAAGTATCCAATGGAACCCATAGGAAACAGGATAAGCTCAGCCATTCTAGAAATACTGAACAATAAAATCAGGGAAGAAAAAGCCATAGTAAGATAGCACATTCATTTATTATCATACTAATTATGCCCACAATTTTACTTTAAGTTTTTATGATATGCTTTAAAAGTGAATCAAGACATAAAAAGATGATAAAAAGTGTGATCCTGAATTTGCTTAAAATGACATGTAGCTATATACAGAAAAAAGTGAAATATATGGCAATAATTCACTAACATTTCCCCCCTCTTTCTATTCACTTATGAAACACATCTTTGTTAATATAGATTATTGGAGAAGCAAGTTTTCCTCTTGTAATAGTTATATCCAAAGTATTGACAGCTATAGTATGATAAAACACAAACAATAAAAGTTTTACTACTGCTACACTTATTTATATGAAGGGAAAGTATGAGGTATGAGTTTGGTTTCTTTCAAAAATCAAGTTTTATTAAATATTTGTCATGATTATGAAGAAAATTTAAAATAATGTTCTATACAGTCACTGAAAAGAGCAGGCTTCCCAAGATAGCATTTTATAATACTGTATTCATAAAAATGTACAACTTCACAAACTAATCAAAACCTCAAATTTCATGCTCTAAACCTATTATAAACTGAGCTATCAGGAATAATACCTTGCCTCTCCTAAGTCTCATATAGTTTATTAAATATATACTGAATACTTAAGATTATAAAGTTGTCTTGAATTTACTTAAATACTTCCAAAGAACCATTAAAAAAGATATATTACAAGTAAATACTCAAGAAATTATAGAATTAATCTGCAGCTTAAAGAACCACAGTTATGTTTGATTCTTTAACCAGATAAATGAAATGGCACATCAAAGACAAAGAATATAGCAAGATACACCAGAAAAAGCCATTATAGCTGCAGGTAGTTTAGGTTTCCTGGATACAGACTCCTGCATTAGCCAGGAATAAAGTTATCACATCATGGCCTACAACTTGTTCACTACAAATTAAATCACTCATCAAGTTTAATTTTACCCCCCCCCCCATTGCAAGAAATAGTTGTCTCACAGTAATGTAATATTCAACCACTGTAAAGTATACAGATAAGCAAAAAGATACTAAAAATAATAAATAATTTCTATATTCCAAAGTAAACATGTTTTGGAATAATGAATATTTGAAATACTGGATATTTGTGTGCATACCCATCCACAAAGTAAAAATTAACTATAAAAACCATATGTAGAAAGAGAATCTTACCATTGTCTTTTTCTACTTAATAAACTGATGGTGTCAATTAAACAAAAAAATCCCTTTTAAAAAATGATCCCTGGAGTCAGGTTAAGCGCACATGGCGCAAAACACAAGGACTGGCTTAAGGATCCCAGTTCGATCCCCCCGGCTCCCCACCTGCAGGGGAATCACTTCATAGGCGGTGAAGCAGGTCTGCAGGTGTCTATTTTTCTCTCCCCTTCTGTCTTTCCCTCTTGTCTCCATATCTCTCTGTCTTATCCAACAATGGAGACATCATTAACAATAACAATAATAACTATAACAATAAAACAACAAGGGCAACAAAAGGAAATAAATATATTTTTTTAAATCCCTATAACTATATAATTTTATGGCCACCAGAGATTACCTTTTCAGGACAAATTACTAAGGATAAGCATTGTCCCAAAACTTTTGTTATCTAATACAAATTGTGCTTAAGTATCCTTACTTCCATTTTTATGCCCCATCAGCAAGAAACAAGTATTTGTTCTCTACAGTGATCAAGAAGACACAAATATTAGCAGAAGGCTCACAATATAAGCAGAAGCTTACCTTCATATTGAGTTTGCTTAATACTTTTGCTCTAGAGAAAATTCCAAATGGTATTTTATTGATTCGATTGTGTTCCATGTTGAGGGAATAGATTGTGGAAAACTGAGATGGACCACCTACTGGATACAACTGGAAGCAATTTCTAGCCAAGGTCAAACTATTCAGTTTCACAAGACTTGACAAAAGACTCTTTAAAAAAAAAAAAAAAAGGACATATATAGCAAGAATGTTAACAATTATTCTCTACAGAGCAGCACTGACAAACACAAATGCCTCAAATGCTATGTGATGTCTCATCTAAAAAGGTACAGTGTATCTATTCAGCTCCAGCTGAAGCTAGTTTTGCCTTGCAACAGTGACTTTACAGAGCCAATGTAATCAAAGTTCCAGATTTTATAATAAGAAGGAAATTCATTTCCCTCCTAAGTTTTTTCTTTTGGCTTTTGTTCCCACAGAAACATAATATGAAGTGCAACAATATTCCCAAGTGATTTGCATGCTCATTAATGTTTGAGAAGTATTAGCAGAGGCTACAAAATTTGAATGCTATATAAGTTTTGAATCCTATTTATTTTAATAGCTATAACTTTTGCCACGTTTTTGAACCTTAATTTATTTGTAAAATAATAATGATTAAGGTTCCTAAGTTGTAGTGAATAATTATAAAGACAAGCATGTGCCTCAAGTATAAATCCCTTCTCTACTTAAATTCAAAGAAAATGATAGTACTGGAATAACTGGGAAAGCAGAAAGAGGGCAGAGGACAAATTCAAACTTGAAGATAAAAAAATTTAAATATTCAGAAGTACAAAAAAAAATCAAGATTGAAGTAAATTTAAAACCAGGCTAAAAATAAGCAACAGAAGTGGTTAGGGGTAAGGGTGGCTAATAATTTTTTATTTCATTTGTCCACCATAAGGAAACTAAAGGCTCAGTACCTGAGCTGTCAGTTAATCTACAGAGTCAACTGAAGGAAAGAAGTAGCTAAATAAAGGATTAATAATGGAATGAAATTAAATGAGTTTTCACTGCACATTAAAAAGCCATTTTTTTCTAACATTTGTCTATCGTATACACAGATAAAAGGAAGAGTAGAGTAAGAGTGGTGGGCAGAACATTTTCCATGACAGTTAATTCAGGAAAATGTCCACATCTTACTTTACAGAAAACAAGTGAGTTTTAGTCTCATGGCAAAAACGTGTGCATGTGTGTATTTTTTTTTTATCACCAAAGAGATCTATGTACACCTGTGTTCACAGCAGCACAACTTACAACAGCTCAAATTAGGAGACGATTTTATTCTTACTACTGCTGACTTTTACTTAATTGACACTTTTAAATAACAATGTTATTTATAATTTATTTATATGTCAAATTTATTTATATAATTTATTATAATTTATGTCAAATATCTGAAGATATTTGAAAAGGGGAAATGCTATTCTCAAGACTTGTCACAGGTGCATAGCTTCACATCTCTCCAAGACAGGTGTCAGTACACTGCACCCTCCACCTACTTGTTCTCTAACCAGCTTCATTCACCACAGGAAAATGCTCTCCACTCAAATCCCCACGAGCCCCACCCCAGCCTCCTCACTTTAGAGTCTTTGTAATCTGCTGCACTAGATCATAGTTAATTTAAGTTTAACCCTGTGTTTTCCCTTTCTGCTTACGTTCCACCTATCAATGAAATCACCTGGTATTGTCTTCCTGCAATCACTTAGTAAGATTCCTTCAAATCCCATCCAAGATGTAGTAAAAGAGAAAATTTCATTTCTTACAGCTTGTATTCCATTGTATATATCTCATAACTCCCTTAGTTATTTATCTGTCAAATTAGGTTACATATTTTTAAGATTTGGGGTTATTTATCATTGTCATAAAGTCAGGACTCACATAGAGTACTATTTTAGATCTTTTGCTTATCAGTTTTGTGACCTTGGATGAATTAAGGACAAATAAACCCCTCATTTTAGTCCCAGAAAAATATTTAAAAAGTAACAAACTTGGCCAAAAGTAACTTTAGCTTTATTTGATTAGAATACTCCAATAACCAGTAGAATTACAGTGAAGATATAACTCATTCACCATGTGTTTAAATTTACTAAGTTCCTTCACTTGTGTCTATATATCTACATTAAAAATAATCCATTTTTGTTAAATATGAACTCATCTCCTTCACCTCACTGTGGGTGGAACTTGAAGGAATCAAGGTAAGTGAGGTAAGTAAAAAGAAGGATGAATACCAGATGATCTCCCTCAAAGGAATTACTTAAGAAACAAGGATGAAAAGTGAAAATATAAAGCAAAACCTGGACTGGGTTTGGTGCACTGCACTGAAGCAAAAACAAACAAACAAACAAACAAACAAAAACTATGGGGAATAAGGGCTGGGGGAGAAAAGGCAGCCAGAGGGGTGCTGATGCATGATGGTAGCAAAAGAAGCTGAAGGTGAGAGACTGTTTTGCAGACACCTATTACAGGGAAATGAGAAATTATATATATAATTAAATTATATAGGTGTCTGTTTTGCAGACACCTATTACAGGGAAATGAGAAATTATATATGAGAAATTATATTAATATATACACATGGGTATATAATTTCTGTACTATAAGCCATTAACAGCCAATAAATTGATAAAGAGGGGGAACTAGTACATTTTCAGGTAATCTTCATATGGAAGAGAACAGATTAATTCTGCCACCTGTATCAGTACCAACTACTTTTCTGAATTTTCTTGCCTAAACAAATTATTTAATGGGTTTTATTGTTATACATACTGTGCTTATTATAAATGCAGATAATTACATACTTGTTTTAAGAATATTCTGCTTCCAAAGCACAGTAACTACTTTAAAATAAGACTTAATGCTTCTTCACATCTGGACAAGGCTTTCCTCAGAGCTGAGCCATTAGAAATGAAATGGGCCGGTTTAAGAACATACATGCACATGCCTTCTTCTTTCTTCCAGAGCCAGACTGCAGAGAACTGTCCTCTTTATAACTCACTGACCAACGTCCTGACTTAGAATATTCCAATCTTTATTCACCAAATGCTATGAGAGTAATGAGCACACTATATCACAGGAGGTCCACAATGATTATTAATTTCTCTCTACTACTGGGCCACACAGACTGCTCACTGGGCAGGGCATGTCTTGCCATGTGCATGACCCAGGCTTGAGCTCTGGTATCAGATAAAAGTTGCAGGGCATGGGGAGAAGTTCTGGACCTGTGTTATCTTTCCCTTTATCATTTTATCTGAATGAAAACAAAAATATTTGTCCCAAGACCTATGGAAACTACATGTGTGCCAGACCCTAGCTCTGAAGAAAAAGAAAATTCCATTCACTGAAGATTACACATATAAATATCTATATACACGCATAATTCCCACTTTGTAAATTAGTCTCAATTATACTGAACTCTGTAGAAGTCTCAATTTTACTTAATCTCATATATCACATCCCCAAAGAACCCAACAACATCTAATTACTATAAATCCTAACTTCCTAGCCCACTTGCTCTTCATAAATCAAAACATAAATGTAAAATAAACATCTAACTTAACTAATTTAACTCATTCATCTATTCTTAACACACACCAGTGACAGCCAGCACAGTCTAATTATAGTTACTTATATAAGATCTTTTTAGAACAAAACCTTTGAAAGTTCAATCATCCACATGTCTGTAATTTCATTTTTAGTTGTTAGAGTATGACAGTAAGATATTATGCTTAAATAACTAATAAAAGACATAAAAAGTGTTGGGTATGTATTGAAGAGGAAAAGACAAGATTGAAAAAAAAAAAAACACTAAGACATTTTTATAAAAAGAGTACTACATCTTGCTTAGATGACCTCTAAGTGAAATAAGTAAAAATATTTTCCAACAGAAAACTCAAAAATAAGGTGACAAGAGTTTGGTTGGTGATTCATATGTATTAAATAGGCCTTAATTACTATGTAAGTGAGATGAATTATTTGGGTCACAATAATACTATAGCTAGTATTAATTTTGAAATAGTGTATTATATGTAATCATTATTTTCATTTGTCATCTTATAACATTTTTTTAATAACTGAACTGGGTAGGGCAGTTGAAACCAGTCTTACTGCTATTCCTTAGTAACTTTTATTGTCAATTCCCAAAATGACATGAGAAAGATTTACACGTTAAAGGGAATGTAACACATTGATTTTTTTTAGAACTAGTTTTCTTTTTTAATATTTATTTATTTATTTATTATTGAATAGAGTCAGAGAGAAACTGAGCGGGAAGGGTGTTGTTGAGGTGGTCTGGTGTCGGGCTGCACTGCGGAGAAGAGAGCGGACGTCCAGAGCAAAGGGGTACACAGATCTTTATTATAGGATGGGGGGGGAGGTTTGGTTCAGACCACGTGGAGCCAGCCAGCAATGGCCGACCACGGGGGGAGAGCAGGGAGGGAGACCTCAGAGAGGGAGAGCCGAGAGCCCAGAGAGAGAGAAGGGAGGGGTGAGGGGGCTTTTGCTAGCTGGATATTTGGGGGATATGTTTTTTTTTTATCTTTATTTAGTTGAGCCTTTAGAGTTTGATGGGCCCTCTCGACAATGTCTTGTCTCTGTGGATTGTAGGGAATGTCCGTGGTATGAGTAATATTCCAGAGGGAACAAAAATCTTTAAATTGTTTACTTGTAAACATAGGTGTATTGTCTGTTTTTAAAAATAATGGGACCTCTATAACGGCAAAACAAGAGAGCATATGGCTTATAAGCTTTTTAGCGCTTTTTCTTGTCTGAGCTGTAGCCCACATAAATTTAGAAAAGGTATCAATTGAGACAAACACATATTTTTGTTTGTCAAAGTTTGGTATGTGGGTGACATCAATTTGTCAAATAGTATTAGCTTTTAAACCTCGGGGGTTAACCCCAAGGGTCTGGATAGCAGGTGTCTTTATGAGACTTGTACAAGAAGAGCATGTAGCGAGGATATGTTTTAACTGTGATACAGGAACATCAGGGAATCGAGCTTGAAGGCCTTTAAGATTAACATGGGTTAGAGAGTGAAAATTAGCAGGATCAGAGACAGAGACTGGGAAAGTTTCTGTGGAGGCAAGGCGGTCAACTGCGGCATTTTCTTTGGACAGGGAACCAGGAAGAGGGCTGTGGGAGCGAAGGTGTTGAATATACAGTGGTTGGGTTTGAGAACAGAGCATAGAGGCGATTTGAATCAAGAGAGGGGAAAGTGGGTTGTCATCAATTTTTACATACGAACGAGCAAGCCATGGAAGTAAGTTAACAGTATACACACTGTCAGAAAAAAGGTTGAAGGATTTTGGTACAGCTTTTAGTGCAAGAAAAACAGCATAAAGTTTTTTGTATTGAGGGGAATTATCAGGAAGCTCAGTAAAGAGAGGTTTAGGAGATTGTTTGTCTGGGTAATATATAAGGGCAGCAGCTCTCTCTTTTTTTGCCATCAGTAAAGATTGTAGGAGCAGAGGGAATGGGATCCCGAGAGAAAAGTTTAGGTGTTAGTAGAGGCAGAAGAGGTAAAGAAGCTATCAATTTATTAGAAGGAAAATGGTTATCTATTTGTCTTGGAAACCCCACGAAGCTTATGGCAAAGCGGGAATGATGGCGTATAAGCCACTCTGTATCTGTGAGAGAAAAGGGCAGAATGACATATCCCCCAAATATCCAGCTAGCAAAAGCCCCCTCACCCCTCCCTTCTCTCTCTCTGGGCTCTCGGCTCTCCCTCTCTGAGGTCTCCCTCCCTGCTCTCCCCCCGTGGTCGGCCATTGCTGGCTGGCTCTACGTGGTCTGAACCAAACCTCCCCCCCCATCCTATAATAAAGATCTGTGTACCCCTTTGCTCTGGACGTCCGCTCTCTTCTCCGCGGTGCAGCCCGACACCAGACCACCTCAACAACAGAAGGGGGAGACTGAGAGGGAGAGAGACAGAGAGACACCTCCAGTCCTGTTTCACCACTTATTAGGCTTTCCCCCTGCAGGTGGGGACCAGGGGATTGAACACAGGACCTTGCACACTGTCATGTGTGCACTTAACAAGGTGTGACACCACCTGGCCCCACACACTGATTTTCCACTTTGGTTTCTCACTTCTGAACATAAAATACTTAAGATGTTCTTATAATCATGCATATTCTTTCTCTGGAATTTTAACTTAGTAGTGGCTATGTGTCTATAACATACTATTTCAGCAATCTCAATAGTAAAATTATTTATCCAATTGTAAAGATTTACTCTAATCTACTTCTTACCTCTGGTAAAGTAGAAATATTGTTATTCTCTAAATTTAATTCTTCAAGTGCACTGCATTTTGCCAGTGATCTGGGTATGGCTGACAGTCTGTTATATCTCAGACCAAGACGACTTAAACTGGACAAGTTTCCTGTGAACAAACAAAAAGGAACTTACAATTTTTTAATCTGATAAATGTCTCATTGTAAGAGACTATTAACCAGATATTTATGAATTACTCTGAAATACTATCTCAGCATGTTCCTTAACTTCTAGTACTATGGAACAAAACACTACATTCTATCAATGAGGATGGAACTAAAACCACTGTTTAAATAAATTATTACATTAACCTTTAAATGAAACTTAATTGAATTAAAAAGTAGTGCATTTCCAATTATTCAACAACAGTCATCTCATTTGTATCTATGTGATGATCCAAGATGGAACAAGTGGTTCAATGTAAATATGTGCATGCAATTTTGAAGAAATTTCCAAATATCTAAAACAGCACTATTTGCAGATACCTATCATGAAGAGATAAGAAATCTTACCCCAATAAGATAATATCACAAAACATAAACAATTATTTTGCGATATCAGAAAAGTTTGATGTTTTCCATAATTTTAAATATAAATAGTCCAACAGCAGAAAGTTGTAATAGGTATAGGTGTGATTTAGGAAGGAAGAGAAGATGAAGCCTTAGAGGTGACTAGATGGGCAGCGACTACTACATGGGGTCAATCGTCTTTGCCCAAATGGCGCTTGTGGTTCTCTGGTGGGCCTCCTCATTTTCCTGATTAAAAGTTTAAACTATTCATGGGGAGGGTGAGTGGGTGTTACCTTATGAGAAATACTTAAGAGTTGGGGGGAGAAGCCTTTAACAATTTAATTTTACTCCACTTTAACAATGGAATAAAAATCACTAATTTCAGTCTTATAAATACAAGAAAAAAAAAAAGACGATGACAACATAGGGAGGCAGTAGCGTAGTGCAGCGGGTTAAGCGCAGGTGGTGCAAAATGCAAGGACCGGTATAAGGATCCCGGTTCGAGCCCCTGGCTTCCCACAGACAGGGGAGTTGCTTCACAAGTGGTAAAGCAGGTCTGCAGGTGTCTTTCTCTCCTCTTCTCTGTCTTCCCCTGCACTCTCCATTTCTCTGTCCTATCCAACAATGACAACAATAATAACTACAACAATAAAACAACAAGGGCAACAAAAGGGAATAAATAAATATAATTTAAATTTTTTAAATATTAAAAAAAAGAACACATATACTCAGTGGAGTACTACTCAGCAGTTAAAGAAAGACTATACATACATTAGAAAAGACTGTAACCTGGTGGTGGGAATTGTGGTGGGAATTGTGTGAAGTTGTACCCCTCTTATCCTATGGTTTTGTCAATGTTTCCTTTTTATAAATAAAAATTTTTTTAAAAAGAAAAACACTAACAAATGTTGCAGAGGATATGGTGGAAAAGGGAGACTTCTGCACTGATGGTGGGAGTGTACAATAGTCCAACCATTGTGGAAAACAGTCTAGAGATTTCTCAGAACATTAGAAATAAATACCCTATGATCTAGCAGTTCCTCTCCCGGGATTTACCCAGAGTAGAAAAAATAAAATAAAATTAAAAAAAAAAAAAACATCTATCAGAAGAGATCTATGTATAGACCTATGTTCATTCATAGCAGCACAATTTGTAATAATCAGAACCTTGAAACAACCCAGTTATTTAACAGATGAGTGGCAAAAACAACAACAACAATAAACTGTGGTGTACATATATGTGATGGAATACTACTCAGCTGTTAAAAATGATTAAGTCACCCCCTTTGAATCATCTTAGATAGAACTTGAAGATAGCATGTTAAGTGAGATAAGCCAAAGGAAAAGGACAAATGCCGAATGCCCTCACTTATAAGCAGGACTTCATGTATGGCTACAGGGAGTGAGTTCACAAAGTGAAACATGGACTGGACATGGTGTACTGCATCAAAGCAAAAGATTCTGGGGAAGGAGGAAGGGACACAGAGAACTCTGGGGTCCTGGTACATAATGAAACTGTACCCATGTGTTAATTAATGCATTGTAAATGATTAATCCCCCTCAATAAAAAACATTTAATTTTCAAAAATTAAAGAGACAGTAAGGAAGTGAAGGACAACTATAATATGATTCCACATATATGGAATCTAGAGAGTGAAACATATGAATGTGAAAAAAGAAAGATCTGTTTATATAGTCAACCTACATCTGTGACCTTGAGAGAACTCTGGTGGTTACCACCAGTGAGGGTGGGGACAGAGAACTCTGGTGGTGGAAGCAGTGTGGAATTATACCCTCATTATCTTATAATCTAATAAGTCACTTTCAAATCACAAATATCTATCGGCATTTCTTTGAAAAGTTGACCTAATGGTCAACAACAAAAACTCAAAATAATAAAATTACCAACAAAATGATGTAGTCTAATTATCTAAGAATATCCAACTTGAGCTCAAATTAGCTACTAATGAATGACACAGAGAGGAGAGAAGAGGGGTTGAGGGGGTGAAGAGTGGAGAGGAGGAGAGGGAAAGAGAAGGGGAGAGGGGGCATTTTCTCAACCATATGAATGAATGCACTCTGCCATGCCTCCTGTGGCCCAGGTTTGAGTCTAGCCACCATGTGGGAGTAGTAAGGTCCTAAGGACAAGGAAAAGTAAGTTTCACTTATAAAACCAAGTTTGTAGATTTTTTTTTATTGCCAAATGAAATGAATGGTGCAGTGTAATGGCCACATAACACAGTACTAAAATTAGGTCAATTTAACAAAAATATTGCATCTCCAATTTTCCCAAATCCATCCTTTTTTATTTTTGTGGGCTAAAACAGGATGAACTTGAAAATATACATTCTATTAGAATATGCTAATATGAAGAAACACACATATGCAAAAATCTTGCCACCTACTTGAGAAGATACAATGCCCAAAGAGTCATCCACATTTTGTAAAATCTATTATTTTCAACAAAATAAAAAAGAGGTAAAAAAGTTGACATCAGAAATCTGGTATTTATTGTGATTCATCCCCTGCAGTGGTTTCAATTCTAACCTTTTCAATGAGTGGTTTTAACCACAAACTAACTGCAACCAGGAAATCAAGCCATAGTTTGCTTTAATGTTAAGCCACCTCAACTACAGAATAAATCAATGTTGCTGAGCGTCTATGTATAAATGTAGGCGATCACTGCCAATCACTGGCACATCACTTTTAAGTGCTTCCCTTAGAATATGTTATTCTGTGCTCAGCTTTGACAGCCTGCTTTCTTGCGCTGTCAATTTTTTTAAAACATGCAACATCAAATGGCTATGAATTAAAATTAGATGTCTTCAATATCAGTGAATGTAATCATTAGGTTACTTCAGTATAACTTTTGAGTAAAACTAAGTCAGTCTTAATTTTTTAATGAAGTAGTAAGAAATTCAGTAGCAAAGAACAGTTCTAATAAAAAGTCAAAAGTACATTTTCAGAAGTAAACTGGAAAACTGAAAGCAAACTAAGAGCAAGACAAAATTTTTAAATTCTTAAATGTCAAACCCCCTCAAACACCACCACCACTAAAAAGAACATTACTAGTTTTACATGTAAACACCACCGACTTTCAATGTAAGTGTAGAGCCCAGCACAACAAAAAGAATTCTGTGAACTGCTCTCTCTACTCCAGCCTTGAAGGCAAGGTCTTGTTGCATATTTATCTCATTTCGAAAATAAACAGAAAGTAATTTTTCTACTTCAGCTTTACCTCCCTCCCATTTTCTAAAAACACTAGAGATCTCAGAAGACCTGGAGATACTGGTTTCATAGTTTGAAACAAAAGGATGTTACAATGAAGCGTAGCTGATTCTTAAATTAGGAAATATTTAGCACCCAAAAATATATATTTACAGGAAAGAGAATATACTTTTGTTCTTCAATGGGTAGACTTTAGTTAAATCAAAAAAAAAAAAAAAACTACAAATGATTATAAGCACTCTCTCTTAGCTGTCCTCTCCTCATTTCTTTCTGCCTCTTATCCATTTCCTATGAGTTGGCAGTGATCCTGTCAGCATTAAGTCTGGTAGTAATGGCAGTGGTGACTGCCAAACAGGGATTACCTCTCTACCAGTAGTCATGCCATAGAAAGGGATAAAGGCATCTCATTTTACTCATAACAAATAAAGTGATTCTAAAGTGATAGAAGATTGATTTTCAATTGTGAATTTAG
This sequence comes from Erinaceus europaeus, assembly GCF_950295315.1. Taxonomy (NCBI): domain Eukaryota; kingdom Metazoa; phylum Chordata; class Mammalia; order Eulipotyphla; family Erinaceidae; genus Erinaceus; species Erinaceus europaeus. The sequence continues at coordinate 17,312,208 of NC_080175.1, forward strand.
GATAGGATTTTTTTTTAATGTATTTTTTTAGCAGAGTACTGCTCAGCTCTGGCTTATGGGGGGGGGGGGGATACAACTAGGATCAATTCTCCAGAATAATTATTAGATTCTTGTTTTTCACAGTAAGTTACATTTTTCAAGAACTAAACTAAGGGAAAAAAAAGTTTAAGAAATATATTCCAATAAGTTTTTAACTATTTTGATGAGTTGTTTCTACAATAAATGTGAAGGAGAATGTCAGAGGTTAACTGAAACTGTAAAGATTTATAATCCTGTAAATCAAAATTTCCTTAATATAATGGTTGGAGCTAGAGGAAAAACAAAACATTTATAAAAGATCCAAATGCCCAACTAAACACCAAAGCTAAATCTTATCAAATGCTAGTGAAAACATAATGAAGGAAAAGGACTTATTTTAATAAAGCTGGTATATAACAAGTGATTATAACATTAAAATGCCACTAAGCATTACTTAAAATTTAAATTTTATATACTTGTAATCTGACCATGTGATTATGCAGAACTGAGACAGGAGTTATTATGAAATAACAACACAATTATAAGATAATAGTCAAATATCTTTAGAATAATAATAGAAGGAAGAAAGGAAGCAAGAAAGCAAGCAAACAGGCAAGAAAGATAGGTATTTACATGGAGAAGGTGTCTTTTGCCAAAAGAAGTTGATAATTCAAAGGACCATCGTGGCACTAACTTAAATATTTAATCACCCAGAACCACCCATGCTTTCACTATTTATTACTTTAATCACATCTTCTTTTAATTGTTACTTCAGAAAATAGGCATCCAGACATACACATAAAATATTAAATGATTTAATATTACTAAACTACTTTAGAGCAAGAGCAAGGCTGATTGATGACCACCTCCTGAAGCATAAAATAAGTCTCAAAAAACATGATTTAAGTAACCAGAGATATACTCATCCAAAATAGAATCAAACTAGAAATCAGTAACAGAAGCTCTTGTAATATGATAAAAGTGTTAAGATCTAAGTAATATAATTTTAAATGACAGGTTACCCCCCCCCAAAAAAAAAGGCCTACAAAAGGGAAGAAAAGTCTCAAGTTAATTACCTCAAGTTTCTTCTATAAGAAAGTAGGAAAAGTATTTTTCAAAAACTCAAAGTAAATGGGGCAGGGTGGTGGCATACCTGGCTGAGTGCACATGTTACAATGCACAGGGACCCACCCAGGTTCAAGCTTCTGGTTCTGACCTGCAGGGGGGATGCTAGTGAGTGATGAAGCAGGTCTGCAGGTGTTTCTCTGTCTCTCTCCCTCACCTCTCAATTACTGGCTGTCACTACCCAATAATATATATATATATATATATATATATATATGTATGTATGTATGTATGTAAAATTAAAGTAAGTAAATAAAGGAAATAAAAATTAAAGCAGAAATCAATGGAAAACAAAGAAATGTTAATGAACTTGGAGACAATAAAAGCTGATAAACTTCATAATCAGATATTTTATGAAAAATAAGAAATGTACCATTCATATCAAGAAATGAGGAGTGGGTCAAGCAGTAGCGCACTGGGTTAAACACACATAATAGGAAGCACAAGGACCCATGCAAGGATCCCAGTTCTAGCCCCCAGCTCACCTGCTGGGGGTGAGGGTGAAGCAGGTATGCAGGTGTCTCTTTTTCTCCCTCTATCTCCCCCTCCTCTCTCAATTTCCCTCTGTCTTATACAATAAAAATGGAAAAAATGTCCTCCAGGAGCAGGGGATTCGTAAGTGCTGGCACTGAGCCCCAGCAATAACCCTGGAGCAGAAAATACACCCATTCTGCAATTTAAGCACAGGATTATAACAGAAAAATAGCCATGAAATTCAACATTCTATTTCACTTATAAAATAACTCGGCTTGTTTCCTAAAATATAATTATTTTCTTTGCCAAGACATGGGGAAAAAAGGTAATTTTAAAATTATTTTAGCATTACTACTTTGACAAGACTTTTATTTTTTTTTTCCTTTCTTATTTTGTCTCCATTCCGTCTTCACCCTTCCAGGCCAACCATCTCAGATAAAGACAGAGACAGAGAGATAGAAGGGGGAGAAGATTCCGCAGTACCTAAGCTTCCTCCAATGTGGCATGGAATGGGTTCAAACCTGGGTTATACACAGGGCAAAACAGCACACTATCCAAGTGACCTGTTTTGTCAGCCTTAATCTGTTTAACTGTCTAAAGAAAACAATAATAGACTTTTAAATGTCCAAATAACTATCAATGTATATCAGTATCATCTTTCTATTCTCATACCTATAGTGTCTGGAAGATCTAGCAATTCATTGTGCTGCAAGTCAAGGTTGGTTATCTGTGTACAGTTTCCAATCTCCTTTGGAAGGTGTTCAAGTTGATTGTGAGCTACATCCAGCGTAATGAGGTTACATAATTCACCTGTAAATTGACCAACATAAAGATTAAGAGTTATTTAAAAACATATTTAATGATACTGAAAGAAAAAGACTGTATCAGTTTTATGCGTCCTGAATAATGTTGAATGTAAATTCTGAAACTTTACTGAAGATGACATCTGATAAAATTACTGTAAATGACTACCAACCAATACTATATATTTCTCAGGTAATTACTTCAACTGTAGTTATATCTGCATATTTTTAGAGATCATTTTTTATTTCTTATTTATTTACTTATTGTGGCACCAAGGACCTCTTAAGATTCCACCAAACTTGAGCTGACTTTTTCATTCATTGGGGAAAAAAAAAAGCTTTGACAGAGACAAGGAGGGAGATAAGAGAGAGAGAGAGGGGGGCATACCAGCACCGCTCTGCCATCAGTGGAGATTTCCCTAGTATTGTGGTGTTTCCATGTGGAAGTGGATCTTAATTGAAGCTTTGTGCTAGATAAGATGTGTGCTCTAACAGGTGAACTATCCCTTCATCTAAGAGCTCAATAATTTTTAATCAAACTCTATACAATAATATGTATATAATGTCCAATTTGAAGGTCACCTTCCACCTTAAAATATATATATTTCAAATATGTATATGTTCAAATTATGTAAATGTATACATTGAGATTTGCAAATCCAGAACTACTTAAGAGAAGTCGAAAAGGATAGATAATCAGAAGATTTGTCCTCATTCTGATTAAAACACTGTACTGGCAACTTAGATTGCCTTTTTAGTGTCATTCCATCTTCTAAAATCTTAATCAGCTTTAAATCTATTTTTTAAACACATTGACCAGAGGTAATAAATGGGTAAGTGCATAAAACTCTGAGAGATCAGTGTGGAGACATTATTAAGCTATATACTATAAATGTATGCAACAAAAGAAAATAAATTACTTTCACAAAATTAATCTTTTGCACATTAAAAGACACAGAGGAGCAAAAAAGGCAAAACAATGGGAGAAAAGATTTGCAAATCTTGTATCTGATAAGAGATTAATACCAAGACTATATTAAATAATCCTGTAACTCCACCATAACAAGAAACAACACAATTTAAAAATGGGCAGAGAACTTGGGTAGGCACTTCTCCAAAGATAAGGAGAATATCTAATGGAAAACAAATAATAAGATACATAATATAGCTAATCATTAGGAAAATACAAATAGAAATCACAATGGGATACTACTTCATACCCACTTGTAATTTTAAAAAAATCCAGAAAACAGAAAGTGAAGAAAGAACAAGTTCAACTAACAGAAAAGTGAGATACATCTGATAATAATCCAACTGCATGAGTGAATGAATAAATAAACAAATGTGAATGATATGAATGTACCAAGTGGAATACAGACACTACCAGAGAGCAGTGAAACAAAACACAAAACAAAACCCAATATACACAGATTAAAATAGAAAAAGAAATAAAAAGATAATGCTTATCAAAAGACAGCTGCAATGGCTATCTTAATTTCAAAGTAGATGATTATTATTTTTTTTTTTTTTACAAAGGAGAGTGACAACAGTCCTGCACTACCACAAAGTATGCAGTTGGTCTCACATTTGGGGAAGTTGCAGGCAGGGTCAGCATATCCGGAGTGCAATGAGTAAGACTCACCCTGGGAAAATCACCTCTGTGATCATGGTATTTCCCTTGCCAACTAAGTATGCAAAGTAGATTTCAAAGCAAGACATCTTATCAGAAATACAGAAAACATTACATAGTGATAAATGGGACAGTTCTCCAAGACACAACAACCTCTAAGGTATATGTACCTGCTTAGAATCCCTCCATCTCTAAATTGCATCAGTTAACACATGCTAGTGAAGCAGAATATAAAAAGGCTCAAACTCTTAGTAAGGAATTTGAGGAAGTTATGGTTATCTCTCTATCCCTGGAAACTGCCAACATTCCCCCCCCCCCCCTTTTGTGTTTACTACCACCAGGATTATCCCTGAGACTCGGTGTTTTTTTCCGGGGTTTTTTTTTTCTATTTTATTTGATAGGACAGAAATAGGATGAGGGAAGGAAAGAGAGAGACACACCTGCAGATCTGCTTCACCACGTGTGAAGCTTTCCTCCTGCAGGTGGGGACCAGGGGCTTGAACCTGGATCCTTGTGTACTATAAAGTGAGCACTTAACCAGGTGCACCACCACCTGGCCCCAAAAGTCTAAAATATACACTACAGTCATTCTTCTTTGTGAGCCTTAATAAATTCATATCATGTAATATCACTATAGTATAATAAGGAATAGTTTCACTGTGCTGAAAATCCCCTTATGCTTGACCTCTGTATTCATTTATCTTTTCCTCTCTTCTCACCCCTGGCTATCAGTGAGCTCTTAACTTCTGACTGCTTTGGGATGCCATAGAGTTGGAATCATATACTGTGAGGCATTCACATTCGCTTCTTTTATTACTTAATGTGTTTGTCATGTTCCTCAACTGTTTCTTTGTTCCTCTGTATGAGAGAAGTATTGAGGACCCAGTACATGAGGATGGAGAAAGTCATCAGTGGGCGGTGGGTGTAGTGTACAGACAACTACCAGAGGGAAGTGAGAGGCTGTACCCATGTCATTAACTGTGCTGTGCAACCTTACTCCTCCCGCATACAATTGACTTAGATAAAGAGGTGATGCTGATGTGCACTTAAGGGCTCTGCCACGCTGTTCTGTGGCTTAAAAGTTAGTATCTTTTCTCCTCCTCCTTCTCCTTCTCCACTAAACAATATTACAGTGGGTACACCTCATTTTGCTCATTCATTCATGAAAGACATCTTGGTTGCCTTCAATTTTTACCAAGTCTGAGTAAAACTTCTAAAACAGTTTTGCGGGCAGCTTTTTGTGTGAATATAGTTCTCAACTCATTTTGGTAATTAACTAGGCAAATGATTGCTTAGCAGTATGATAGGATTATGCTGAATTTTAAAATGAAGCTGCCACTGTCTTCCAAAGTGATAGTTCAGCTTTAAATTTGCATCAGTGATGACTGAAGAGTTTATGGCCTTTCAGAATTGTCAATGTTTGGGAAGACAGGAAGATACAAGCTCACAAGATATAAGATGGCTTTATGTAAAATCAGTAATAATGACAGTGTTTGTCTTCAAAAAGCATGGAGTCTAGTCTGGGAAATAAGGATCTGCATAAAAATATTTCTTCGAAGACCATGAGATAGTTCACCTATTACACCTATTACCTTACCACACACAATGGTTTGCACTCTGGTTCCACATGGGAGCACTATGGACACCACTAGGGGAGTCTCCATGTATGGTAGAGTAGTACTGTGGTATCTCTCCCTCTATTGTCTCCTTCTCTCTAGATAAAAAAAACATTGGTGCAAAGAGGTTGTTCAATGCCAATGCACGTGTTACATCCTAAATTCATTGCTTGGTACCATGTAAAAATTTCATTTGTTTTTAAATGAAAAAAGAATGTTGTGGGCTGTGTGGTGGCACAGCTGGTTGAGCACACGTGTTATCATGTACAAGGACCTGAGTTCAAGCCCTCGGTCCTCCCCTGCAGAAAAAAGCTTCACAAGTAGCCAAAAAGTGCTGTAGGCATCTCTATTTGTCTCCCCTGCCTCCCTTCCCTTTCAATATCTGTCTACATTCAATAAATAAATAAGTAAGCAAATAACAGAATATTGTAAACACAAAGAAGAATATTCACATAACAAAGTGAATGTAGAAAGATAAGATTCTGACTGAGAGGATTAGGGAATGCTAGACTTTAAAATGTTTGGGAACTATATAGGTTTCCCAAGAATAATTATGAGGAAAATGAATAGGTTAAAAAAAAAATCAGAGCTTTAGCAGTTCTTTTGCTAAATACGCAGTCAACAGAAATGAGTCAGTTTATTTACCAAAGACTTGCATCACTATTAACAGAGTGACACTATTTTCATTAGCTCTCAATTAGACACTACCAAACAACAGCTAAATGAATGGGTAAATTATGGCTTGACTGTGAATATTATGCAGGAGTAAGAACTAACAATCTCTACATACATACAAAAATAATTCAATGTGGAATAAGTCAGATAGAGAAATAAACTTAAAGTATGACTCCCTGTTTATGAAAAAAGACAATGTACGCTGGTAGAATTCAGGATATTGGACTACTATTGGTGGGAATAGTAACTGGAAAGGGTTTTCTGGATGAACTGATATTCTATTTTTTTTTCAATTTTTTAAAAGTATTCCCTTTTGTTGCCCTTGTTGTAGTTATTGTTGATGTCACTGTTGTTAGATAGGACAGAGAGAAATGGAGAGAGATGGGGAAGACAGAGAGGGAGAGAGAAAGACAGACAGCTGCAGACGTGCTTCACCACTTGTGAAGCAACTCCCCTGCAGGTGGGGAGTGGTGTGCTCAAACTGGGATCCTTATGCCAGTCCTTGCGCTTTGCGCCACCTGCGCTTTAACCCACTGTGCTACCGCCCGACTCCCTGATACTCTATTTTTTAAACTGTATACAGATCAACACAGTTGCAAAAATCCTGAGTTGTACACTGATGATACTTTAATATAACATAAAAAGTAAACAGGATCTGGTTCAAGTCCCTATTCTGATATGGCTTCATCTAAACCATGGTAAAGGCAGAAGACATTCCTTAAACTTGTTATTAGGTACATCGTCTACAACACATTTTAATAACCTGTGGTGGGCTTTCCCTATGGATGTTGTCTTAAGATCTGAATTAATCACATATAAAAAAATAAGTCAATATTAACTAAGTCAATTAGAAATTTAAACTGTTCCTACCAAACTTAAAAAAAAAAAAAAACTAGTCCCAGATTGTTTAACTGAAAATTTGAAAACTTCAGAAATATTGGACAAAAACTCTACTAAAACACAAAAAGAAAATTTCCCGGCATTATATTCACAGCAAGTAATTATCAAAAAGAGAATTACAAATACCAGTGAAGAATAAGATGCAAAAATCCAGCAGGTGGAGAGGGCCCAGCACCAGGCTTGCATGCATGAGACTCCATGTTCCATCTCCTGCACTACACGTGCTAGCAATGCTGCCACCCCTACAAATAAATATTTTGGGGACAGAAAGCTCACTGGGAAGGAGACAGCTCAGGTTCGAATTCAGGCACCACAAAGGATGTTCCAATATGGTAGTGTCTGTCTCTACATATGAATGGAAAAACAGCCCAAACAGATGAAATCATGCAAGTTTCACAAAAAGATGCAAAAACCCTTATGATTTTAGTACATTAAATTTAATGACAGAAAAGATCTTATTAGAATACATTCAAGACTAACTCAAGGATTAATAATTTAGTTTTGTTTTCATAAGCTGGGGACTTCCCAGTACTACCATTTAATTCACATTAAAAGTCTGTATTTTAAAAATAATTCTTGGGATTCAGGCAGTAGCGTAACGGGTTAAGCGCAGGTGGCATAAAGCTCAAGGACCAGCCTAAGGATCCTGGTTTGAGCCCCCGGCTCCCCACCTGCAGGGGAGTCGCTTCACAATTGGTGAAGCAGGTCTGCAAGTGTCTATCTTTCTCTCCCCCCCTCTGTCTTCCCCTCCTCTCTCCATTTCTCTCTGTCCTATCCAACAACGACGACATCAATAACAACAATAACTACAACAATAAAAACAACAAGGGCAAAAAGGGGGAATAAATAAACATTTTAAAAATAATAATAATTCTTGCACTTGAGCTGAGAGGGATAGTTTTCAAACATTCAGTGTTTTTAGCTCTCTAAAAAAAAAAAGAAAGAAAAAGAAAAAACACAACAAATATTACTAAAACACATTTTTAAAACTAAGAAAAGCTGGGGGGGTTGCTTAATGAGCTTGCAGCAGAGCTATAGGTGTCTCTCCTCTCCTCCCCCCCTCCTTCTCTCTCCTACTCTAGCAAAAGGAGAAAAAAAAAAAAGAGTATGGATGACCACTGGGAATTGTGGAGTCACTGTACAGGTAACAAGCCCCAATAAAAATCATGGTGGCAAAAAAAAAAAGAAAGAAAGAAAAGTTTATTGCATAGATTTCATCTTCCCTTTCATTGCAAAAATGATTTCAGTAGCTCTTCTAAGCAAGCACTTCTACAACGAAGTAACCTGGACAACAGTGACTATGAAGCTTTGAGATGCCAATAGAGTACAGTAATTGCCCTCCTCCCCACACCTTAGCAGTGTGAGGTCAACCGCAACCTCTAATCCTATGAAATCTTTCTAAAATGGCTCAAGTGCTTTTCTCTGTTCTCTTATTGCCTCCTTTAGCAATAACGCCCCCAGGTTTTTGTTGTTTAATGAAAGGTGAAACAACTTTGTAACAATAAACTAATAGTTTTCTAGATTTCTAGGGTTTGTTGCTAATTCCCATTCAAAGAGGAGTTAGTCATTAACAACTATCAATCCCCTTTCCTGATTTCTTTCTCCAGCAAATCAAGTTACTTATTAGGACTTGCACAAAACACTTAAATGAGACCATTAAATATTACTTAAACCAAGAAAGCAACTGCACCACCTCCCAGAAGTTCTGGGAATTTTCCGAGACTTTTATAGGCTATGGGTGACAATTTAAGTTCATATAAATTCACTTCTAGTTACATTTATTGTCTACAAAAAAACTGACTGAAAACTTACGTAACAGAGAGCTTTAAAATTTGATTATTGGGAGCCAGGCAGTAGCGCAACAAGTTAAGTGCACATGGCGCTAAACGCAACGACCGGTGTTAGGATCCTGGTTCAAGCCCCCAGCTCCCCACCTGCAGGGGAGTTGTTTCACAGGCAATGAAGCAGGTCTGCAGGTATATCTTTCTCTCCCCCTCTCTATCTTCCCCTCCCCTCTCCATTTCTCTCTGTCCTATCCAACAAGGGCATCAATAATAACTACAACAATAAAACAAGGGCAACAAAAGGGAATAAATATTTTTTAAAATCTTTTAAAGATCTGACTTCAACTTAAAAAAAAAAAAATCACTGATTATGCAGACCGGGTAATCCTCTGGTTCTCTCCCTCATCAATAAGTCTTTTAAAAAATAAGAATTAAATATATTTTTAAGAGGACATATACCTTCCTCCTCCTCAAAAAAGCACTGATTCTTTCATTCTTTGTAGATATTAAGTATATGCTTTATATAGATTACATCTAACTTGACACTTAACACAACAATACAGCAGAAAGTTAATTTTTTGATAAACAGTGGGTAAAATGATTAAAAAATTACACTGATTCTCTTGAGTAATTTTTCAAATATGTGAACGCTACTCAGAGTTTTTTGATTGTTTCTTCTGCTTTGTTCTTCTTTTAGCACAATGTTGGCAGAGCGTTCAGGGCCCCATGTGTGTGAGGCATGTGCTCTACCACTGATCGAAGTCTGTAATCTGAGAGACAAAAAGCACTGCTCCATCATCCACGGAGTCCCACTTGTTTTCTGTTGCTCACTCCTGTGATGCTAGTGTTCTAGCAAAGGGCCTCATCCATAAGGCATATATACTCTACCCCTGACAAGAAGCCCAAAGTTATTTCTCAAAGGAAAAAAAAGTATCTGATTCTTGTTACCACCACAGTCACTATTCCAGGTAGACTTTTTCAGATACAGAGAGAGACGGGGGAGAAAAAGGAGAGACATCACAACACTAAAGCTTCAAATCTGAACACACATGGCAAAGCAGGCACCTCCCACCCTTATCCCTGGCTCAAACTTTAATTTACTTGATGGTTCAAGAAAAGGTTCTAGTGGAAAATCATACACTATGCAAATAATGTATTTTATTGGATACACAAAACAATACTTCTTTTTTTTAAATCTTTTCATTTATTTTATTATTGGATAGAGACAGAGAGAAATTGAGAATGGAGTGGGAGATAGAGGGAAAAAGAGAGACACCTGCAGCACTGCTTCACCCCAGTGAAGCTTTCCCCATGCAGGTGGGGAAAAGGGGCTTGAACCCAGGTCCTTGTGCACTGTAATGTACGTGCATAACCGGGTGCACCACCACATGGCCCTGAAGAGTTCTTTTTTCTTCCTTTTAATGTTCTCTAACTTTGCTGCTTTCATATGGAATAGTAAAAGGAAAACTTTATAAAGAAAAAGGAACAATCCTAATAAACTGGATCATAAATCAATGTAAGAAAAATTAGAAATAAAGTAAGAAGCAAAGATGAAACTCCCAGTTTCAAAGAGCAACCATTTCTTTCCCTGAAAAATAAAATTCTTTCATACTTCATTTGTATAGTTTCCTGGAAGAAGTTGATTAATTCCTCAAGCTAAATGGATATCACATTAACTAGTTTAACCAAGCAAAAAATTTTACAAAAGCACAAGCCTCCCATGAAACTCAGGAAATCACTGTATAGAAAGGTGCTGGTGAAGAAAGTGATACATATGTATAAGGAGGTGTAAGCAGAAAGAATGAACATTGAATGACTTAAGGCCACTATCTAGCTCACACAAAAAGAGCATGTACATTGTCCATGACTTATCAAAAAAAAAAAAAAGAGAGAGAGAGAGAAAAATAAATGGACACTCAAAGAATTTTCTTTTTCTTTTTAAATCTTATTTATTAGATAGAGACAGTCAGAAATCAAGAGGGAAGGGGACAGAGAAAGGAGAGAGATAGATACAACACTGCTTCACCACTCACAAAGCTTTCCCCTTACAGGTGGGGACCAGGGACTCGAACCCGGGTCCTTGCACACTGCAACATGTGTGGTCAACCAGATGCACCACCACCCGGCCCCAAAGTGAAGAACTTTTCTCTGATGTACTCTTTCTGGCTCTTCATATGCTTATATTTACTTCACCCCATATCAGTATGCACCACCACAATAATTATGACATGAACTCTTAATATCTACTTATTTTATTATTTTTTAATTTGATAGGGCAGAGGAAATAGGAAGAAAGAGGAGATAAAGAGGTAGAAAGAGACAGCTGTGTCTCACTTTATGTCCTGCTACCTTCCAGACACCAAAGTTGCAGAGGCTATAATGATTCCACTCTGAGAGTCGACCTCACCAGTGTGTCCTGGAATCTCACCTCTCTACAGCCGTACACCACTGAGGAAAGATAGAAAGAGGCTGGGGGTATGGATAGACCTGCCAGATTCAGCAGAGAAGCAATTACAGAAGTCCTACCTTCTGCACCCCAAAAACAACTTTGATACATACTCCCAGTGGGGGAGAAGTGAGAGGAGGAAGAAGAGGGCTCTCAACTCCAGCTCCATCAGGTCCCAGACAGAGAGAGGATGAAAAGGGGAGAGATATTTGGATGTAGTAATAGGTTTGTGTGTGGCTTGGAGGGGAAGAGAGGACTGGACCTGGAAGAAAAAGGGGGCAATTATGTACAAATGTAGAAAGATAGTGTAGAGATGACTCTTAATCCAGGTCTGCAGCCTTGGGAGTTAATCCAGGTCTGCAGCCTTGGGAGAACCTCGGTGGTTTGCAATGGAGAGTTCTTGGGATTCAGAACTCTGGCGGTGTGAATGCTGTGGAATTATACCTCAGTTGACATGTAATTTTGTAAATCAACATTGAATCACTAGTAAAAAAAAAAAAAAATTAAAGAGTCAGCTGCAGGGAGCCAGGCATTAGCACAGCGGGTTAAGCACACATGGCTCAAAATGCAAGGACCTCCGTAAGGATCCCGGTTTAAACCCAAGGCTCCCCACCTGCAGGGGAATCGCTTCACAAGTGGTGAAGCAGGTCTGCAGGTGTCTTGTCTTTCTCTCCCCACTCTGTCTTTCCCTCCTTCCTCCATTTCTCTCTGTCCTATTTGGCAACAACAACATCAATAACAATAATAACCACAACCATGATAAAAACAAGGGCAACAAAAAAGGAAAATAAATAAAGAAATTTTAAAGAAGAGTCAGCTGCAGCACTGCTCTACTGCTTGTGAAGCTCCACCCTGCCAGCAGGTGGGGGATAATTACTTGAACCTGGGTCCTTCCTTATGCATGGTAGGGTGCACTCAATTGGGTGTGGCACCACCCAACCCCTGGCATTAATTCTTAAAATCTAATACTTTGATTTTAATCTAATTTCTCTATAAAGTATGTAGTACAATACAATCTTGTGTGAAGGCTAAATTAAAATTTACTATTTAAACTGATATTTAAATATGTCAAAAATATTTATTTCAGCTAATCAGTATATTTCAGAAGCTTTCCACATTCCTCAAATATATTGTTGAACATAAATTGAATGGCATAAATAAAGTGACATATTTGTAAAAACAAAAATCAATGGTTAACCATTTCTTTCTTTAATATTTATTTTCTTTTTGTTGCCCTTGTTGTTTTATTGTTGTTGTTATTGATATCATCGTTGTTGGATAGGAGAAATGGAGAGAGGAGGGGAAGACAGAGGGGGAGAGGGAAAGATAGACACCTGCAAACCTGCTTCACCACCTGTGAAGCTGCTCCCTGCAGGTGCGGAGCCGGGGGCTCAAACCAGGATCCTCACTCCTATCCTTGCGCTTTGCCCCAGGTGTGCTTAACTCACCGTGTTAATCCACCGCCTGACTCCCCAATGGTTAAGCATTTCAATGCATAAAGTAAATCTTATGTCTATAATAATGTGAGTCTAGTACATATAAATAGAAGTTCAACAAAATAACTCATTTGTTTGAGTGTGCAGAACTGGGGAATGAACCTGGGACCTGACCCACTGATGAGCTGTCTCCCTGGAGCCATTTTTCTCCCAATGAGACATGGGTGCAGTGGTGGAGAAGAAGATACAGAAAGGGAGAGATACTAGCAATTATGCTAAGTGAAATAAAATAACTTAGAAGTAAGGTGGTTACCTCAAGGGGTAGAAAGCACAGAACTTTGCCAGTGGGTACAATGTAAACTCAATCCTTGTAATCTTATAATCATGTAAACCACTATCAAGTCACAAATAAAAAATTATTTAAAAACCTATAATGAAAATAAGCAAAAGAAAAAAAGCAGTTGAAGGAGAGCTTTCATTACAGAAAATAATTTGTCAGTAATAGTAATAAAAGATAGCTATCAAGAATGAAAACCAGGCAGCTCAGCAATCAGGTTCAAACCCTGGCACCACCATATGTCAGAGCTGAGTGGTGTTCTGGTATCTCTCTCACACATAAAAACAAACAGACAAGCTATCTTGGGGAAATACAGAAGTGTTTCCCTGTGCTAACAACAATCCTGTAAATTAACATTTCCTCAATAAAGTGATACTGAAATTGAAAAAAACTAATTAAACCAAAACTGGAATGATTTATGAAGAATGAATTAAAACAAATTTATTATTTACCAGTGAATTGTACATTAAACCCACAATTAAGATACTGCTTCACAACTACAGAGTGTTTACAACATGTTTTTCATGATAAGGACAAGGAACTGAGACTGTAGATAAACTGAAATCTTCGTGTAGAGCTGGTGGGAATATCTAACAGTGCAGCCACTAAAGAAACCAGTATAGGATTTCCTCAAAAGGTTAAACATATAGTTGTGATATGACTCAGTAATTCTGCTTGTAAGTATATATATCCAAGAGAAATTAATACATATATCCACACAAAAGCTTATGCAAAAATTTCATATTTATTTTTTCAAAACAGCCAGAATCTAGAAATAAACAACTGATAAAATGATATATTCCTATAAAGAAAAATTACTCAGCAATAAAAAGAAGTGAAGTACTATTATATCCTACAATCTGAATGAACCATGGAAACATGCTGAGTGAAGCAGGTCCCCAAAACCACAATTGTATGCTTCCGTGTGTATGAAATGTCCATATGGGCAAATCTATAGAGTCAGAAAAAGATTAGTGTTTACATAGAGTGAAGAGGTTGGTAGAAAGGGGCCTATGGAGTGCTCACCTAGTAGAATGCACACTTTACTATGCGCTTTTACTACTAGCCTGAGCTCCTAGTCACCACTTGGGAGCACCAGTATGGGTCAAGTTTTCAAAAGCACTACCACATCTATCTAAAAATAAGTAAGAATTCACAGGCAATGAAGGAACTGTATAGGCAAGGAGCCCAAACACTAACCCTGGGGGGGAGAGAGAGAGAGAGAGAGACAGAGAGAGAGAGAGAGGAGGAGAGGAGAGTAGGAGAGTAGGAGAGGAGAGGATAAAAGAGGACTGGGGTCATTGCTAAAGGGTAAAGAGTAATGAAAAGGGTCTGAAAACTTTATGACGGTTGCACAAGCAAAAGCATGCTAAAACTCAGTACAGTTTTTAAGTGTGAATTGCTGGTAGATGAATTATATCTCAAGCTAGCCTCTTCGTGTGTGTGTGTGTGTGTGTGTGTGTGTGTGTGTGTGTGTGTATTTCAAGAGCAATGATTTTTTATTGCAGCTAGAGAAGAATCAAACTCATTCTTTAAAAGTAAACATTCCCTCTACCTGCCAAATCACTCACTCATGACCTATGGCAGTAGGACGCACTATTCTTAACTAGCAGTGGCAGTATAATAAGATCTAGGATAAAATTCTGACTTTGTCAATTTGCTAGTTATATTATTTCAATATTTATCTAATCAATCTACATTTCTTGTTCCTACTTCAGAATGGGAGTAGGGGAAAGAAGAATTTCTTCCACTGGGTTACTTTAAGAATTTATTAATCCAGTCCATGTAAAGCATACATTCACTGAACTGTATATGGTGTACTGTGTTCAAACAAAATATCATTACAATTATGTCACTTTTACTGGACCTTCAATTTATTGTTTCCTATAAGGAAAGGAATTATGCAAACTTCTGCAACACTTGCTATAAAACTAGGCAGCTAAACTTAATCTTAAAAACCTTATTTATTTATTGTCTAGTGACAGAGAGAAACTAAAATGGAAAAGGGAGAGAAGAGAGGGAGAAAGAGACACCTACAGCACTGCGTCACCGCTTGTGCAGCTCCCCGCCCCCAGCCCCCACACACACTGCCGCAGGTGAAGACTAGGCACTTGAACCTGAGTCCTTGCACATGATAACATGTGTACTCAACCAACTGCACCACCACCCAGTCACAAGCTTACAAATATTAACTCCTTTTAAAAATAAATTTTATTTATAAAAGCAGCTGACCTTCTACCTGAAGTCCTGCCTGGAATAAAATACTATGAAGTTACAATTTTTACCGCTCCCCCCAAAAATACTATAACACAAACTTTAATAAAGTCATTAATGGTACCCATTAAAAAATTCATTGGTGGGAGTCGGGCGGTAGCGCAGTGGGTTAAGCAAAGCACAAGGACTGGCTTAAGGATCCTGGTTCGAGCCCCCGGCTCCCCACCTGCAAGGGAGTCACTTCACAGGCGGTGAAGTGGGTCTGTAGGTGTCTTTCTTTCCCCTTCTCTGTCTTCCCCTCCTCTCTCCATTTCTCTCTGTCCTATCCAATGACTACAACAATAAAACAACAAGGGCAACAAAAGGGAATAAATAAATAAATATTTTTTAAAAAATTCACTGGTTCTTTTTAAAGTTACTAAGGTAGCCATAAAGATAAAAATTTTAAGCAATGACAAATACCAACAATTTAATCACACAAAATTTGACTTTTAAATACTCACTTTTTAGCAAAAATGATATATCTATATATTCAAGGGCAAACTGAAGTTTTAAAACCCTGTGAAATAACTGCTTAAGAAAAGTTTGACTCCCAGATAGTTTGATAACATCTCTTTGGTAGAAAAAGTTCTCAAAGAGAGGCTCTTATATGGACTAAAGTCAATCTTGTAGAAGGAATAATATACACACAAACAACAATAAGACTTAAGATCAAAAATAACATTTTTATTTCTACATAAAAGTGAATGGTTCTAATCCACAACAGCCTTAAATACAGGTCAATTTTTGATTGAATATGAAAAAGAACCAAAGCCATTCAACATTCTATCAAAGGAGCTTTTGGAATGACACATCTCTATTCAAATTCATGGTAACATTTAATATCTCAGGAGTCAGTCATACTCTGTTAAGTGTATTACTTAAGAAAAATCTACCGTGCATCTTATGAACACATTTAATTAAATGAAATTAAAGTAGTATTTAAATTGTATGGCTAAATGTAGTAGAACCTAAAATTTAAATTGCATGTTCCTCAAAGCAAAATAAAAAAATTTAAATAACCATAGAATATTGTTATCTCTACAAAGCCACGGTCTAAAAATAAAGTTCCTTTTATCACCAAAGCAACATACTTAATTCACTCATTTTATTCAGAGTAAACCTGCCTTTCAGACAAAAAAAAGTTAGAGTTTCATAATATACTTTATGTAAAACTTTAAATTCTTATAAAAAGGGTCCATAAAAAAAGATCTTTAAACTTTTCTCAAAATGTGTCAGTGGTTTATTATATTCCAATTGTTTAAAATCTTTCCACTATTAAAAACATCAAGACAACTACTTCTTTTTTTTCTGACTTGCTTATAAAGTGTTTATTTGCCATTTTATTTAATCCTACTACCACTCTCTTAAAATATCTGAAGGTGACTAGTTACATGGATGTGTTTCCCTTCACTCCACAACAACAAAAGCACAACATAAATTAATACCCAGCACATAAATGAATTTGGATCTCAAATAAGCCTCCTCAACAAGAGACAAAAGCTCAGCACCCAGGCAGCAAGAACTAGAGACAAACACTCAGCAAAGGTAAAACTTGGCTCTGTGTGGCATGACAGTACGCTAAATTAAGGAAGGGAGCCATAAGATACAGACTATAATCAAATGAGCAAAACGCACACTGAGCCAAAATCCTAGCATCCCAATACTATTACAATTTTGTTCTTTACAACAGGAACGGGAAATAAAAGCTATAAGCCAACCATGTGGGAGGTGCAGCGGCAGTCTACTCCTACAGTCTTACTCAAATGCAAAGCCTTGGCACTGGTCATCAGAGATCCTCAAATGTGATGGAAAGACAGAGGAAATTAGCTACACTGAAGGACCAAGACAGCAGAATGAAGAAAATACCAAATTCAACAGTGCTACGTCAAAAACCTATGGTCCTAAGGATGGGCACCAGAATGGAAATTCAACAGAAATAAACTTCAACAAAGCAGAGAAAAAATGACAGACTATGAAATAAATCATGCCTGAAATCAAAAGAAATTAATGAAAACAGTAACTGAGCTAGAAAATACAGTAGAATGGAACACCAACAGAAAGACAGAAAAGACAAAGGTCAAAATGGTGAACTATAGTATAAGGTAGAAGTCATCTGGTAAAGAAAGAAGAGGGGAGGGAAAGGGGAAGGGTGGGGAGGGAAGGGGAGGGAGAGGGGAAGGGAGAAAAAAGGAAAGGGGAGTGGAGGGGAGGGGAAGGGAAAGAAAAGGAGAGGGGAGTGGAGGGGAGGGGAAGGGAAAGAAAAGGAGAGGGGAGTGGAGGGGAGGGGAAGGGAAAGAAAAGGAGAGGGGAGTGGAGGGGAGGGGAAGGGAAAGAAAAGGAGAGGGGAGTGGAGGGGAGGGGAAGGGAAAGAAAAGGAGAGGGGAGTGGAGGGGAGGGGAAGGGAAAGAAAAGGAGAGGGGAGTGGAGGGGAGGGGAAGGGAAAGAAAAGGAGAGGGGAGTGGAGGGGAGGGGAAGGGAAAGAAAAGGAGAGGGGAGTGGAGGGGAGGGAGCAAAGAGGAAGCAAAAAGGATTAAAAGGAGGGAAAAGGAAAGGAGAGGAAGAGAGGGCAAGGTAGGAAGAGAGATAATAATCTAAGAGTCATGAGATAGTATTACTCAAGAGCTACAGTATCCACATCACAGGAGTAAGAAAAGTGAGTGAGAAAAGTACAGATTCTTCAAGATTGATTAGTTCTATGAGAGAAACAAGAGCACTGTTCAACTGTGTCTTGTGCTAGTGCAGAGGATTGAATTCGGAGCTTCTGGACCTCAGGCGTGCAAATCTGGGGCTCTAACATGTTGAAATATCTCCTCAGTCTAGGGACAGAATTCTTATTTGGAGAAATATTACTGGAGAATTTACCAAACTGATAAAGAATAGACTCTCAGATGCATGAAGCTATAAGAACTCCACAAACAAATAGTAAATACAAACCTAAAATCATCATGCAACATAATAATTAAAATGACAGAGATAAGCAGATAAAGAAAAACAGATTCACCTATAAGAAAACTCCCGGGAGTCGGGCTGTAGCGCAGCCGGTTAAGCACAGGTGGCGCAAAGCACAAGGACCGGCATAAGGATCCCGGTTCCAACCCCGGCTCCCCACCTGCAGGGGAGTCGCTTCACAGGCGGTGAAGCAGGTCTGCAGGTGTCTATCTTTCTCTTCTCCTCTCTGTCTTCCCCTCCTCTCTCCATTTCTCTCTGTCCTATCCAACAACAATAATAACTACAACAATAAAACAAGGGCAACAAAAGGGAATAAATAAATAAAATAAATATTAAAAAAAAAGAAAGCTCCCATAAGATTATCAGTTAAATTTTCAACAGAAGTCTAAAGGCTAGAAAGGACTGGAAGGGCAGAGTCAAAGTTTTAATAAACCCAAACACAATCTATCCATTTAGGTTATCATTCCTGTTCACAGGAGGGAGGGAGAACTTTTCAGACAAACAACAGTTAAAGAAATGTACTAACACTAAACCAGTCTTATTAAGAAATACTCTGGTGACTTATATAAAAGAAAAGACTGAATACTTTCTCTCATGTGGATTAAACAAAGCAAAAGAAAAAGCAAAGTCAAATGAAGACAAGCCTTTGGTCTCAGATTTTAAAACTTTGAACTTTAGTAGAAGAATATTGGTGGGGAATGAGGTATGGTAACATTTCTAAAGAGGTTAAGTAAATGCACTTCTAAAACATACTATTGTATCAAATTTAACTCAAAAACAAAATTATTATAAAATAAACAAAAACATCTCTTCTAAGTACAATTCAGTTTTATATAGAAAGACTAGAATGAATTATACCAAAATGTGAAATGTCATATTTATTTATAACAACTTTTCTTCTTCCCACATTTAGACTGCTTTTAATGAATATGCAACTATTTAAAATAAACTTTTTTTCCAATTTCTTATAACTCTATTCTTTTTATATATATATATATCTTTTTTTATTATTTATTTATTTATTTTCCTTTTTGTTGCCCTTGTTGTTTAACATTGTTGTGGTTATTAATGTCATCGTTGTTGGATAGAACAGAGAGAAATGGAGACAGGAGGGGAAGACAGAGAGGAGGAGAGAAAGACAGACACCTGCAGACCTGCTTCACCGCTTGTGAAGCGACTCCCCTGCAGGTGGGGAGCCGGGGGCTCGAACTGGGATCCTTACGCAGGTCCTGGCGATTTGCGCCACATGCGCTTAACCCGCTGCGCCACCGCCCGACTCCCTTATAACTCTATTCTTCTGACATGCTAATCCTCTGTAATATGTTGACTTGAAAAGTGATGTGAACTTAAGCAAACATCTTTCAGATAACAAAGCAAATGCCATAGACCTGGAAGATGTAGCCTTAATGCATATACTTACGTATTTACATACCTTAAAAATAGGATGGAAAAACTTCAAAGTAAGAGAAACTTTTTTTTTTGCTTTGAATTGTTTTTCTCCAACAATAAAGTTCTGTGAAAACGGCCAAATTACATCTATATTCTAACTCACTTCCTTAAAACTATAAACTAAACTTAAGCATGTAATACTGATATTGCTAAAATAATTTAACCATAAAGATGGAGTTTGGAAACCAAATATTTAAAAAACTGATATTAAAAAATGCTCAAAAATCACACAGCATAACAAATACTGTAAATAATAACCCAAGGCCTCTTACCAATTTCAGCAGGTAGTTGTTTGATTTTGTTCTCTCGAATGCTAAGCATGATTAATTTTGACAGGTTTTTGATGTCCTTTTCCACAGTAGTTATACGATTAAAGCGAAGGTAAAGCGTGGTAAGAGAGTCTAGTCTATATACCACTGAAGGAATTTCTCTTAGTTTATTATGCCGTAAATCAAGCATTCTCAGCTTCTTCAAGTTATCAAGAGAGTCAGGCAAACTTGTAAGTGAATTTTCACTCAGAGCCAGTGTCATGAGATTTACTAGGCAACCCACTTCTGCTGGGAGGGACTGCAATTTGTTACTATATAAATAAAGTTCTGTTAATTGAGTCAACTCTTTGATTGATGATGGCAATATGTGTATAGACCTCTTGGATAAGTCCAAACGCATTGAATTTTCTTCCCGACATTTATTGAGTTCTTTAATGACCTCCGCATTGCTAGATTTTTTCCTAGTCCCAGGTGCTGGGTTTGGCCGTTTGATCGTATTGTCAACTGAAAAAGCCACCCCTGGTTGGGCAGCACTGGAGTCCTTCTTCCCATCTTTGGCATCTTTCCCTTTGGTTTTAGGTTCTTTTTCTTTGCTTTCTTTTCCAAAACCTCCAGAGGCTTTTGCCTCCTTTTCTCTTTCCTTGGCTGATGGTAACTTGGGGTCTTTTTCTTTAGAGTCTTTTTCTTTTCCTAAACTACTGCTCATGGTGACTCAAGCTTGGGCAAAAACTACATGAACTCCTCTTATTTGCCAACAAGAGTAACTGGAATTCAAAGATGAAATGACAAAGGTCCTACCCAACCAAAGAAGGTGCTGGCTTGAAGAAGTAATCACCATGCAGTAAATAGCCACCTGCTACATGCTGGACCTGAAAGCACTATGCCCATTTCTGGTAACTCATTCCAACTGGTAGAGCAGCACTGGTCAATCAGTGCTGGAATGCCTGAAACAGAACAGAAATAGAGTGTTAGATTACTTAGTATAGTTCACAGAAACCAGAGATCTGAAAAATAATCTTACAATTATGCCATTTTCTACTTTGACACAATACTTACTGAAATCTTCCATTACACAAATCCCCTGAAACAATAGAACTAATACAGATTCTAGAAAAGGTGAGATTTTGCTGAAGCAGAGTCAAAGGTTTTGGAATAACAGGAACTGGGCCAAAGACAAATGGTCTGTAAATGCCAGTCTAGAGAGCTAGAGCTTTATCAATATACATACGAATTTACAGTTAAATATACTTTGATTTGCATGCACACCAAAAGTTGTATCTTCCTATTACTCACCTGTCCACTGAGAAATTAGGTATTATGAGCTATATGGAAAGACACTAAGAAATGGAGTCAACTCCTCTATCTTAAAAAAAAAAAAAAAAGCTCTTGTCAGTAGCAGTGGTGAGATTAGAACTGGCACCCCAGTGATAACCCTAGTGGAAAAAGAAAAAGTTTGATGACAGTAATAATAGCCAACACAAACTATAAGAGAACTTTTTTAAAAAGCAGATCAGATTATTTCCTCTTTCTGATATTTATGAATGGTTTAAAATAAAAGCTTAAGTTCATTATGACTAGAATAATTCTGCATAATCTTTTCTTCATATTATATTTATTTATTTTTGCCTCCAGTCGCTGGGGCTTAGTACCAGCACTAGGAACCCACTGCTCCTGGCGGCCATTTTTTCCATTTTATTTTATTTTATTCAGTAAGGCAGAGAGAAAGTAAGAGGAGAGGGGAGACAGAAAGGGAGAGAGAAAGAGACACCTGCAGACCTGCGTTGCCGCTTGTGAAGCGTTCCCACTGCAGGTGGGGTGTTGGGGCTCAAATCAGGATCCTTGTGTTGACAATTGTATTATTCAGGGAAAGTAGAAGCATAAGATCAATTAGATGATTATTGCAGGGTTCCAAGCAGTGGCACACCCAGTTGAGCACATGTGTTAACAGGTGTAAAGACTGAGGTTCAAGCCCCTAGTCCCCATATGTGGAGCTGGGGTGAGATCTTCATGAATAACGAAGCAAGTCCGCAGGTCTCTTTCTCTCTCCCTATCTCCCACTTGTCTCTAAATTTCTCTCTACCCTAACTAATAAAATAAAAGAGAAAAAGGAAGGAAGGAAGGAAAGAAAGAAAGAAAGAAAGAAGGAAGACAGCTGCTGGATGCAGTGGATTTGTCATGCAAGTACTTTGTTCAGCTATAACGGTGGAATAAATAAATAAATGTCAAAATAAAAATACTTGTAAATAAATGTCAAAATAAAGACTACTGATAATCTATTAACTGAGTTAATACCTTACACTAAAATAATAGCTATGATGTGGAGAAATGTTTAGATGGGCAAATCAATAAATTTATTGATACATTACTCTATGCAGACATATTGAGAAGGATGATCTTAAAGCTAAGAACTTCTAAGATATAAACACATTTGGGAGCAAATTCAAGTAAGATGCATATTTAAATATGTTCCCCCATCATGAGGGTTATGTTACAAGACCCAAAGTAAATGCCTACAACCACAGATGTTACTGAAATCTGCATACACTGTTTTCTCCTGTGGGTAAGTGTTGATAATAAAGTTTCCTTTATAAATTAGGCACAGTGAAAGACTAACAACAAAACCTACTAACAAAGTAGAAGGATCCAGGCAGTGGCACACCTGGCTAAGCACACACACTACAGTGTGCAAGGACACAGGTTCAAGCCCCCCATCCCTGCCTACAGAGAGGATGCTTCATGAGCAGTGAAGAGGGGTTACAGGTGTCTCTCTGCCTCTCTCCCTCTCTAACTCCCCCTCCCCTCTCAATTTCTCTGATTCTAATAATTTTAAAAAAAAACTACACAGTAGAACAACTATAATTATACATCATAGTAGAATCTGTGAATAGAGTCTCTTCTTATCCAGAAATTCTTTAATATTTCTGTACTGTGGTTGGCTGTAAGTAACTAAACTAGGGAAAGTGCATATATACCATGATCAGCACAATATATACAAGGGGGAAAAGTTCCTAACTAGAATCAGGACATCCATAAAGTATGACCGTATGGCTAGAGATAGTATGGGCAGGGTAGCACAGCGAGTTGAGATCACATGGTGCGAAGTACAAGGACCAGCCCAAGGATCCTGGTTCCAGCCCCTGGTTCCCTACCTGCAGAGGGGTCACTTCATAAGGGTTGAAGCAGGTCTGCAGGTGTCCTGTCTTCCCCATCTCTCTCAATTTCTCTCTGTCCTATCCAACAACAGCAATAACAAGGGCAACAAAAATGAAAAATGGCCTCCAGGAGCAGTGGAGGCATAGAGCCCCGATGATAACCCTGGAGGCAAAAATAAATAAATAAGGAAGGAAGGAAGGAAGGAAGGAAGGAAGGAAGGAAGGAAGGAAGGAAGGAAGGAAGGAGTGAGTGAGTTTCATGCTTGAAGTTCTGAGGTCCCATGATCAAGACCATAAGAGCTGAACTCTGATGTTTTTCTCTGTATCTTCCTCTGTGTACCTATCTCTATCTCACACTCTCTCATTAAAAATAAAAATGTTTTCCAAAAGATATGACAGTAAACAAACACAAAGTATTGATAAGGTAAGAAAGGTTTCTTTGTGAGAGAAGGCAACAAAACTGAAAGCATATAGTAGTCAAAAACATCAAATATTAAGAATGTAGACAAACTAGAACCCCAACTTAGTGCTAAGCAAGATTGCAAAATAGTTTTCCCAGACTCTGGTGACACCAAAGGCAGGTGTGGTGGGAAGGAGGACATTCTTTTCTTTAAATAAGGAAAACTTTGTAGCTTTTCTGGAACAAAATGATTCCAGAACAAATGTCTAATTTTCCATCCATCTAACTTTTTGCTCAAGGACAATTAGACTTGGTTGTAATGTTTATGTACAAACCAAAACAGAAATTAATATTATCTAACTATTGTATTCTACATTATATACCTAAAAGAGTTGGGGTTAACAGATTTTTTTGGGGGGGAAGCTGAACAAGAATATAAATGTAGTTTTTAATAGCAGCTTTATTCCAAAGCTCGAAGTGGTCATGGTGACTTTTAGCAGGTTAAGTGGGTAAACTGATGTATACCCAAATAACAGAATGTTATTCAGTATGAAAAAAAAGAAATGAGTTGTCAAATAAAAAAAAAAACATGAAGGGAACTTACATGTATGCTACTAAATTAAAGAAACCAATCTGAAAAGACTAAATACTGTATGATTCTGATTACATGGCTCTCTCGTAAAGGCAAAACTAAGGAAACAATAAAAAGATTTGTGGCTACTACTGGTTTGAAGGGGGTGGGTGGGCAACAGATCAAGGACAAGGAATTTTTAGGCAGAGGAACTACTCCTTAAGGTGTTATAAAGATGGATACATAATTTTCTTCTTAAACAAAGCACTGACCAGAAGAGCATCTATGAGCAATGTACTGTGCTCAATTCTGTTGCAAACTTATAACTGCTCTAAAAACAATAAAGCTATGTCTTTAAAAATGTAACTGCACAGGAAATAGCTATTCACAAAAGACTTTTTTAAAAAATATAAAACCTCAAAACACTGAAAGACTAAAATGTAAGGTTAACCAACTCATTAACATTCTCATTAACTTGTAGTTTCCATATAACAGCCTAAGAAAGTTCTCAACTCTATCTTAATTCAAAGAAAGCTCTGTGTGTCAAAGCAGAACTGGTTGAAAAAAATCATTAATATCTTTGCATTAGAAAAATACTTTCTTTTTGCAAGAATACATTACTAAAACATCTTGTGGAGGACACCAATTAGACAGATATACCTACCTCTTCAGAAAGAAAGTTACGTATCTGCATGTGCCTCAATATACATGTACTAAAGGAACATGGGCTTATCTTTGCCTTGCCATTTCCCTGAAAATTTAGATCTCTACTCCCTCTATTTTTGTTGTTTTTTTTCCTCTGTCTAGCTCTAGCAGTATAAGACCTGGTATGTCAGCTCAGAGCACTAATAAACTACTTTCATTTGATTACGCTACATCTGATTTCCACAAAAAAACCTATGTAGTAGGTACCATTTAACAGATGAGTTCACTCAGATTTATGGAAATTACCTTTACAATGTGGTTATACTAATGTGAATTTAAAACAGTACCAATAAAGCAGCACATAGCATCTACTGAGCGCGCTATATGCTATATGGGAACTTGTCACATATTATATGCTAGGCACTATGTTGAGTTCCCCTTAATTGTTACCTCATTTAAATAATTACAATCCAGCTTCTCATGTGTGGTAATGTGTGTACTCAACCTGGGGCACCGCTGCTTCACCTTCATGCTTTTTTTTTTCTTTCCCTTTTTTTAAATTAAAATAATTTAAAATGGGGGTGGGGATAGATAGCATAATGGTTATGCAAAGAGACTGTCATGCCTGAGGTTCCGAAGTCCCAGGTTCAATCCCCCACTCCTCAGCCAGAGCTGAGCAGTACTCTGGTGTTAAAATAAATAAATAAATAAATAAATAAATAAAATAAAAAGAAGAAAATGGTAGGGTATGCATGATGTGGCCCCTTCTCATGCAAAATATTATGACAAGTAGAAGAGAAGTGACAAACAGAAACTACATCTCCATCACTAACCACACAAACATGAAAAAGGGTTAAGGTCTCAAGGAAGAGACAATTTTTAATTTCAAGTCTGAAAACGCTATCATTGTTCAGTTAAGATGGCAGCGCCAAAGGGCAAATCCAACAAACCCTTATTTAGGTATCTGAAGTTCTCAAACTTCATTTGGCATCACTGAAACATGAGAATGAAATCTGAAAAAGGCATTTTGAAGGGCGCCCCCTCATACATACCTGGTCCCCAGCCTCACCCCACCCTAGCACTGCAAAAACGGTATCATCTGTTTTCCATCTACACCATGCCTCGGCCTCGCGTGAGCTTAATGTGCAGCTTGGCGATACGAGAATCCGGCATGAAGCCCAGCCAGTCTATCTTGGCGTTACTCTCGATCGCACTCTGTCATTTCACGAACATCTCATAAAAACGGCAGCAAAGGTGGGCGCGAGGAATAACATCATTGCAAGACTGGCCAGCTCCTCATGGGGCGCGAGCGCTTCCACACTACGATCATCATCTCTGGCATTATGCTATTCCACTGTAGAACACTGTGCCCCAGTATGGTTCCGTAGCCCCCATGTCCACTTGGTCGATTCCAAATTATATTCCTCCATGAGGATAATTTCTGGAACCATCCGTTCCACCCCGGTTCCATGGCTGCCAGTTCTTAGCAACATCGCCCCGCCAGATATTCGTCGGGATGCGGCATCATCTAAGTTCATTTCCCACGTCTACGCTCGACCGGACCTGCCAATATACGTGGATATCTTGGCCCACCCTGTCCAACGCTTGACGTCTCGTCACCCAATCTGGTCCCCACGCCTACACTGAACTTCTCTACTCCAGACTCTTGTAAACAGAGTTGGCAGTCAGCTGAGGTAAAGAACAAACACCTCATCACAGACCCCTGCAAGCGTCAACCCGGCTTTGACCTAGCACATTATGACTGGGCCCTCTTCAATCGCTATCAAACAGGCCATGGCCGGTGCGCCGCTATGTTCCACCGCTGGGGAGCCAGAGACGACCCGAACTGCCCCTGCGGCTCCAGACAGACTATGACCCACATAGTCAATGACTGCCACCTCTCCAGATTCAAAGGAGGTCTCGAAACTTTACATCAGGCTCAACCTGACGCTGTTGACTGGCTACAGAAGAAGGGCAAACGCTAGATGAACCCCACCCCACCCCCAAATTACTAAGCTTCAACAGTTTAACGGGGCAAAATCACTGCTACCAAAAAATGAATAAGAGGAGAGAATCCACACTACAAACAGTACAGCAATACTTATAAGATCTTCAAGAAATTATGACTCATGAATTTATGCCAAGTATAATATAGTTTAGTATAAAAATAGTTTACTATTTTAAAAAGCCCTAGGTATATGTTTATGTAAACTTTTTTTTTCTTCCAGGGTTATCACTGGGGCTCAGTGCCTGTACTACGCATCCACTGCTCCTGGAGGCCATTTTTTCCCATTTTGTTAGCCTTGTTATTGTTATTATTATTGTCACTGCTGTTGTTATTGTTGTATAGGACAGAGAGAAATTGAGAGAGATAGAGAGAGGGAGAGAGAAAAATAGACACCTGCAGACCTGCTTCACGGCTTGTGAAGCTACTACCCCCCTGCAGGTGGGGAGCCGGGGGCTCGAACTGGGATCCTTACGCTGATCCTGGCGCTTTGCGCCAGGTGCCCTTAACCCACTGCATTACTGCCTGACCCCCTATGCTTCTATAAACTATTTCTAAAGAAGACACTTTCTTGACAGTAATATTCTGATAGGGCTGGTAAGACAGCTCATTTAGATAATGTGCTCACTTTTGTCATGGGCACCGCCAGCTCGCCTAGTCCCCACTGAACAGAGAAGCTTTGGTATTGTGGTATCTTTTATTTTATTTTATTTTTATTATCTTTATTTATTGGATAGATACAATCAGAAATTGAGAAGGAAGGAGGAGATAGGGAGAGAGACAGAGACACCTGCAGCGCTGCTTCATCACTCGCAAAGTTTTCCCCCTGCAGGTGGGGACCAGGGGTTCGAAACTGGGTCCTTGAGTACTGTAACGTGCTCTCAACCAGGCGCGCCACCACCTGGCCCCTCGGTATCTTTTTCTCTCTCTAGCTCTGACAGTGTTTTTCTATCTGAAAAAGAAAAGAAAAGAAAAGAAAAGAAAAGAAAAGAAAAGAAAAGAAAAGAAAAGAAAAGAAAAGAAAAGAAAGAAAAGGAGAGGAAAGGAAAAATCAGCCTGGACCAGTGAAGCCCTAATGGCTACATAAATAAAGATAATATTCAGATAAAAAAATATATAGCAAAAAAAAAAAATCAAGTCTGAAAACTGAGTCCACTTGTGGACAATAGTGAAGATTGCAATTGGTATTGGAAGTAGTGCATGAACACTATTATCATGTAAACCATGAAAATGATTTGGAGAAGATAAAACATCTGCTTCAACTGCTTCCTGTTTAAGAAAGTGATAATAATATTACCTAGCAGGGTTGGGTGGTGGTGCACATGTTACAATATGCAATGACCTGGGTTCAAGGCCCCCATTTGCAGGGAGTAACTAACGCTTTATGAGCCATAAATCAGTGTTGCAGGTCTCTCTCCCGCTCTCCCTCTCTATATCCTCCTTCCCTCTAAATTTGTCTTTCTATCCAACAAATAAATTTAAAAAAAAATAGCATTACTTCTCAAAGTTGTGACAAATATCCAAAAGGCATGTTAGAACAAGGTTTAGAACATATAGTGTACTGTGTCTTAGATACCATTACAGTTAAATGAGAAATGCTACATTGTAGAGCAGAACAAGATGCGATCATTTGTGGAAGAAACAAATACATACCGGTTTATACATGTATTAGTTATCTACAAATGTACACACAAAACTGGCAGTAGTTTTCCAGGAAAGGTAACTAGGTAAAATAGGTTTAAGGGCAGAGGACAGATTTGTTTTACACTTCTGTCTCTATGGTGACTGGGACCAGAGGAACCATAGGATTTTGGTGGCGAGTATGGTAACTTACATGTGCCATATATGGGTGTGAAACTACACCCCTGAAAGCTTATAAATTTCTAAACCACTGTCAAATCATCAAGAATTTTAAAAAATAATTGCTACTTAAACTACCTTTTAAATTTTTAAGAAATCTACGATGACTCAACAATGTCACTATTCAGTTTACTTCTCTAACTGCCATGCCTAAGGTATACCAAGTCAGTTCAAAGGTCAGAAATACAATCTATGAGACTAATATATTTTCCCCAAAGTATCCATTAGAGTTCAGGTGCTTAATGTTTCACAGTATAAAATACAAAAGAAATCTGACTTGAAGACAACACTAAATATCAAAAATAGGTTTTAAAAAAAAATTTTAAGAAAAAAATTCTTTAAATTTTTTAAGAAAAAAAATTTAGTGTATTGCAGAATTTCTATACAGGAATACAGATATACTTCATTCTTTGTCTTTGCTGACTGTGATTTGTGGCATGACTACACTGTAATTTACTTAATCATTCTCACAGCAACTGGCATTTAGGTTGTTTCTATTTGTCTTTTTTCATTACTTTTAATGTTTTTCCCTCCTTTTTGGAAGTACGATTTATTGAGCATAAATCACATATAGTAACTAGTATTTCCGTAAGGCATTTTTCTGAAAGCAGAAATGTTTAAAATTAATATGCATGTTAGGGACAGCTGACTTGAATAGTATACTGTTTTGTCATGTATATGACCCAAGTAAGAGCCCAGACACACACATAGATGGAAGCTTCGACACTGTGGTCTCTTTCACTCTCTCTGCCTTTCAATCTGGTCTCTTCTCTCTCTCTCTCTGTCCCTCTCTTTTAATTTCTTTATTGTGGGTGATCTCTATCTTTAAGCAACAACATCAAGGACAAAAACTAATATACATTTTAAATGTTTACAGGTAGTTCTAAACTAACCTCTTCGGAAGAATTTCTATCAACTTACAGGCTCCCAATCTTGTCAATTATTAATCTTTCAACTTGATGTGTGCTAATGATTTATTATTTTTATCTATCTTCCCCTGAGAGGGAAAGCAAATGTTCCATTCTACCACTGCTTATGGAGCAGTGGACAGGCAAGTCATAACTACATTATATTATATTTAACTCATATTTTGCCTTCACTTTTTCTAAATTTGCTAACACTTAATCATTGGGAGTTTCACATAAAAACTCAAACCTGGACTGCTCATTTAAAAAAATCAAAGATTTGGGTACCACGGGGTCAACATTTCCTAGTGACAAAAATCAACTGGTGCTAAATAAAAGCAACAACTTTCAACACACTCCGTCAACTACCTGATACATTATTATTATTATATAAGATGATATATATATATATATCATCTTAAAAAGTCTAAAAGAACATCCATCAATGACAGTGGTGTTTTTCCTAAGGTATTCAGATTATTATTGTTATTTTTTTTTGTATCTCTGTATTATTTTTCTGGAGTGTGTAAAGGGAGGAGACAAAAACATCTAATAGCAGTCTGGGTGGTGGCACAGCTAATAAAGCATGGGACTTGCAACTACAAGGTCCCAAGTTTGATCCCTTTCATCTAACATGATAGTGATGTTATGGTTCTCTCGTTTCTCTCACTCTTAATAAATTTTTAAAATATCACTATACCCAATAGTGACGGTTTGTACAGGCTGACCTTTAAACAAAGGATAAAGTTAAGAAATTTACCTATAAAGAAAATATGAATGACCTGACTAGTTTTGAGTATTTGAGTATTGAAAAGATGACTTGTAGTTAAAATGATTAGTTATAATGGTTAGTTTAGGGACAGTATCAAGGAGTAAATGAGGTGAGGCCATTTAGAAACTTACTAGAGGAGAATTCAGTAAATCCTGAAGCAGACCTGTGGCAGTGAGAATGAAGGAAAGCTGATGAGTTAAGAGGCATTTGGGAGAATAAACAGGATTTGGTAATTGTCAGGATTTGAAAGTTGATGGAATTAGTACTACTCCAGGACTCCCAATTCCTCCCACACTTCTAGTTGTTTTCTCCTTAGATGTTATCTCTTTTAAGGGGCATTTTACTCAGCTACCAGTACTGAGTTAAGCCTGCATTCTGTGCTTCACCAGCTCTTACCATATTGTTCTTGCCTCTTTTTTTTTTAACTAGTTGGGAAATTTATAAACCAGGACTGTGTGTCTTGCTATTATTATGTCTTTATTCTCTTGCATGGTGTATACCACTTAATATGTATAAGATAAAAAGTAGATTCAGGGAGTCAGGCAGTAGCACAGCGGGTTAAGCGCACGAAGAGCAAGGACCAGTGTAAAGATCCCAGTTGGAGCCCCCGGCTCCCCACCTGCTAGGGCCAGGTGGTAAAGTGGTAAAGCAGGTCTGCAGGTATCTGTCTTTCTCTCCCCGTCTTCCCCTCCTCTCTCCATTTCTCTCTGTCCTATCTTTAAAAAAAAAAAAAAAGGTAGATTCAATGAAAATAAAATTTTTATTATTTAAAAAAATGTGATTAATAGAAGGTTACAAGATTATAAGATTTCAGTGTATAGTTCCACATCATACCCACCACCAATGTTCTGTATCTGCAAGTGCCTGCCTCCCTTTTTTTAAAAAAAAAAATTTTTTTTAATTATTTTTATTTATTAGACAGAGACAGAAATCAAGAAGGTAGGGGAAGGTAGAGAGGGAAAAAGACAGACACCTGCAGCCCTGCTTCACCACTTGCAAAGCTTTCCCCCTGCAGGTGGGGACTGGGGGCTTGAATCTGGGTCCTTGCACATTATAACATGCTCTCAACCAGGTGCACCAGCACCAGCCCCCGTTTCTCCCTCTCTATCTCCCCCTTCCTCTTGACTTCTGGCTCTCTATCCAATAAATAAATAAAATTAAAAATTTTTAAAAATAAAATGCTCTACACTAGTCCATGTTACCAACTGTACATAAGTGTGTACAATGCTATTCACTCATTCAAACCCTACCCCCTTGGTGAGGAGACAAAACAGTTTGGGCTAACATCTTCACAGACAGGATAAATTTAGCTCATATGGTAGCAAATACATCAGCGTGCCTCCCCCCCCCCCAAGGAAATGTGTACTCATATTTAAGGAAAAGCAGGAAGAAAACTTAATTATGTTCAATTTTCATTCTGTTTGAAAATTTTGAGTAAAGGACAAAAGGTCCCTGTTTACCAATGAATGTATTAATATAGGCTGTAGCTGAGATTACAACTCTCTTCTGTGACACTGCAACTCATCACATATAGAACAAATTGAATATAACAATGAATGTATTAGTATAGGCTATAGCTGAGATTACAGCTTTCTTCTGTAACACTGCAACTCATCACATATAGAACAAATTGCAAGGTTCTCTAGCAAAGCCTCAAATTAAAGGCAGAAATATAAAAGATTTAAATGTCTCAACATAGTACAGATACAATAGTAAATGCACTTATGCCAGAAAAAAAAAATTCAAATATGTCACACACACACACAAACATAAATTATTTCCAAAATATACTTCACTCTTCACTTTCCATGGGCAAAAGGGTAATAAATCAAAAAGTTGATTCACTAATAATGTAAAGCAAAAGAAACAAAGCATAATCACTATCTTAAGGTTACATGCACTAAAGTAACAACATTCAATTAAATACCTGTTTTAAAAAATAAGTTGGGAGTCGGGCTGTAGCGCAGCAGGTTAAGCACAGGTGGCGCAAAGCACAAGGACCGGCATAAAGATCCCGGTTCGAACCCCGGCTCCCCACCTGCAGGGGAGTCACTTCACAGGCGGTGAAGCAGGTCTGCAGGTGTCTATCTTTCTCTCCTCCTCTCTGTCTTCCCCTCCTCTCTCCAGTTCTCTCTGTCCTATCCAACGACGACGACA
Organism: Erinaceus europaeus; assembly: GCF_950295315.1. Taxonomy (NCBI): domain Eukaryota; kingdom Metazoa; phylum Chordata; class Mammalia; order Eulipotyphla; family Erinaceidae; genus Erinaceus; species Erinaceus europaeus. The sequence goes on from NC_080175.1 coordinate 17,344,842, forward strand.
ACAATAATAATAACTACAACAATAAAACAACAAGGGCAACAAAAGGGAATAAATAAATATTTAAAAAAATAATAATAAGTTAAACTAATTATATTTAACTGCTTCATTTTTGCACTACAAACTTAAAGTGTCATCCCTAGGCCTTATCTAATTTTCAATCTTTTCAATTATTCACTGTATAAACTTTCATCTAAAAAACTATCAGAAACTGACAAAAATAAATGTTCTGTTCATAGCAAGACGAGAGAAATGTGTGGTCTTAAGGTAGGTATCTTACAATGAAGGACCAGTTTTATCAGTAGAGAACACAGGAGCTTGCTTGTGAGAAAGTGTTGCGTTCCATTTTAAGTGCTTAGCATTTACTCTGATTTGTTAGTGAAAATTCAAACAGAATACTCAAAATTTATTTTATTCTTCTGCATACATGAGCACTGTCAATAAGGTTTTTCTTAATATTTATTTATTTCTTCCCTTTTGTTGCCCTTGTTTTATTGTTGTAGTTATTACTGTTGTCATCCTTGTTGGATAGGAGAGAGAGAAATGGAGAGAGGAGGGGGAAACAAAGAGGGGGGAGAGAAAGATAGACACCTTCAGACCTGCCTCTCCGCCTGTGAAGCGACGCCCCTGCAGGTGAGGAGCTGGGGACTCAAACCGGAATTCTTACCTCGTCCTTGCACTTTGCGTGGCCACCTACACTTAACCGCTGCGCTACCACCCGTCTCCCTGTCAATAATTTTTCTTTATAAAGTTTATCCGTATCAGTTACTACATGTATTGGTATCTTATCGGTGCTTAATATCTTTTTTTTGGGGGGGTGAGGGGTCAAGGGGTACCTAATTTCTAATGAACACTTGCTGGGTTTGATTTAAAAAAAAAAAATCAGTATTTAGTTAAGTTGCTATTATATAAAACAAATAGCCATTCACACATTTATATAGCACATTTTTAAAAACTATTTAGACAAAGATCGATGCTCAACCAACCATTTTGTTTATCCTAACTGTTAAAAGTATACATAACACATTTTGGCTAAAATATAATCTCACTTGTTTTGGTATATTTTTCAAAATATACCATAGCAAGTATCTTTTTATACAAGATCAAAAGAAATACAGTCATCAATGTAACTTTATGTTAATGTGAAGGTTCTCCCATTAGAAGCTACTCCAAGTTTTGAAACAGGCTTGCTTATATTCTTAAATACACAAATTAGAACATTTTAATACTTTTTTTTATTTAACACATTAAACCCAACTGGTATATGCTATTTACTACCTTCTGACTATACTCTCAAAACAGAATTCCCACAGTTTACAAAAGCTTTTGATGTTAAGATTTTTCTCACATCAAAGACATAAATCATTTGCGAATTCACAGGTAGCAAGTGATCTATTTACATAATGCCAGGAAAAGAAAAAGCATTACTTAAATTTAATTTCCTAACCAACCCAAATACTACCAATTTTTTTTTTCATCTAGGGATGTTGCTGGGGCTTGGTGCCAGCACTAAAAATCCACTGCTCCTAGAGGCCATTCTTTTCTGTTTTATTGGATAGGACAGAGAGAAACTGAAAGACGAGGGTAGATACAGAAGCAAAGAGAAAGACACCTGCAGACCTGCTTCACCGCTTGTGAAGCAACGCCCCTACAGGTGGGGAGCCAGGTGGAACCCGGACCTTTGTGCATTGTACTACGTGCACTTAAACCGGCGCACCACCACCTGAATCCCTTATCAGATTGTTAATCATGCATGCTACCTACCATGCACAAGGGCCCACGTTCAAGCTACTGGTACCAAGATGCAGTGGGAACTCATTATTTCCTCTCTATCCCCACCTTCTCTCTCAGTTTCTCCCTGTCTCTACCAAATAAATATTTTAAAAATTGTATAATTTAGTATAGTCAAGAAAGAAATGTGCTAATTCAATTGATGCCAGGTATAACTAAGTTATAATTAAAACCATGTGAGATTTCTACATTTAGTATGCACATAATTTAGTCATATATTAAGAAGTACAGAGCTAATCTACAGAAATCACATAGCTGATTTAAAAAGCAAAAATTTTAGGAGCTTATTTTATTTTATTTTGCCATGAGGGTTATCACAGGGGTTCATTGCCTACATGGCTCTATCACTAAAGGCAGCTATTTTATTCCTTTTTCTTTCTTTTTGATAGAGGGTGAGAGATTAGAGGAGAACGAGAGAGAGAGAGAGAGAGAGAGAGAGAGAGAGAGAGAGACCCCTGCAGCACTACTCTACCACTCATGAAGCTAGGCCCCCCGCAGGTGGGGACCAGGGGCTTAAATAAACTCAGGTCTCTGTGAACGTAACCCTGTGTATGTCACCACCTGACCCCAGGCTTTCCTTTTCATATCACAAAATTCTTTAAATTGAAACATTTAACTGTAATATCCATTTGCACTATGTTACAATTAGAACAGATCAATTGTCACTTTTTAAATTAACAAAATAAGCTGGTAAGAGTATATCTTATAACCACATATTTTGTAAACAATGAAAATAAGTGATTATATTTCATTCTATGCCAGTTTCTAAACACTTTCAGTATCTGGTTCTCATAGGGTTGCACAACACCCTGGGGGAAATGTGTTTTTATCCATTTCCACTTATGCTTTGAAGACCCACATGTAAGCATCATGTAAATGTTGTATCAAAGTTTTAAGCAAGAATTTTAATAAATTTTAACAGTATTAAAAATTTTTATATTCTAGAAATAGTGACTCCATTTAAAAAATTTTTTTTTCTCAAGTCATAAAACAATTCTGGGGTGTGTGGGAGCTTTATCTGCAAGCTGAAACATTTTAAGTTTATTTATGGCACTTAATTCATGGCAAAAATTCACTGATAACCATTTCTGTACTTGATCACTTTTAGGTCCTTTGTGCCCAAACCAAAGCCTGATACAGCATCTCAAATGGGGGGAGGGGGGGTTAGGGGAAGGAGGCAGGGGACGGACGAATGGACATCAATGTACTTGATTCTTGTCCCAAATGCACATATTCTGTGGTTATTACTACAAGCTACTATATAACAAGAGGTGGGAGAAATTAAAAAAATAATGCAGCACTACAAGTCATTTAACATGCTGAGTTTCCACAGTTGCTTAGTGGGTGTTCTGAAACTAAGCCATATTTCTAGTATTAAGAATTTCCAATCAGTACAGAAATAAATTTCTTCAAGATTAAATCATAATGCCTTACTATTTTAAGCTCCCTGGCATATAAGCAGCCTTTTTCAATGAACTTAAAGCTATAATTAACATACAGTAGATAAACCAATATTTGTTTCAACAACAAAATAACAAACTCAACACACAGTTGTAAGATTCAATAAGACAAAATATAAACATGAAGTGCAATTTATCTGTATCAAAACTTAGCCTCTTTGTGAAAATGCCAAATTCTTTTTTTTTTTTTTTTTGCCTCCAGGGTTATTGATGGAGCTTGGTGCTGGCACTAAGAATCCACTGCTCCTGGTGGCCATTTTTTCCATTTTATTGGCTAGGACAGAGAGAAATTTAGAGGAAGGGGAAGAGGTATAGAAAGAGTGAGAGACAGACAGACACCTGCAGACCTGCTTCACTGCTTGTGAAGCTTTCCCCCTGCAGGTGGGGAGCGAGGGCTCAAACCCAGATCCTTGTGCAGGTCCTTGCGTTTAACTGGGTGAATCACTGCCTGCCTGACCCCAAAATTCTGAATTCTCTATCATAGAAGACATATAAAACAAAATTGAATTAAACATGATCTATTTCAGGCCACCCTATAGTGGGGTGAACTCCACATATTTCTAACACAAGTCATGATGATCTCCAACCTTACTTTCCTAGCAGGTGGCTGGGGACTCAAATGCAGGTTCTTTCAGATGGCAACATGTGTACTCAACTAGATGAATCTCTTCCTGAGTCCCCAGTTCACTTTTTTTTTTAAGAAATACTTATGCCCATGGTCCAGGAGGTGGCGCAGTGGTAAAGCTTTGGACTCTCAAGCATGAGGTCCCAAGTTCGATCTCCGGCAGCACATGTACCAGAGTGATGTCTGGTTCTTTCTCTCTCTTCCTATCTTTCTCATAAATAAATAAAATCTTTAAAAAAAGAGTATGTTTTGGGAGTCGGGCGGTGGCATAGTGGGTTAAGCGCACGTGGCACAAAGCACAAGGACTGGCATAAGGATCCTGGTTCGAGCCCCCGGCTCCCCACCTGCAGGGGAGTTTCTTCACAGGTGGTGAAGCAGGTCTGCAGGTGTCTATCTTTCTCTCCCTTTCTCTGTCTTCCCCTCCTCTCTCCATTTCTCTCTGTCCTATCCAACAACGACGACATCAATAACCACAAGGGCAGCAAAAGGGAAAATAAATAAATATTTAAAAAAAATTTTTTTAAATACTTATGTCATTTGCTGCAGCACTGCAACAGGTATGACTTCACTCAGAACTGAAGAAGAAAAATATGAGTATGTCGTTTTTTCAACTTTTATATATTCAATAGTTAAATAAAAAGAGAAATAAAATCTACTTTGACAAATTGGAAATAACACTACAATGCACTGGTTCAGCACTGCAGGTACTTACTTGCTTCAATGAATAAATACTACTCAATGAATATTGGTTCCTACTATTCTTTGCCTCATGAAACAAATCTTTCCAATAACAAAAGCTGAATGAATTGTTTTTAATTGTATTATTTTAAAATGAAAACCTTTCTGAATGAAATACTTTGTCATCCTTAACAAAATTCACAACAGTAATTTTTTTTCTCCATGATTTTACATTACATTACAATACTTTACATAGAAAAATTGTCTTAAAAGACTCATGTGCACAGCAATACTGACTTCCTTTAAACTATTATTTGTATAATGCATTGTACCTGTTTTTTAAATGTTTTCCTTTGCTCTTATTTTCAACTGACTTATGGCCCCCTAAGGCTATATAGGACTTTTAATTGTTTTTTAGTATTATCTTTATTTATCTGTTGGACAGAGACAGCCAGAAATCAAGAGGGAAGGGGGTGACAAAGACAGACACCTGCAGCACTACTTCAGCAGTCAACAAGCTTTCTCCTGCAGGTGGAGACCAGGGGCTTGAACCCAGGCAGGTCCTTGCACACTATAGCATGTGGTCAACCAGGTATACCAACATCCAGCCATATATGAAACTTTTTTATATTAAGTACCAAACTTTTACAAACTGTACAACATAGAGACCAAAACATCCCGGAATTAAGATTCTAAGAGTTCTAATACCAAGAGACATTTATTTGAGCCTTTTTAGTGAGGTGCTTATTAAGGGACACTACATACTAATTTTTTAAAGAAAGAGTATGTAAGAGATATAGACCAGAGAACCACTCACACATACAACACCAGCAACTGAACCCAAGAATCCACACATGCACCTCCTACAAACTACCTACTGAGCCACCATCCCAGCTACTTGATTACTAATTTAAGCTAATTTTCTACTAGCAAGTCACAGTATAAAATCTGCATATTGCATGAGAGAAAAGGTAGTAACAAAGATAGGCATACTCCATTCATCGTTAACACTGCCATCTAACAAAAAAAATTAAACATACCATTACAAAAAAGATTTAAGTGCTATTAAAAAAAGGGGCACAGATAATAGCAGACATTAAGACAGAAGAAAGTAAAGCTGTTAGCCTCCCCAAAGGATGTAAAAGGAGTTTAGCCAGGGGAAGAATGCCATGGGTTGAATCCCTTAAGATTATACAAAATAATTTGTGTCCTAATAACATTAAGAGAAATAAAGTGTGAAAAAAAAGGACAACAAAAGGCAATAAATAAATATTTTTTAAAATTAAAAAAAAAAGGTAGAAAGGGAGAAAGAAAGAAGGAAAGGAAGAAAGGGAGGGGAAAGAAGGGAAAGAATTGACTTTACCATTTCTTGGCTCTGCTTTCTTTGTCCTCTACCTATCTTATTTATTCCTGGCTTTTTTTTCAAGTCCTACATTCCAAACAGCAAATCTAAGTCTTAACTCAGAACTCTTTCCTGTAAACTACTACCAAAGAAAGCACTTGTCATTTTGTAAAAACAACTATTATTACTTCAGTAATAATATATATAATATAGTTCATGCAACAAATTGTAAACTTAAAGTAAGAAACAGTGTAAGCCCCCACACCTATGGACATCTAATCTTTGACAAAGGGGCTCAGACTATGAAATGGAGAAACCAGAGTCTCTTCAACAAATGGTGTTGGAAACAATGGTTGAAGCATGCAGAAGAATGAAACTGAATCACTGTATTTCACCAAATACAAAAGTAAATTCCAAGTGGATCAAGGACTTGGATGTTAGACCACAAACTATCAGATACTTAGAGGAAAATATTGGCAGAACTCTTTTCCGCATACATTTTAAAGACATCTTCAATGAAACAAATCCAATTACAAAGAAGACTAAGGCAAGTATAAACCTATGGGACTACATCAAATTAAAAAGCTTCTTCACAGCAAAAGAAACCACTACCCAAACCAAGAGACCCCTCACAGAATGGGAGAGATCTTTACATGCCATACATCAGACAAGAGTTTAATAACCAACATATATAAAGAGCTTGTCAAACTCAACAACAAGACAACAAATAACCCCATCCAAAAATGGGGGGAGGACATGGACAGAATATTCACCAAAGAAGAGATCCAAAAGGCCGAGAAACACATGAAAAAATGCTCCAAGTCTCTGATTGTCAGAGAAATGCAAATCAAGACAACAGCGAGATACCACTTCACTCCTGTGAGAATGTCATACATCAGAAAAGGTAACAGCAGCAAATGCGGAAGAGGGTCTGTGGTCAAAGGAACCCTCCTGCACTGCTGGTGGGAATGTCAATAGATCCAACCTCTGTGGAGAACAGTCCGGAGAACTCTCAGAAGGCTAGACATGGACCTCCCCTATGATCCTGCAACTCTTCTCCTGGGAATATATCTTAAGGAACACAACATATCCATCCAAAAAGATCTGTGTACACATATGTTCTTGGCAGCACAATTTGTAATAGCCAAAACCTGGAAGCAACCCAGGTGTCCAACAACAGATGAGTGGCTGAGCAAGTTGTGGTCTATACACACAATGGAATACTACTCAGCTGTAAAAAATGGTGACTTCACCGTTTTCAGCTGATCTTGGATGGACCTTGAAAAAATAATGTTGAGTGAAATAAGTCAGAAATAGAAGGAGGAATATGGGATGATCTCACTCTCAGGCAGAAGTTGAACAACAAGATCAGAAAAGAAAACACAAGTAGAACCCGAAATGGAATTGGCATATCGCACCAAAGTAAAAGACTCTGGGGTGGGTGGGTGGGGGAGAATACAGTTCCAAGAAGGATTCAGAGGACCTAGTGGGGGTTGTGTTGTTATATGGGAAACTGGGGAATGTTATGCATGTACAAATATTGTACTTACTGTTGAATGTAAAACATTAATTCCCCAATAAAAAAATAGTACAATAAAAAAAAAAAAACAGTGTATTTGTCTCTGTATCCTTAGAATACAAGGCATGCATAGTATCCAATCAGAGGTTTATGAGATTAATGAGTATCAAACTGTAGTTTTAAGAAACATTCATACAACAAATTTTAAGTTATCTTAAAGACTACTTGCAAAGCTGTGCAAGTCTTAAAAGTAATAAGGAGAGATGTGTAACACAAAACTAGAAACTGAGAAAGACCAAATTTAATTGATAAAAGTTAATTAAGTGAAAATTCTGGAAATCATGAGTACCCAAACAAGTCATTTTTACTTTCCCTCCAAGACACCAAAAAGTTAAAATGAAAAGAAAAAAAAGTCACCTTTAAGGATAGAAGAAAGAAAAACCAAAAGAATCCTCCCTCAGCAAATACCATGAGAGCAGGGAAAGCTCCAGATGCAGAGGGGTGCTGCCATCTCTCTCAAGGAGAAAAATATCGTCTCTGTTAACTGGGAAATCACTTAATAAAAACTGTAGGAATTATGCACAGTATTTGAGAGCAAATAAAGTAACTACACCAAATGTGCACAGCGCTGTAAACTAGAAGACAAACATATGTCAAAATACATCATAAAGCTCTTTCAGTCTACATAGGAAGCAATTATTCCCTCCCCTAAGGTCTCCTGTAATATTTTTAGCTTCAAGTAACCTGCGCATTCTTTCTGATAAAAGAGAACTTATCGTTAACAGCGTGTACCACTTTGTGTGATCAGTTCTGACCTTCAGAAAAGTTGGGATGAGATATAATATGTGAAAACTAATTAGTTCTTTAAAATCTTGATAACAGGAACTTCATGCCTTCTCAAAATCATGTTACCAAATCTCAAAAGCTGACAGTTCTTTGCAATTTAAGGTTTTTTTCATGTTATACCTTAGATCTGCTAAATTAATTATATGTTTGAAAGTAGGGAACCAAAGGAAAATAGCAAAGGCAGAATGAACATTATCCTTCAAATAATGCAATTACATGTTTTAAAATATAGATCAGAATCTCAGACTTATGTATCTTCCTTTAAATTTGACTAAAAGACTTCAGAATCATCTATAATAGATCTAAATTCAAAAAGCTTAGATCACCAATAACAGAATTTTTTTCTTATTTTGAAAATCTAAAGGGTGTGCGTGGCAGCAGAAAACGCAAAACCTTCTACACTGACATAAAACGGGAAATAATTCCACAAAGCTCTATGAATTATAATTTTGATACAGTGTAATTGGACAAAGTTAAAAGGACAAATAAAGCAATTAAAATAGGAGTCACAAGAGCTTATATATTTGTAACTTCCACATATCTATATAATTCCATATATACTTTATATATGTAGACTAGTACAATGATGACCATAATTTAATCTAAAATAGATTTGGCTTTAAATCATTGGATGTCTAATACATAATATGAAATACATGTATAAGTCAAACAAAAGTGACCAATTTAACATTTTCAGTATTCACTAAGTGTGATATTAACGCACTTCTATCAAAATATTTAGTGGTTCCCCGTTAAGGCTTATTGGGAAATGACAAAGTGCTAAGATTTTATAAATTAGCTTAAGAGTACTTCCACCAAGTCCAAATTACAAAACTCAGAACTTACTGAAAGATGTGCTGGGCAATTCTGAGGATTTCTTTTTAAATCTTGTTTAGAGCTTTTCTTTAGTGTCTCATTAACTTATTCTATTAATGAAAGAGATACAGAGAGGAAGATGGAGAAAGAGAAATTGACACACACCAGAGAGCACTGATACTTTCACTCATGGTGTTGCTGGGGATTGAACCTGGGACCTAGTAGCCTCAGGCACAAAAGTATTTTGTATAACTCTTTCCAGCTGCATATCAAGGTTTTTTTGTTTTATTATCTTGTGATTTTTGCTATAAAGGAATTTTTTTTTTAATTTTCAGTTATAAATGACACAAATGGTATAGTTAGATGATTTACAAAGATAAATCCTTTCATTTAAGATTCACCCTCCAAAAATAGTTATTCTTCTATCTGCACATACAGATTACAGTACCTTTTCTAGTGAAAAAAAATAATAACTCATTTTTATATTTACTTATCTTTCAAGGGAAAAAATCTCAAAATCATTTAAACTATGTAAAGACCATAAGCCTTATAGAAATATTAAATCAAACAGATGTTACCCAGAATATTTTCCAAACATGCAAAGCTGAAATTAAATGACCTGAATAACAAAGAATTCCAATTTTATTCACTTTCCCCCCACAATCCAGGTGGGTAAACCAAAACAAAAAGATTATCAATTCAACAGCCATCTTTGGAAATTTTCCACTTAGAATTCCAATTTATATTTTTTCTTTTATTTTTTTTTCCTTTATTGGGGGATTAATGTTTTACATGACAGTGAATACAATAGTTTTTACATGCATAACATTTCTCAGTTTTCCACATAATAGTACAACCCCCAATAGGTCCTCTGCCATCCTGTTTAGGACCTGTACTCTCCCCCCTCACCCACGCCAGAGTCTTTTACTTTGGTGCAACACACCATTAATTTATATCTTTTCAAATGTGAAACAAAGGGTAGGGGAGATAGCATACTGGTTATGCAAACAGACTCTAATGCCTGAGGCTCTGGAGTCACAGGTTCACCCCACACCACCATAAACCAGAGCTGAGCAGCGCTCTGGTAAAAAATAAAATAAACAAATGTGAAACAAAACCTGTCTCAGTCACTGAAAAAATAGTAATAGTGAAAATGAAAATCTCAACAACATAAATTTACAGTGTTTGTGTTCCTTTTAAAAAGTGAAATATGGGGGTCCGGCGATAGCGCAGCGAGTTAAGCGCACATGGGGCAAAGCCCAAGACCCGGCATAAGTAGATCCTGGGCCCCCCCCCCGTTCCCCCCCACCTGCAGGGGGGGTCGCCAGGTGTCTTTCTCTCTCCTCAGTCTTCCCCTCCTCTCTCCATTTCTCTCTGTGCTATCCAACAATAGCAATGACAACAACAATAATAATAATGGCAACAACAAGGGCAACAAAGTGGGAAAAATAGCCTCCAGGAGCAGTGGATTCACAGTGCAAGCACTGAGCACCAGCAATAATCCAGGAGACCAAAAAAAAAAATACTTCAAATATGACTTGTTTATACTTCACAATTATTATAAGACCCTTATTTGGTGTCATTATCAAAAGGCAGCTCTGAACCAAATATCTGAATACAGTAAAGGACTAAAAAATAAGTAAATAAAAATAAATCCAACTGAAAGCTATTATTGCATATCTATCGCTCTTTAATTCCTAGCAATTCATAATAAGAGAAAATTTTAACAACAGGACAGAAAACAAATGCCAATCTGAAATAAATGTGTTGTTTTTTTCCCCTAAACTGAACAACTTGGGGAGAAAGGCCAAGTCCATACCTGGAAATAGGCAGTCTAAAATTAAAGGTTTTATATTAGTTTCTTATCATCTTGAAGCCATTTGAAAAGTACAGACCGTAGACAAAACTATACCTATCAGGTGGTACAAGTTTCAAATGTATATTCACTAGGGTCAAGGAGACAGCATAATGGTTCTTCAAGACTTTTCATGCCTGAGGCTCTGAGGTCCCAGGTTCAATACCTAGCACCACCATAAACCAGAGCTGACCAGTGCTCAGGCCTTTCTCTTTTATTTTTCTTTATCTCCCTCATTAAAATAAAATACCAGAGGGGTAGCGCAGGGGGTTGAGTGCACATGGCGCAAGGATACCAGTTCGAGCCCCTGGCTCCCCACCTGCAAGTGGGGGGCGGGCGCCACTTCAAAGGCGGTGAAGCAGGTCTGCAGGTTTCTTTCTCTCCCCCTCTCTCGATTTCTCTCTGTCCTATCCAACAACAAGGGCAACAAAAAATGGGAAAAAATGGCCTCCAGGAGCAGTGGATTCATACTGAAGGTGCCGAGCCCCAGCGATAACCCTGGAGGCAAAAAATAAAATAAAATAAAAAAGAAAGAAAGAAAAAATTAAAGAAAATACCAGATGTATATTTCCAGTCAAAAATTTACAGTGTACCTTATGTCCAAGTAAGTATTTAAGGCATTTATCATATTTAGTCTAGACTCCATGTGTAAAACTTACTTCTACTGATAAAACTGTCACTGCCACATAGAAAATCAACAGCCGATGAACTCACCTCATACAGGTAAGCTTACAGAATGCGACAGACGCATCGGATCCGGCAGCCAAATCTACTCAAATACACCGCAGCAAAGGGCTGGAGGGCTACCACGTAAAAGGCCAAACAAGCGATCAGAGATCATAACGCACCCACGAACAGGTCTTCAAAATCAAAACAAAGTTTCTGATACTACACTGATACAAAAATACAGGGTTGCCGGAGTGTACCTGGAATTTTTTTTTTTAATGTCCAAGTCGCACTCGCCGGCGCCGCCGAGGTCGAGGTGGTCGCACTGCGAGTAAATACTATTTATTCGCTCTGCCTCTGCAGGCCCGGGTTTCTGCCTCAGCATCCATCCTCCAGAGACTCAGAAAACACTTCATGGGGTAGGTTGCAAAACATTCCTTCCTCCTTTATGCTCATCACCTCCGTCATGACACAAAGCGAGAGACAAGAACATGCAATTGGCTGGAAGGGCTGAAAGCGTGTACACACACACACACACACACGCTCGCACAAAAGCATCTTCTTGCCAGCTCCCAGTATACGTTCCACCTGTTTGTAAATCCATTGCAATGCAACCACACGACCCCTCTGCTGATTTTTTATTTTGTTTAAGGCAATGAACGGTTTGGACTCATTCTGCCTAGACTAATGGGGACGGGGGAGGGGGTAGTGCAAAACAATGGATCAGGAGAGGTTAGAAAGAGAAGAAAAAAAAAAAAAACTCCGGGCCCCGAAGCCTCCGGCGCTACTAGCCGCGGGCGGGGATCCCCGCAGGGAGGGTCAGCCTACTTTTCCCTCGATCCCCCCACCAACGCGGAGCGAGGCTGCCCCCCCACCCCACCCCCGGCGCGTCCAAGCCGGCAACTCGCCCCGCCGGCCGACTCGCACCCGGAGTCGACTCCCCACTTTCCGCCGCCGGGGGCTCCGGACGGACTAAGGCTGCAGCTGCACCACCTCCGCCGCGCCCGGGACCCAGGACCCGGGACCCTGGCCCCGGCCCGGCGCTTACAAGCCCCCCGCTCCCCGGACGCCCACGGGACGCCCCGCAGGCGGGCCCTGAGCGGAGCCGGACGGTCAGCCGCCGCCCCCGGCCCGCGCGCCCTCCGGCGCCGCCTCGCCCTCGCGCGGCCGCTGTCCCGGCGCCCGCCGCCACCGCAGGCCCGACCCCGGCCACTGTCAGGGCCGGCCGACTCGCTCCCGGCGCCGGGCCGCGGTCCCAGCACAGCAGCCGACGCCCGGTCCTCCCGGCCGCAGCACCCAGGAAAGCGGCGGCGGCGGCGGCGGCGGCGGCGGCGGCGCCTCCCAGGGCCGCGGTCCCTCGGGCCTCGCCCGGGCCCCGCCGGCTCGCGCCTGTCAGGGCGCGCGGGGCCTCCCCCTCCCGACAGCCAGCCCGAACGCCCGACGGGCAGGAAGGAAAGCAGGAAGAACCGACCCACAGACACCCCGCCACCCCCACCGCACTCCTCAGCGGCCCCGGGTTACCGTGGGGAGCTCCAACACCGCCATCCTCCTCGCTCGCCGTCCTTCCTCCTCCTCCTCCTCCTCCTCCTCCGAAGCGACGCTGCCCAACCGCCGCCCCCCGGCCGCCCCTCCCCCACTCGCCCCGCCCCGCCCCGCCCCGCCCCGCTTAGCCCGTCCACACACTCTCTCTCGCTCCTACCGCCCCGCCCCACCCCTCCGGCGCTGGCCCGCCACTCGCTGAAGACGGGAAGCAGGCGGAGCCAAAGCAATCGACGCTGCCCAATCAGAGCAAAGGGTGACGTCAACAACGCTGCCCAATCAGAGTGAAGCATGGGTGCCAGTTTCCCTCTCTCTCCCCTTTTCCTTTCCTTCGCTGGTCTAGGCGCTCTCTCGCCCCGCCCACTGAGCTCCGCCGCGCCACAGAGTCACCCTCCAGAGGGGTAGAGCGACCACTCCCACTCGGAAGTTACCGTTGAAGCTAACACCGCCATCACCGATAGGGGCAAAAGGAGTGTTCCCTGCTTTCTGTCTCCCGCGTGACGTAGTTTTCTCTTCGCCCGAACTCACGGTTGCCCGGGGCAACGGTTGAGCCATCAGGGAAGAGACGCATCTGTAAGTAGGCCCAAAAGTGACCAGAAAGCCCGACCTAGTCAAGTGACTACATAAGCCGAACTACCTGCCCTAGTTGGTGAAAGGAGAGGGGCCGGGATGGGTGTGAAGACTTCCTGGCCTCTATTCTGTTGGGACGTCTAGTCACTTACCGAGGTGGACAAGAGTTTAGGACTCCAGAAATCCCTGTCCCTCCCGGAAATTGCTCTCAGCACTTCCGAATGGGGCAACGGCGGGATGGTGGGAGTAACCTGCGACCCCAGTGCCACGGCGAGTGCCCATTCTCCACCGGCCGGCGGGGCAAAGTGGAGTGAGTGTCCCTCGGCCCCGTCCGGTGCGACAGGCCCGGGTGTGGCACAGTCCCCAGAAGACGAAAGGCCGAGGATGCGATCGGGGCGCAGTGTGGTTTCCGCGGGAAGAAGGATTTCTTTCCGGGCTGGGAAGGCGGCGGCTCACACACTCTCTTTCTCTCTCTCTCCCTCTCTCTCCCTCCCTCCGCCCCTGGGAGGTTTTCAGTGGGGCGAGGCCGCCCGACCGGCCCTCCTCGCCCAGCTGCCTCCCGCGGGGGTTGGAGAGGCCGGCGCGGCGGGGCGGGGCCCTTGTCACCCGCTGGATGGGGCTCCTGACCACACCCCCCACCAAACCCACTTGGCTGCCTTCACCCCAGACCTGCCCTTTCCAGCACCGAGAATTTCTAATTCTTGAAAAAGTCGTTTCCCACTCTCAGTTATAAAGGGAAAGATGTTTTGTTTTGGCCAGCCTCCACCAAAACAAAACCTCTAAGTCTTATTCCCCGGGCTTCTGTATCCCCCCCCACACACACACACACACACTTTTTTTAAATTTGTTTGTTCACTCCAGGGAGTTTATAAAAACCCTCTGCATCTTGGGTGACTATAATGTCCTAAACCTACACATCCTTGGATTTTTCAACCACGTTACTACTTGAGAGTATATGTCAAAATACCTTATGACTCTTACATAGCCCTTTAAAAGAGTTGGCACACTTTTGTTGTTTATTTAATCTCTTCTAGTTCCTTCTGTAGGCTTGAGTCAAGAACTGTCATTGGTAATACCTGGACGAATGCTTAAAGCGGCGGGGAAAAGAACAGTAAAACTTTCAGGTAAATTGAAATTTTTTCATATCCAGTTAGTTATCAGGACGAGTGGAAGCCTAACTTCTTAATTTCTTTCTACTTCCTCAGTATTCATGCGCCAGCCAAAATGAACTACTTTTGTCTACCGCAGGGTTAATCACTGAAGTAACAACTTTTGTGATTCTTTGTCCATGTCCTAGTAATTCTTGAGGATGTGTTTGTAGAATCTCCCCCAGCACATTTTTGTCCCTGAACTTAGCTACCACTTTTTGTACCTCTCATAATGGCAACCACTATTTTGTTTTTTGGGTTTGTTTTGTTTTGTTTTGTTTTGGTTTGGTTTGGTTTTGCCTCCAGGGTTATCAGTGGGGCTGGGTACCTGCACTACGAATCCACTGCTCCTGGAGGCCATTTTCTCCTTTTTGTTGCCCCTGTTGTTTATCGTTGTTGTTATTATTATTGTTACTGCTGTCGTTGAATAGGACAGAGAAAAATCAAGAAAGGAGGGAAAGACAGAGGGGGAGAGAAAGATAGACACCTACAGACCTGCTTCACCTGTGGTGAAGCGTCCCTCCTGCAGGTGGGGAGCCAGCGGCTCAAACTGGGATCCTTAGGCGGGTCCTTGCTCTTTGCACCATGTGCGCTTAACCCACTGCGCTACCGCCTCCCCCCCCCCCCCCCCCGCAACCACTATTTTGTATAACATCTAATAATGTAAATTTACTTCATGCCTAAGTAGAATGGTTTGTATCAAATTTATCTGCCTTTTCTTTTTACCCTATACATGTTACTTTTATGAATGTTGATACTTACTGAAAAACTTAATATGCTCCATGTCTCCTTGATCCTAAAAACAACATATTTTGAGACATCACAATATCATAAATTCATCCCAGTCCACACTTTTCTAAACATTCTGCTCTGAAATCTTACCTACATGATTTCCTCATTTTTTTTTTTTATTTAAAAGAAATCCACACATACAAAGTTGAAAGGGAGATGCATTTGTTGGGATGAGGCACATTTGAAACCATAGTTATAATTTATTTCAGTTAAAAAATAAACTGAAGGAATGTGACAGACATTCATATACTCAGGACTAGGTGGTAATACACCTTGTTAAGAGCACTATGTACAAGGACCTAGATCCAAGCCCCCCAGTCTTCATCTGCAGTGGGGGGTTGGGAGGAAAGCTGAGCAGTGAAGCAATGCTGCAAGTGTCTTTCTCTCTTTATTTTTTCTCCTGTCTCAGTTTCTCTCTCTGTCCAATAATAAATAAAAATATTTTTAAAGCATTCATATACCCTTCACCTAAATCCAACAATTGATAACATTTTGTCAGATTTTTTTTATCCCTTCTTACATACTTTACTGTTATTGAAGCATTTGGAATTAGGCTATAGATGCTACTGTTAAGCAAACATCCTAAAATGTCTAGTATATATTTTCTATGAATTACAAAGTTCTCCGTCAAAATACAATGCCATTATCACAACTAAGGAAATCAATAATTCTCCACCATTTAACATCCAGTCTACATGTACATTTTCCACTTTGACTTAACTGTCTCCTGTAACTTCTCTGCATACACAATCAGAATTCAATCAAGCATTATATATTTGGTTATTGTAAATTGTTAGCTTTAATCTAGAACAGTGTCTCCATCTTTTATCCCATTAAGAAATTGACATTTTAAATAATTTAGACCAGTAGTCTTTGAATACCTCCATTTTTCTTATTATAAATTGGAAGTTACTGAAAGACTCAGATTCAGCATGACTTTTTTTTTTATAAGACTGCTTCACAGTATTCACAATTTTCCATACAATTTCAAATCCAATTCAAAAGTAAACTTTCTCAAATATAGCAACATATACTCAAGCCATGAGGTGCTTGTTAAATTTGTCTCACATTTCAGCACAGATGCCCTGCTATGGTGTCCTGCAGAGAAGAGTTTAGCATTTAATTCTCCATCCATATAGAGTACATATTAGTGTCCTGAAATGGCCACATAGACTATCTACCTTTAATAAAGTGGTGCTGTTACTCTGTCTACACAGAAGCTGATGCAATGTAATATGCAGCAAAGTGTACTGATGTCAGCATAGTTTCATGAGTTTCAACTCCGGGCACCCTGGGGACTGCTGATGAAAGATGTGTGGGCTCTGCAATTCAAATACAGATATATCTTGATGTTATCAAAGTAGATACCAAGGCAACTGATGTCCATCTGGCCGAATTCCAACTTAGGCAATGTTATTTTTCTCCCTGAAATTCTCTTGCAAGTTCTAATTGGTCATATTATTTTCATGATAGTTTTTTGATAGCATTCATCAGAGCCTAAAAAAACTTCAAAATCAGGATTATACTTAGCACATAGAACATTAGAAAGAATCTCTTCCCAATGGATAGAGTATTTATTTTATAATCACAAGAGGAAAAAAACTCCCCAAACTGCCCAGCTCATGTATTTGTTCCACTTTTCCAAGATGTATATTTGATCATGAAAGATAAGTAAAAGGAAGAAAATGCACTTAAGGAAGCAAACGAAAATGTTTTTCAAGGGCAGAAGCTCTTAGATTAGTATATGTTTTAACTATTATATTGAAAGCTATTATATTGCGCTCCATTAGTCACTTATTTTGTGTAGAAGGAAACCATATGGGACTGTGAAACATTTTTACGTTGATTCAGGTTCCAGTAAGTCAAACTGCTATACCAATTAAAACTACAGATTTTAGAATTTAGGTTTCAGTAACAGGACCAGTTGCTAGCACTTGACTTTGGACAGTTTACTTATTCTGTCTCTAAAGATTTTTTTTTTAAAACTTTTAAGAGATACTAGAACACTGCTCAGTTCTGGCATATGAGGTGACTGAGATTGAACCTAGGATTTCATGCATGCAAATCCTATACTGCTGAGCCATCTCCCCAACCCTCCTCCCTATCATCTATTAAATAGAATCACAAAATTACATATGATTGCTGAACAAAATTAATTCAAATATATATAAAGTGCTTTAGCTTGGTGTATATGCTGCATGGTGCAAAGTCAAATAAGGTAGTTACTATTAGTGATTTCTAAGGGCCACTCAATTTGGGTATATAACAAGTGTTAAAAACTCATTGAGTGGGAGTCGGGCGGTAGCACAGTAGGTTAAGTGCACACAAAGTGCGAAGACCAGTGTAAAGATCCCGGCTGGAGGCCGGGGCTCCCCACCTGCAGAGGAGTCACTTCACAGGCGGTGAAGCAGATCTGTAGGTTGTCTATTTTTCTCTCCCCATCTCTGTTTTCCCCTCCTCTCTCCATTTCTCTCTGTCCTATCCAACAACGATGTCATCAATAACTACAACAACAATGAAAAACAACAAGGGCAACAAAAGGAAAAAATAAATAAATATTAAAAAAAAGAAAATCTTTAAAAAAAAAAACTATAAAACAACTCATTTAGTGGGTATATCTAAGACATAGTGTCTTCAAGTTTAATGTAGAAAACCTAATTTAAAAGTAGAGATTCTGATTTAAGTGAATCTGGGAAGAATTTCAGAAAATACATACCTACTTTTAATAATTGCCCAGGAAATTTTGGTTTGCTAGTTAGCCTGAGGATCAGGCTTCTAAAAACACTAAGTAAAGTATCATTTTTTTTATTTCTGTGTCCTTGCACGCTGTTGAGATTGCTGAATATCTCAGATGCTGGGGGTATAGAAAGCTCTTCATATACCTTTTTTTTTTTTTTAATGAATTTTTAGAACCTCTTTCTAGCACTAAATTTTGAAATACTGAAATCATTAGAAATGGGCATTCTGCATAAATAGGATGTGTCATGCTCTACTGCTTGAGTGGTAGCATCTGTTACTGAAATGGACCACAAAGCAGTAGTGTCACTCAGGTTAACCGAAGAACAACAGCTCCTGTTCTTAGGCCTAGGCATATTTCAGAAGCTAGACACCGCACATTTTATTCACATGAGTCTGGATTAATTAGCCAAACTGAACATGTTGCAACATTTTTCTACCAGCAGATGCCAAATACCAAACAGAATAGAATTCACTATACTTTCCAACTACCTGGCATATGATGTTATTTGGCATCTCCAGATGAACGTTATCAATCCAGATTAAGCACGCTGTTAGTATGTGGGAAGTCAGTTGCATAGAATGAGCATTAATTACTATTATGTGTGTGCTCAAAATTTTTTTGTTGTTGTTGGTTTCCCCCTTTTACCTTTTTCTCATGTTTACATTTAGAAATCTGTTGTACATCTGAAATCATACCAGTCAACAACACTTTTTAGATAAGACAATAGATACAGGAGTTTTGCTTAGTTTTAGGTGATTTTTTTTTTTAACAGAACACTGTTCAATTCTGAGGGGTTAAATCGGGGACCTTGGGAGCCTCAGGCATGGAAGTCTTTTGCATAACCATTACACAGTCTCCTAGGCCCAGGGCTTTGTTTGTTTGTTTGTTTTTCAATTTTTCTTCTCATTCCTGTCACCACATTTACAGTCTATACTGGGTATATTGAATTTACTTAAAGGGAACTAATGTAATATTCACAAAAGATGCATCCTTTACAAAAAGAGAGAGAGAAGGAAAAAGAAAATATTCTTTCCTAATGCCTACTTAAATAGGATTGCTTCTGGTGCTTCACTTCACAGAGATTGTATTTTTGCTTCTTAATGTCTACTAGTGATAAAATGATGCTGTTTGGCACATACAGCGGCCCTGAATTTTAGTCAGATTGTTAAGGCGAGTGCCTGTAGTGGCTGAGAAAGTAAGTAAATTATATACAGTCACATGATAGGACTCCTATTCTTTTGAAAGTGGAATCATTTTGTAGCCCTGCAAGAGTTTGCCATGTGGGAACAAGGACCTGCTGTTTGCCAGCTCTGTCAGGCAGAGGTGAAATTTGGACTAAATGTGAAATTTCCTGACATTTAAACATTGGTTTAAATGCTTTCTAAACTTCATATGTGGGAGTGGTGCTGTGATTTTTTCCCCCCCAAAAAAATCATCTTTAATGATAAAAATGATAACATTTAATGATCTAATGATAACAAGGATAATGTATCTTTAAAAAAATATTTCAGAGCACAATTTGATAACACATGCCACTTTAAAAGTAAGTAAGTAGGTCTTTAAAGGAAAAAATCAAATTGATCATGCTGCCCTATAGGTATCATCAAAAGATTTTTAGAGTAGCATAGTATATTAGTAGGAAAACTAAAACAACTCCTTTGTTATGCCAATATGAACACTTGATCTGCAATAACAAATATATTCCTAATTTTACACCTGCTTTTTACTTGAACCTCACCCCTAGGACATACTAAGCATGCTTTTACAAGAAAATCAGTTTCTAATTGATTATAAATTGTATCCAAGATCATATAGGTAGCTAATGGTAGAACAGAATACAATTCTTTTTTTTTTTTTTCAGGCTACAAAATTAACATTCAAAAGTCAGTGGCATTCCTCTATGCCACTAAGTTAGAAGAAATAAACACTAAGTTAGAAGAAATTGAAATTCAGAAATCAGTTCCTTTTTCTTTTTTTTTTTTCTTTTTTTTTTTTTTATTTAAGAAAGGATTAATTAACAAAACCATAGGGTAGGAGGGGTACAACTCCACACAATTCCCACCGCCCAATCTCCATATCCCACCCCCTCCCCCGATAGCTTTCCCATTCTCTATCCCTCTGGGAGCATGGACCCAGGGTCATTGTGGGTTGCAGAAGGTAGAAGGTCTGGCTTCTGTAATTGCTTCCTCACTGAACATGGGCGTTGACTGGTCGGTCCATACTCCCAGTCTGCCTCTCTCATTCCCTAGTAGGATGGGTCTCTGGGGAAGCTGAGCTCCAGGACACATTGGTGGTGTCTTCAATCCAGGGAAGTCTGGCCGGCATCCTGATGACACCTGGAACCTGGTGACTGAAAAGAGAGTTAACATACAAAGCCAAACAAATTGTTGAGCAATCATGGACCCAAAGCTTGGAAAAGTGGAGAGGAAGTATTAGGGAGGTACTCACTGCAAACTCTAGTATACTTCTGCTTTCTTACTTTGGTGCCATACTCCAAACTCAGACAATTTCTGCTTTGCGTTTCTACTTCTTTTTTTTTTTTTTTTTTTACATGCATAACATTCCCCAGATTCCCATTTAGCAATACAACCCCCACTATTTCATTCATCATTTTTCATGGACCTGTATTCTCCCCACCCACCCACCTACCCCAGAGTCTTTTACTTTGGTGTACTACTCCAATTCCATTTCAGGTTCGACTTGTGTTTTCTTTTCTAATCTTGTTTTTCAACTTCGGCCTGAGAGTGAGATCATCCCATATTCATCCTTCTGTTTCTGACTTATTTCACTCAACATGATTTTTTCAAGGTCCATCCAAGATCGGCTGAAAACGGTGAAGTCACCATTTTTTACAGCTGAGTAGTATTCCATTGTGTATATATTACCACACTTGCTCAGCCACTCATCTGCTGTTGGACACCTGGGTTGCTTCCAGGTTTTGGCTATTACAAATTGTGCTGCCAAGAACATATGTGTACACAGATCTTTTTGGATGGATGTGTTGGGTTCCTTAGGATATATCCCCAGGAGGGGAATTGCAGGGTCATAGGGTAGGTCCATTTCTAGCCTTCTGAGAGTTCTCCAGACTGTTCTCCACAGAGGTTGGACCAATTGACATTCCCACCAGCAGTGCAGGAGGGTTCCTTTGACCCCACACCCTCTCCAGCATTTGCTGCTGTTACCTTTTCTGATGTGTGACATTCTCACAGGAGTGAAGTGATATCTCATTGTTGTCTTTATTTGCATTTCTCTGACAATCAGAGACTTGGAGCATTTTTTCATGTGTTTCTCAGCCTTATGGATCTCTTCTGTGGTGAATATTCTGTCCAATTCCTCCCCCCATTTTTGGATGGGGTTATTTGTTGTCTTGTTGTTGAGTCTGGTAAGCTCTTTATATATGTTGGTTATTAAACTCTTATCTGATGTATGGCATGTAAAGATCTTCTCCCATTCTGTGAGGGGTCTCTTGATTTGGGTAGTGGTTTCTTTTGCTGTGAAGAAGCTTTTTAATTTGATGTAGTCCCATAGGTTTATACTTGCCTTAGTCTTCCTTGTAATTGGATTCGTTTCATTGAAAATGTCTTTAAAATTTATGCGGAAAAAATTTCTTCCAATATTTTCCTCTAAGTATCTGATAGTTTCTGGTCTAACATCCAAGTCCTTGATCCACTTGGAATTTACTTTTGTATTTGGGGAAATACAGTGATTCAGCTTCATTCTTCTGCATGTTTCAACCCATTGTTTCCAGCACCATTTGTTGAAGAGACTCTGCTTTCCCCATGTAATAGTCTGAGCCCCTTTGTCAAAGATTAGATGTCCATAGGTGTGGGGCCTCATTTCTGGGCTCTCAATTCTATTCCACTGGTCAGTCAGTGTGTCTGTTCATGTTCCAGTACCAAGCAGTTTTGATGACAATGGCCCTATAATATAGTTTGAGATCTGGCAGTGTGATGCCTCCGGTTCTGTTCTTTTTTCTCAAGATTGTTTTGGCAATTCTAGGTCTTTTCTGGTTCCAGATAAACATTTGTAGCATTTGTTCTATTCTCCTAAAAAATGTGCTTGGGATCTTGATGGGGATAGCATTAAATTTGTAGATGGCTCTGGGTAATATATTCATTTTGATGATGTTAATTCTTCCAACCCATGAGCATGGAATATCTTTCCACTTCTTTGTGTCTTTTTCAATTTCTTTGAGTAGTGACTCATAATTTTCAGTATACAAGTCTTTCACTTCTTTGGTTAGGTTTATTCCTAGATATTTTATTGTTTTTGTTGCTATAGAAAAAGGAACTGATTTCTGGATTTCAATTTCTTCTAACTTAGTGTTTGCATAGAGGAATGCCACTGACTTTTGAATGTTAATTTTATAGCCTGACACATTACTGTATTGCCTGATGATTTCCAAAAGCTTCTTGCTAGATTCCTTAGGTTTTTCCATGTATACTATCATGTCATCTGCAAATAAGGAGAGTTTGACTTCTTCTCTTCCAATCTGTATTCCTTTAATTCCTTGCTCCTGCCTGATTGCTATGGCAAGAACTTCCAACACTATGTTGAATAGTAATGGTGATAGTGGGCAGCCCTGTCTAGTACCTGATCTGAGGGGAAATGCTTCCAGTTTTTCACCATTGAGTATGATGTTGGCTGTAGGTTTGCTATATATAGACTCCACTATCTTCAGGAATTTTCCATCTATTCCTATTTTTTGTAGTGTTTTGATCATAAAGGGATGTTGTATTTTGTCAAAGGCTTTCTCTGCATCTATTGATATGACCATGTGGTTTTTGGTCTTGCTTTTGTTGATGTGGTGGATCACATTGATTGATTTACGTATATTAAATCAACCTTGCATGCCTGGGATAAACCCCACTTGGTCATGATGAACAATCTTTTGGATATACTGCTGTATCCGGTTGGCTAGAATTTTGTTCAATATTTTCGCGTCTATGTTCATCAGAGATATTGGTCTGTAGTTTTCTTTTTTGGTTGTGTCCCTGTCTGCTTTTGGTATCAGGGTGATGTTGGCTTCATAGAAGCTGGCAGGGAGTATTCCAGTGTCTTCAATCTTCTGGAAGACTGTTAAAAGTAGAGGTATTAGTTCTTCTTTGAAAGTTTTGTAGAATTCATTTGTAAAACCATCTGGTCCAGGACTTTTATTTTTGGGAAGATTTTTGATAACTGTTTCAATTTCATTAGCTGTGATGGGCCTGTTCATGTTATCCACTTCCTCTTTACTTAGTTTTAGAAGTTGGTAGGTATCTAGGAAATCATTCATTTCCTCCAGGTTCTCTAACTTGGTGGCATATAGTTGTTCATAGAAGCCTCGCATGATATGTTGAATTTCTGCAGTGTCTGTTGTGATATCTCCTCTTTCATTTACTATCCGATTTATTTGGGTCTTCTCCCTTTTTTGTTTTGTGAGTCTGGCTAAAGGTTTGTCGATTTTGTTCACTCTTTCGAAGAACCAACATTTACTTTCATTGATCTTTTGTATGGTTTTCCTATTCTCAATGTTATTTATTTCTGCCCTAACTTTAGTAATTTCTGTACTTCTGGTTGCTTTAGGGTTCCTTTGTTGTTCTTCTTCTAGGTCTTTAAGATGTGCAATCAGGCTGTTTATTTGTGCCTTTTCTTGTTTCCTAATGTGTGCTTGTATAGCTATGAACTTCCCTCTTAGGACTGCTTTAGCTGTGTCCCAAATATTTTGATAGCTTGTGTCTTCATTTTCATTGAACTCGCGAAACATTTTGATTTCTTCCTTGATTTCCTCTTTGACCCAGAAGTTGTTAAGAAGTGTACTGTTGAGCTTCCACATTTTGGCACTGTTACTAATCTTTTGTTGATTGTTAAGTGTTAGTTTAATTCCACTGTGGTCTGAGAAGATGCTTGGGATGATTTCAGTGCTCTTGAATAGGCTGATGCTGTCTTTGTGGCCTAACATATGGTCTATCCTTGAGAATGATCCATGTGGATTTGAGTAAAATGTGTATTCCAGTTTCTTGGGATGAATGACTCTGAAAATGTCCAATAGTTCTAGCTTATCTATCTCTTCATTTAGCTCCCTTATGTCTTTACTGATTTTCTTCCTGGATGATCTGTCAAGTTGAGATAGTGGGGTGTTGAAGTCCCCTACTATGATTGTGTTACTGTTAATATATTGCTGTAGCTCTTTCAGTAGAAGTTTGATGTATTTAGATGGCTTCTCATTGGGTGCATAGATATTAATAATTGTTAAGTCCTCTTGATTGACTGATCCTCTGAGCATTAAGTAGTGTCCATTCCTATCTTTTTTAATCTTATGTATTTTAAAGTCTATCATGTCAGATATGAGAATAGCTGTTCCTGCTCTTTTTTGTGGGCCATTGGCTTGTATGATAGTTTTCCATCCTTTCACTTTAAGTCTGTGTTTGTCTTGTTGCGTTAGGTGAGTTTCCTGTAGACAACATATTGTTGGGTTGTGTTTTCTGATCCATCTTCCTACTCTGTGTCTTTTAATAGGTGAATTCAGGCCATTGACATTTATTGATATCAAAGATTGAAGATATTTTAACGCCATTCTTGTAGAGTTTTAGAGTGTTTTGATATATGTTCTATTTGTGGTGGTCTGGTTGTTTATAGGAAACCTTTCAGAACTTCTTTCAAGGCAGGCTTGGTCATGGTTGCTTCCTTCAACTGTTGCTTGTCTGAGAAGGTTTTGATGCTTCCATCTAGTCTGAATGACAATCTAGCAGGATATAGTATTCTTGGCTGAAAGCCTTTCTCATTGAGCACTCGATAGATATCTTGCCATTCTCTTCTGGCCTGTAGTGTTTGTATGGAGAAGTCTGCTGCTAATCTTATGGGTTTTCCTTTGTAGGTGACTCTTTGTTTTTCTCTTGCAGCCTTGAGGATCCTTTCTTTATCCTTATTCCTTTCCAATCTAAGTATGACATGTCTTGGTGTCTTTAGGTCTGGGTTAATTCTGTTTGGGACCCTCTGGGCTTCTTGAATCTTTATGTCTTTGGTGTTGTCTAGACTAGAGAAATTTTCAGCTATTATGGCCTGGAGAACGCTTTCTTCCTCTCCTTCTCTTTCTTCCTCTGGTAAGCCAATAATGCGTATATTGTTTCTTTTGAAGTCATCCCGTAGGACTCTGTTGTTGTTTTCAGCATCTCTTAATCTCTTTTTGAGGTCTCTTACTTCTTCTTTAGTTGTCTCTAATTCATCCTCAATCTTGCTAATTCTGTCTTCAGCCTCATTGATTCTATTCTCTCTGCCCTCTACTGCTTTCTGGAGTTCATCTATTTTGTTGCCCTGCTCTGATACTGTTTTAGCTTGTTCAGCTAGTTGCCTTCTTAGCTCAGCAATTTCAGCTTTCAGCTCTCTAATAACCATGAGATTATTAGAATTTTCTTCCATATTCTCATTTTTTGTTCCTTCAGTTCTGATTACAATTTTTTCAAATTCTTTACTCACTCCTGTTATTATTTCCTTAGCTAATGTTTGGATGTTGAACTCGTTGTTTTGTGCTTCGCCCTCTGGAGGACTTTTAGCTGGACTCTTGTCCTGGTTCGTGTCTCCATTATTTTTTCTTGTTGTTTTAACCATTTTATATAAGTTAACAGTTTTTTCAATCCCTGAGTTGGAGTTCAGTGGTGTAAAAGCCTTTTTTTTTCCCCCCTGTAGGCTACGGTAGCCTGAGGGCTTTTAAACTATCAATAGGCTTCTTGGTTTAATCAATGACTCCTGACCAAGTGATAAAGCAGGGTGTGGCAGAGATAATCCAGTGGTTATGCAAAGAGACTTTCACAGCCCTTCAGCTATGCCACCGAGGTATAGGTCTTCTCCTGAGTTTCCCGGTTAGATCTCTGTGCCCTCCCTGTTGCTGCTCCAGATTCTGAGGGTAGTAGCAATGGATACTCAGAGTTGTACTTGGTGAGTCTCTGGGGAGTCCTTTCCTCCCTTCAGCTGTCCCCTTGTTGGTGGAGCAGACTGGAGGTGGTGTCTCCACTGACAAACTGTCGAACTGTTAGCAGTCACTTAATCTCTCCTTAGGCCCCTCTCTCCTCTCTGTCACCAGCCACGCGTGTTTGTACTCACGGGTGATTTACTGGGTTCCCGTGGTCATTCTAGGCCTGTCCTGCTTCGGTCCGGGTGTTCTCCTTTGGTATTCCTAGTTGATCCGGGAGAGGAGAGGAGAGGAGAGAAAGCGATCTGCTCACAGAATACAATTCTATGTAAAATTTATACTTCGCACTCTTCAGAAAAATATGAAAAAAAAAGCTCCAGAAAAGTTTACATTTTAAATCATACATTGGATTTTACTGTCATTGTTTAAGATACTTGGAAATCTTGAATACTCAGAAGTATATCAAACTTTAAAAGTGAGAATTTGTCACAGCCCAGGAGTTGGCTCAGTGGATAAGATACTGGACTCTCAAGCATTGAATCCCTAGTTTTCTTTCTTTCTCTTTCTCTTCCTCCTCCCTTCCCCTCTTCCTCTCTCTTTCTCAGTACAAAATGAATGATTTTTAATGGGAGTTTGTTACAATTAGAATAAGCTGAGGGCTGGGAAGATAGCATAATGGTTATATAAAAGACTTTCATGCCTGAGGCTCTGAGGCCCCAGGTTCAATTTCCAGCTCCACCTTAAGCCAGAGCTGAGCAGCACTCTGACATCTGTTTTTGTATCCCTCTCATTAAAATAAATATTTTTAAAGAATAAGCTGATCATTTTAGATAAATCAATGGTAAGAAAAGATCATTATAATAAAGAGCAAAAAACAGATTAAATGGTAGTTGAATACTATGAAGTATAACCACATTGACACACAGAATGAATCCTTGGAGTTCCTAGCAAAGATCAACTATTGGACTAAGACAATAGCGTGACCTATCATGACAGTTTTTAAAGCAGGTCTAATACCTGTCCTGAGAACTGTTGGAAACCAAGACATAATTTTGGCATATATAGTATGTTTTCATATAAATATTTCTGGTCTATTTATAAATATATACATGTATATTCTATATGTATATTCTATATGTATATATATGTATATTCTATATTCTATATATATATATTCTATATAAATAACCAAGAATGTAGTTAGATTTTAATAATTTATTGCCCTTATTTGTCTGCTGCCAGTGTAACTGCCTATACTTTCAAATAGATGAAAATAGAGGTATAAAAAAATAATAAGTTCTTTTCAGCTTTTAGCCTCTAATATTAGTCTTATCAGTTTGGTCTTAAATAAACTAATCTGTGAAAACAATATATGAAACTTGTAAGCTAAAAGTGAACATTTTTTATTAAGCTTGAAATTTAAAAGTTCAGTGGCTGTATCTTTTAAAATATATAGCACTGCTATAAACAAAATCTACAGACAATTCAGTATTTTTTTTCTTTCAAAATATTTTTGCATTGTACTATCAAACATAATAACTGGGATGTTGAATCCTCAAGGAAAGAGCATTAATAAGAAGAGATGCCCTGTGCTGATTAGAACCATTTATTTCTGTGGTTGTAACAGTTCTAACTAAAGAGAAATCAATCAGTGCTTTTGGCTGTGTTAATCTAATGATTTATGAATTAATGTTATTTAATATACCATCTGAAGTTTGTGCTGTTATGAGACTGATTTTATAAGTGAAACTGACCTTACAATATTCATTTGTTTAAATTATTTATCTGACTCCAGACCTTCTGTGAGACACTACTCTATACCCTTATCTCTCTTTAAAACTAACCCCACCACTACCATGTCATATCTTGTTACATTCTCCATGGATGACTACACATCCTATAACCTACAGAGATGACTATATATCCTACAGTCTATACTATTATATCATTTGACTTTCTAAACCTCCAGTTATTTTTACATTTATACTGAGCATCTGCAGTGAGTATAAAACCTAACCTTGTGGTCTTATCTGTCTCCTCCCAACATTCTTCTTTACACTCAATAACATTAGTTTGAAACCTGTCATTTTTTGTCTAATTTCCTTATCACCAAAGTGTATAAGAGTAAGGGGTGAGTGGAGGGTAAATAGCATAATGGTTATGCAAACAAACTATCATGCCTGAGGCTCCAAATCCCAGGTTCAATCCCCCGCACCACCATAAGCCAGAGCTGAACAGTGCTCTAGTTAAAAAATAAAAAACAAAACAAAAAAAAAAAAGAGTAAGGGATGTGGTAGAGGCTTGAATCTCAAGTTCTTTTATCTTTGAATATATCTTGTATCTTCACCACTTAATGACTGTCATTGCTTTTATTCCTACCCTCATCATCTGACCTAGACAATTAAAGCTTCTTTATTAGTTCCCTTTCCCCATGTCTCATTTTGTGTTGTTGAGCCAGATGTTGTTATGCGTGGGCCCCAGAGAAGAGAGAGGGGATCCGGAGCGAAGAGGAAACACAAATCTTTATTTGCTCTGGCACCTCAGAGTTGGGTGCTAGAGAAGAAGGTTGGGCCACGTGGAGGTAGCGAAAATGGCCGCCTCACGCAGTAACCTTTCCTGCCGAGTCAAGCGCTGGCAAGAGAGCGAGATGCGGAAAACGAAGGGTTTTTATAGGAGTAGCTTTCATGAGAATGGGAGGGGGGGAGGAGTAACCAAAGCACTCCAGATATCGCAGGGATATAGACAATGTCCTGAGGGCATAACATGGCGGAACAGGCACTCCCAGAATGTCCCAACTCTCACGGGAACTAGTAGCCTGAGGGGAAAACATGGCAGATGTGAATGCCATGTTTTGTGAATGCATCTGCACAATTTCCCAGCAATTTTGCCTTTTCATCTAGAATTTTTCACACAAAAAATGTATTCTGTGGCACATACCCACTGATAGCCATCCGGTGAACTCCCTCCTGCCTATAGGATGTGATCCAAACTTGAAGGCATTGCATTCAGAGCTGAAGATGAACTGGCCTCCTTCTAGTCGATCCCACTATAATACTTATGCTGTACGTATGCTTTCCAAACCTAACCCCCAGGCTGCTTCTTTAACATTCTGTTCACTTTATCTAGAATCCTCTACACTTGGTTCACAGTCTCCTGTCTGTGTAGTAAATCTCCACTTGTCTTTGGGAAACTAGTGTTAATGTCACATTTAATTTTAAGAGACTAGCCATTGTCATCTATCCTAATCTGAGTTACTCATGTTAATAGTTTAGTACACAGTAGACATGCCTTTATTTACATTTGTGTATCTCTTCCATATCTGGCCTCCCCAAAATTTTCAAATAAAGGAACAGGTTCTTAGCCATTACGCATCTCTCATTTATCTGTGACTGGCACATTACAGATATCTAGTATTTTTGTTGACAGAAAAACCTGTTTGGGTAGACACATGTGATCCCAAATGCCTTTTGTTGTGTTACATTATTTTCTACTCTGACAGAGTAATTCTCTTTTATCACTGAAAGAAGGCATCTTTTTCCACTCCAGTGTTTTTTGTTTTGACCATTTTTTTCCCACTAGGTTTAGAATAACTCAAGTCTCTAGAATATTTTTCAGGGTTTCATTTAGAGAAGCAGGGAGAAACACTGTAGCACTAGAGCTGCCCCCAGAACCACTGTAGCCCCTTGTGGGGCCAGGACTCAAACCTAGGCCATGTGTGTGGAAAGGCGCACCCTACCAGTTGAATTATTCCAACAGCCAAAAAAAAAGCCAATATTTTTAATGCTGAAAATTAGGGTTTTATTTTTATTTATTTATTTGTTTGCCTCCAGAGTTATTGCTGGGGCTCGGTGCCTGCACTATGAATCCTCTGCTCTTGAAGGCCTTTTTTTTTTTTAATTATTTATAAAATGGAAATATTGACAAGACTATAGGATAAGACGAGTACATTTCCCACCCCTGGAACTCCATATCCCATCCCCTCCCTTGATAGCTTCCCCATTCTTTATCCCTCTGGGAGTATGAGCCCAGTATCATTATGGGGTACAGAAGGTGGAAGGTCTAGCTTCTGTAATTGCTTCTCCTGCTGAACATTGGTGTTGGCTGGTTGATCCATACTCCCAGCCTGTCCTCTCTCTCCCTAGTGGGGCAGGAGTCTGGGGAGGTGGGACCCTGGAGGCCATTTTATCCATTTTTTTGTTGTTGTCATTGCTGTCGTTGTTGTTGCTGGATAGGACAGAGAAATTGAGAGAGATGGGGAAGACACGGGGAGAGAAAGATAGGCATTAGTAGACCTAGTCCACTGCCTGTGAAGCAACCCCCCTGCAGGTGGGAAGTTAAGGGCTCAAACCAGGATCCTAGCGCTTCCTGCCATGTGCACTTAACCTGGTGCTTTACCACCCGGCCCTGGAAAATTGGATTCTTTATCTCTAGTTTTTCAAATCTCTTTGGAGGCAGTGCAAAAATAAAACTTGAGGACCACTGTTAATATTCTCAAGGTTCAAAAAAGACACTTTAGTGTTCTAATCTGGTCCCACACCCATAATTTAGTTTGGTTGTCAAAGTAAATCACCTCAGAGATTTTCAATTTACATAAATAAGTTGTAAGATTAAATTATTTATCAATGTGTGTAATGTAAAAACCCTTCCTATGCCTCTGTCTTTCAACTATCAATCTTACAGTTCAGTAAAATATTTCATGACAAAAAGTTGGTTTCTCTCCTGTTTCTTCTACATTAATTTTAAACATCTAGTGAAAATATCTCTGGCAAGTTTGCTTACTTTGTGATGACTATGAAATACACTAATCATCCAAACTAAAATCTCTAAATGTTTTTATTATTTTTATGTATTTATTGGCTAGAGACCGCCAGAAATTAAGAGGCAAGGGGGTGATAGAGATACCTACAATACTGCTTCACCACTCGTAGAGCTTTCCCCTTGCATGTGCGCTCAACCAGGTGCACCACCACCTGAGCCCTCAAAACTAGTATCTCTGGAAGCAATCACAGTCTAAGTAAACAATAGGGAGAAAGGACACACCAATTATTTTCCAATTACCCAGACCAATGACTTTAAAGAAACTGAGATATAACCCTAAGGCATTAAATTTGGGTTCTATCAGTTTAAGAATTTTATTTTAACTTTTATTTGTTCTCTTAAAAGTATGGCCCGACAATATCATTTAAAAGTCTGGCATAGTATTGCAGTATACAATCACCTCATAATCTAATCTTTGACATATTGCTGAACACATAGATCTCCTATTGCTGTACATTGTATTCAGTATTCATTCAGTTTTTTTTAAAAAAATCTTTAATTTAGTTACTAGACATAGAAATCAAGAGGGCAACAAGGGCAACAAAAGGGAATAAGTAAATAAAATATTTTTTAAAAGATCAAGAGGAAAGAGCGAGACATGTAGCACTACTCCACTGCTCATGAAGCTTCTCCCCTGCAGGTGAGGACTGGGGCCTTGAACTTGAGTCCTTGTGGATTGTAATATATGCATTCAACTAGGTACACCACCACCCAGCCCCTTTTGTGTTTAGGTACACCACCACCCAGCCCCTTTTGTGTTTAGTTTTAACAAACAATCTTCTTAAAATCTGTATATACTTGCTCTGTTAGTTTTTATTATTTTGTTTTTGTATTTTATTATTATTTTTGTTATTATTATTATCTTTTGACTCTTCTGCACTGCCTAATAATATAACACACAGCAACATGGCACTA
This sequence comes from Erinaceus europaeus, assembly GCF_950295315.1. Classification (NCBI taxonomy): domain Eukaryota; kingdom Metazoa; phylum Chordata; class Mammalia; order Eulipotyphla; family Erinaceidae; genus Erinaceus; species Erinaceus europaeus. The sequence continues at coordinate 17,376,847 of NC_080175.1, forward strand.
CAATAGTTTTCACCTTCTTAAGGCCACAGTGATCTCCCTATTTAAATTCTAACACCTCCCCCCCATAGTACTCTCCTATGTACCTGTGAAACTTACTGTGTTTTATTATTTTTATTAGTGGTTTACAAGATCAAAGGTATAGTACCACATACCTGTCACTACAGTTCTGTGCCCTCTCATCCTTGACTCCCCACTCTAGCGTTTCACAAAGTTTTAGCAACAGTTTGGCTGTTTTTTTTTTTTTTCTTAAGTTTATGTGTTTCAGTACTTTTTATTGCATGTGAGCAAAACCATCTTCACATTTGATTGATAATCTTGTAGGGTAAAGTATGTATGACTGGCAGTTGTCTTTTAAAACCTTGAATATACCACTTCATTCTCTCCTGGTCTCCATGGTTCCTGCAGAGAAGTCTAATGAAAGTTCAGCTACACTTCTATAAGTCACTTCTTTTCCTTGCAACTTGTAAAAAATTTTTCTTTCTTGTCCTTGGTTTTTGATAATTTCACAATAGATGTGTATTGGTGACCTGTTTGGATTTAAGAAGTTGGGAGTTTTTTCTGCTTCCTGAACATTTACATTCTGACTATACCCCAGATTTGGAAATTTTTCTGGTATTTTATTTATTTATTTATTTATTTGTCTCCATGGTTATCACTGGGTCTTGGTGCCTACACTATGCCACTGCTCCTGGAGGCTATTTTTTCCCTTTTGTTGTTCTAGTTATTTATCATTGTTGTTGCATAGGACAGAAATCAAGAGAGGACAGGAAGATTGGGAGAGAAAGATAAGACACTTGCAGATCTGCTTCACCACTTGTGAAGTAACCCCCCTGCAGGTGGGGAGCTGGAGGCTCAAACCGAGATCCTTACTCTGGTTCTTGCGCTTTGCACCATGTGCGCTTAACCCGCTGTGCTACCACCCGCCCTCCCCCCCCCATTATTATTCCTTTGAATATGATTTCTGCTCACTGACTTCTCCCTTAAAATTTTGTATTTGTTTTACTAATTTCTTGAAAAGTTGCTTCAATGTTCCTAAATCGTTTTCTCCTACTTTGAAGTTAAAGGGTGTAGCCAGTTTTTCTTCAATTTCTGATGTTTTTTTCTCCTACATGTTTAAGTCTACTTTGTGTGGCTATTTAAGACTGGAATATATGCAGTGTCCTTCATACCCATAATTCTGTTTTTAAGTTTTCCATGTTCCTCTTAAATAACTGAAGTAATGAATTTCTTTCTTGGTCAATTTCTCCATATTAAATTGAGAGCTTAGCATTTCTTCAAATTTTTGACAAAGTACTCCCTAAATTCTTTCTCTGATGATAGCTCTTCTAGATGCACATCAAGTTTCTGGCTGGCATCTTGGTGTTGCAGAACTAGTGTTTTCCTATATTTACCCATCTGTTTTGATCTCTGTTGTTGGGCAGCAGATGGTGCTGGGTTCTGTTTTGTATGGGAGTTGCAGTGGGAGGGGAGCAGTTTTGAAATAGTAGTACTATGGCACCTGATGCCCCCACAGATTCCTAGTCTGGGATGGGAGTGAAGGGTTCGTAGGAGGGTCAGACTTGCTTCTTTTCTCAGACTGATTCCTAAAAGTGGGAACTCTGCTGTGAGGTCAAAGTTACTTTCCTGCCTGCAGCGTGGTCTGACCTCATTCACCAGGGTCTCTATGGCAGTTGGGACACCTTAGTGTTTGGTGGGCTTCTTGGTTGCCATAAGGGTAGTTTGGTTCCCTGGTACCTCTGAATAGCTCCCGGGGGTTCACTCAAGAGCTGTGACTTCTACAGCTCTAAACAGCAGTTCTGTACTTCTTTTCTGAAGCCAGTGTCTGAGTGGTTCCCAACAGGCCCTTTAAGTCCGCCATGTGGATTTGAAGTAAATGCAAATAGATATGCCCCTGCTTCCAAAACAGTGCTGTACTTCTGCTTATTCTTCTCCCTTCCTGTTCTAAATGTCCACACACAAATCACCAACCTTCAGACACTGATGTTCCTTTCTTTACCAGAAATCCCCCAGTTGTTCTCTGATGAAACTCATTGTTATTTTAGTGTACTATTTTGTTTTTTTGGAGGAGAGCCAACTTTCTGTGACTACATCGCCACAGTTCCACCTCAGAAGTCCTTAACAATTTTGTTTTCTGTAGCACTTATGTTAGAAGGTTCTAGCATTCTGTAATTTCTTTCCTTTTACCTCTATAAATATGTAAGCTCCAAAAGGGCAAAGCTTTTTTTGTTGTTCGTAAGTTCACTAGGAACAAGTATAACACTTGTCAATATACATAATTTTAGCCATAGCTGGTATATTCCTCCTTCAGCCCACATATCTCTAGTGTTAAACCCATCTTACCAGTAGGGAAATACCTTTTCAAGCAACCACAGCTCATTAGGGGGCACATTACACCAAATAGAACACTTATATTTAGCCACCCAGAAAAAGAAATACAGTACTTGCTTCTTCCTACTGTAGACTCCCTGAGCCACTGATTATCAAGACAGATGATGTAGCCTTTCCAGAGCAAGCGGTTCAACCACCACCTTGCTTATTTTAGCCCTTCCCTTCCTGTTTCTCTCCTGCCAATGCAGTGGGGAGGAGGCCTCAAGAAAAGAAAAAAAAAAAAAAAAAAAACCTAAGAAAGCAGACACTCCACCTGGGCAAGTGACAGCACAGTTATTCCTCACACTATGCTCAATCTCACACCTTACTAGACTTCTCAGTAACAATGGCAGCTAAGTCAAACACAGAACTAAGGTTTGAGAGCACCAAGTTACATTATTTTCCTCAATCCAGATTTTGAATGTGAAAGAAGTATAAATGAGAACAAGCAAAGGACAGAGATTGAATTCTGAGCAGCTATGTAATGTCTAAGATTGAAATATTTGCTCATCCATCAGTATTTTGATGATACACAAATTTGGTGGTAGAGAAACTCAACATGCTACCTTATTTCCTTCACACTGGTCAACATGGTCTATCCTCTTTTCAGTAGCATGTGAAAGACTTGCACCAAATTAAGAGCCTGATGAATATGCACTGTAGTTTTAATACAAGGCAAATGCTTATTATACTAAGGCTAATTTGGAGTCTGTTATTAGCCTTCACTGTATCCTGATGAGAGACTGGCAAATGGTAATGATTAACTAACACTGGCAGAAGAAACTGCATTCTAGAAAAATTGTATTTTGCGTTTATTTCATAGTCCAGTTAGTGATAAATTCCATTAGTTCTGGTCTATTCCATACCCCATGCCCCATATTCACTCCTAGAGCAGTATAGGGTTAATCTCATGAAAATCAATTAAGTTCCTCAGGAATTTATTTAAGGGGTTCCTTAATAAAGGAATTTGAGCAGGAGGAGGAAAAGGCTTGGTGGATAGTGCGGGGGAAGCTTTTACCAGGAATATAATGGTAGTAGTTGAGTGGGAATAACCAAGACTAGAGCAGCTTCACTTGCTTAAATTTGCAGTAGGCGGTGAAAGCAGGCATCAAGCCAGCATTGCCACTTTAATCTTTTTGTGGTGATGTAAAAAAAACACATGGTAAACTTGCATCAATATGGTGAAATATCACAAAATGGGTGAGACTGTGTTTGGAAAGGGATCATGCTACAAATTATAGCCAGAGCACCTTGAGTATATAGCATAGCAACAGTTTGGGACTTAATACTGGAACAAATGTCATCAGCCAGATACGGTATATTAGCTGGCATAGTATATTCCTAACAGAAATACTTAGATGCCAGTATTTTCAAGAATGTTAGTGTATAACATCTCTGTGAGGGGAAAAAAAAAAAACACCAGAAAACTGAAAACATACTTCATTTCTATTAAGAGCCAATCCACCCATTTGTGATTTTTTTCCCCCTAACAAAATGAGCTTTTAGAAGTGAGACTGTTAGAAAATGTTTGCTTACTACCTTCTCCTTTTACTTCATCAACTTTTCAGAGGAGATGCTATTGGCAAACAAAAACAGCTACGCATAAATGACTTCAATTTTCCTGAGCTAGAATCTACTAGATAATTATCTGTGTAAACAAAATTTCACAAGGAGAGGAAAAATGTAGAATACTCGGCCTTCCAATTGTAGCACAAATTAATTCAAGTGCATTTAATTCATTTCAATACTTAAATGAACAATCTCAACTTGTTTCAGTGAAAAGACCCAAAGAAAATTAAAGGGTAAATTGTGCAAGGAAAGTGTTTTCTATAGAAACTGTCATTTTCTTAAACGATTAAGCAGTATCTCAAGCATTTTGCTTTGGTAATTCACTTTTTAATGATTTGCTTCTCATTTAAGGAAAAAGCTATTATCCAACAACTGAGATATGGCAGAAATGAAGTCGATGTTCCGTGAAGTTCTCCCAAAACAAGGTATTTAAGTTTAAAAAAATACTAGATTATAGACTACGATGGGAACAGGTTAGGGCAGTGGTGTAACCAGTAGAGTCCAGATAATATCAAGCATGAGGACCTGAGTTCCAGCCCCTGGTCCTACCTGCACAGTGGGAACTTTAGGAGCAGTGGAGCCATACTACAGATGTTTCATAGTATATCTTAGAATCTCATGTCCAAAGCACAAAACTTATCATCCACGTATATTCCCTATTATTAAAAATCACTTTTTAAATTTCTGAAGAACATTTAAAGAAATATTGTGGAGTTAGCAGAGGACAAGGAGTGTCTGTCTCTTATCCCCTTCCCCCATTCAAAAAAGTGAAAGACCAAAAGGCAAGTCAGTTCTGGTTTCTGGGAGTACTATAGTGGGATTCACCTGGAACCTCAAAATCTCAGACATGAATGTCTAGTGCAGAATGTGCCATCACTCTGACTACATCTGCAATGACAGTTCTTTTAGGTCTTTAGTCTAACTGCAAATCCCAACCACCAAACTTGTTCTTCTCACCCAAATTCTTCTTTTTAAACTTAGGACAGTTGTCTGCAGAAGATATAACCACACTGGTGTTGTGTAAACCCAAACTTTTACCCTTAAAATCTCTGACCCTGGAAAAACTGGAGAAAATGCAACAAGCAGCACAAGATACAATTCGGCAACAAGAAATGGCAGAAAAGGCAAAGCTGATAATCCACTGAATGATAACACTTCTACAGAATACCCTCCTTTACCTACTATAATAGCAAAAAAAATAATCTGTATGCTGGAAGTAGTATGTTAGGAAAGTTGATTCACATATATAATATAAAAATACTCAACTAATAGAACATAAACTAGTATTGAATATAACCAATTTCAAAATATTGAACCCAAATTTTATGAGTTTTACCCAAGTTTTTTGAACTGCAAATTATTGTTCCCAATTCTTATCACTGTCAGTTTCTAGGTAACATTCTCAGGCCCAAGTTACAAATACAACTTTTATATTCAGAGACTCTACACATCAAGACCAATGAATCGAAGGAAATGGAAAAGTCAATTTATGGTGAACAGTATAATTGAACATTTAGTGGTAAATTGAATGTCATATATACACACTGACTTTTAATGATTAAAATTTACATATTATGACATTAATCTTAAAGTTTTTGCATGTGGTTTTTTTGGTTTTGTGTTTTATATTATCTCATTTTAACTTTTTGGTCATCACCTGCTAAGGAAACTTTCTTCAGAGAGGGGAGCAGGAGAGGAGGAGACACCACACCACACCACACCACACCACACCACACCACACCACAGCTTCCTCCAATGCAGTGGGGGCCAGGCTCTAACCTGAGTCACAGGCTCGGCAAAGTAAGCATGCTTGTCCCAATGAGCTGTTTTTCTGGCCCTAAAACTACTTTTATGAACTTAAATACATCATGTCATATTTAAGGCTATCCTATCCAATCAGTCCTAGCATTGATAACAAAACTCTTACAATAACCAAATGTGGTTAAGAAACCTTCACCTGGGAGTCGGGCGGTATACAGCAGGTCAAGCGCACGTGGCGCAAAGCGCAAGGACCGGCATAAGGATCCCGATTTGAGCCCCAGGCTCCCCACCTGCAGGGGAGTGGCTTCCCAGGCGATGAAGCAAGTCTGCAGGTGTCTCTCTTTCTCTCCCCCCTGTCCTATCCAACAACAATGATGAAATCAATAATAATAATGATTACAACAGTAAAACAACAAGGGCAATGAAAAGGAATAAATAAACTTTCACCTGTCCAGTTCTCCTCGGAGCTATAATTATACTGATTTTTAAATTTTTTATTAGAGCACTGATTAGCTCTGGCTTATGGAGGTGCAGAAGATTAAGCCTGGGACTTTGGAGCTTCAGGCATGAACATATTCTGTATAACTATTAAGATATTTTCCCCCTGCCCAATTATGCCAATTTTTAGGAACATAAATTCCATGTCTGCCTATGTCATCCAGGTATTAAAACACACAACTAAAATCTCTGAAACCAGAAAACAGCATGGGCTTGAAAAAGCATATGTGGTAAATAAGGATATTAAATTTGGAGTACTCTAAAAAAAAAAAAAAAAAAGTACCTAAACCTAAGAATACCTTTATAAATTATTTGATTCTGGGTTATCTTACGCAGTCATTAATAGACAAATTATAGACCTTGAGGCCTTGCTGCAAAGGAGATTTAGAAATGTGAACATTCTTTAGCTAACTGATGTCTATTGGTAGCTACTATTATATTTACACAAGGTCAAATATGTTCCCTGGTATGATTTAAAACTTGCTGTGTAAAGTTTATTTAAAAGACAAAAAAAAAAAAAAAAAGACAAATACCCAACAAAGAATCAATACTGCTTCACGTGTTTTATTTTGTTATACATTCTTCTAGAACCGGGTTCACTTTTCCAGTTTTGTAGAAAAATAGATGTTCCAGCCACCATTTACTTAACTGTCTAGTCTTTAAGACCAATCAATGTTTCCTGGACAGATGAATTAAGTCTCAAGACTAACTCATTTTCTTAAGATTCTTTAAGACAAAGAAATATATATATATATTTTTCTTACTCCCAAAGCACAGTATTTCAACAGCAGCAGCCAACATGGGGTTTTAGCAGCTTAACTTTACCCCCTAAATAAAGCTTTGTATCAACCAGTGATTTTACTACAAAAACACTGTCCTTGAAAGAAAGGAGTGGCAGTCAGACATCAATGCAAAACTTGGAATGATTACATCAGAAACATGGCACTTACAAAAAAAGGTAGCTTGTGAGACTATTCCACTTAAAAAGTGGTTACTTTTCTGTCCCTCCTTTATACCCTCAAAAAAAAAAAAACTAAAAAAAAAAACATTTGCTTTAAAAATTCCCCTTAAATGTGTTTATAAAATTTCAGAAATGCCTTGTACCCAAAACAAGTGCATAAAAAAACTGTGCTGATAACTCTTACAATTCAGACATATATGTAATTTTATAACATCTAAGACTGCAAGAGTTCTTATATTCAGTAGCTCTCTGGTTTTAGACGACCTCCATCTCCTTCACTCACAAAACGTTTTCTGCCCCTGTAACAAAAAAGAAGGCAAACATGAAAACACATAAAATTTTTAACTATAGTCACAAAAATTAATTGTTTGTCTAAATGGAGTTATGTGAAAATTAAAATATAATTATGGAAAACACTATTTCTACCATATTATAAACAATAAAAAGCTAAGCAGTATTATTTCAGATCATATAAACTACAGTTATGAATTCTATCAAAATATGTTTGTTTTTTTTTTAAATTTTCAGTTGTAGAAGTCATAATCTGAATATGAGATAACAAATACAATCCGATTCTGATCTATATGCCTTTTCGGGATTTCTCCTATTCAAATTCAGAATGCCTTGTTTGATAGAACCACACTCTACCTATGCATAGTAGTAGCAATCTACAGCAGTTAAGAGTGTGGGCATTACTAACCTTATTCTCTGACTTGAGACCAATATCCAAGGAACACACAAAATGTGCACTTCTCATAAGAAAACTAAAAGGAATGGGAGGGGAAGTCAAAGTTCTACTTCATATACAGAAAAATTAAGTATTTCCTCAAATAATACTTAAGAGTAAAGCCATAATGACTCTGGGTCCAAACTCTCAGAGGGGTAAAGAATAGGAAAGCTATCGAGAAGGGATGGGATACGGAGTTCTGGTGATGGGAACTGTGTGGAGTTGTAACCCCTCTTATTCTATGGTTTTGTCAGTGTTTCCTTTTTATAAATAAATAAATAAATAAAAAGAGTAAAGCCATGACAGACAATCAGTTAAAAGTTTTGAGTAGAGATGGAAACACTGCCAATGCCAATATGCTTTGTACTATGATGGTGGGAAACAAAGCAGTAAGTATCAAGAAGGCTTGCTCAAGTTGAGAGTTTTACTGATGCACAATACCACATCAAAACAAAGAAGCTGTCATCACCAAATCTGCCTTATCAAAGTCATTAATCTCCATCTACCATAAATTTCTTTTCCTTCTTTCTTAATGATTCCTAAGGATATTCTTTTTTAAAATTTATTGATTGGATAGAGACAGTCAGAAATCGAAAAGGAAGGGAGGGATAGAGATGGTGAGAGACAGAGAGACACCTGCAGCACTGCTTCACCACTTGTGAAGCTTACCCCCTGCAGGTGGGGACTGGGGGCTCAAACCCAGGTCCTTGTGCATTGTAACATGTGTGCTCAACCAGGTGTGTCACCACCCAGCTCCTCTAAGGATATTCTAAGAAAATATTTCTTTAGGCTTACTTCTCAAAGTATTTAAGCTTAATAAAACTTGAATAAAGCATGCCAAGTTAAGAAATGTTTTCAGATGTTTCCAAAAAATAATGTATGTAAAATAGGCTCCCACAAATTTAGCTACTTTTAGACCTATGTGATAAGCTTTATTTAAAAAACAAAAAGCAGAAAAGAGGCCAGGTAGTAGCACACAGCACATGAGAACTCGGGTTCAAGCTTGCAGGAGAGAAGCTTCGCAAGTGGTGCAACAGCACTTCCCTATCTCCCCCATCCCTCTCCATTTCTCTGACTCTATCCAAAATAAATAAAAACAAGTCAACTCCTGAAGAGTTAAATTCTACTGGCACAAATGTATTCTCTCTAAAAAACCAAAACAAAAAAACTCACAATTTCTAGAGAGGTAAGATCCAGGTAGCCCTAATTCTACCAGGGAGCAAAAGAAACCTTTCTGAATCAGTCACTCTTAGAAGTGAGTAAAATAAATTCATTCGGTGTTTACTATATGCTACATTACAAAAATTGCATTATATCTGCCTCAGCCTCCAATTTTCTCACCTTAAGAATGAGTGTCTACTCTGAAATAAGAGAGTCTGGTACACACACCCTTCCAGGGTATCAGGACTCCAGGAGGTTTTCCTGTACAGATTTTATAGGGGTCAAAATAAGCTTTACCTTGTCTCTCCATAAACTCAAAATATATTTTGCTTGAATGAATTTTGGAAAAATACTAACTTTTTTTCTGACAGATATACAAGATAGAAAATTTAGCTGAGCATTCCCAAAAACCTAGGTCAGTATTTTATGTTTAAAAAGTAAATTACCTTGAAGGACAAAGATCTCTAAGTTGTTTGGAAATAATTCCAGCCTGAAAACATTCTTCTACAAATCGCTCAAGCACAGAGTATGAATGTGGAACATCCAGATTAATGTCGGGAATTTCATTGTAAATTCTTTCGTAACCCTTAAACAATAAAATATACAGAATTATAAGCCCATTTAAATGCATAATTCCATCATGTCATTAAGGTATATTTAAGGTCAAAGCTGATTGTAGAATGAAGTCAGGTCTGAACAGATAATAGGTAGGTACATGTGGTATAGTATGTTTTCTTTATAACTGTTCTCTCAAAGCATTAGATTGGCAAACACATTTTTCCCCATCTACACCATATACACTTACTTTAAAAAAGCATGTAAAGCACTCACTAATATTTTTTTAAATGAATACAAATTTAAATAGCAATAAATTAAGTATAGTTGTTGAAAGTTCACATTTCTAGAGCTAAAACAGATTATATCTTAGAATCTGTGAGCACAAACATATAACCTTTTAAAAATGTCTATGTTGAGGCTAGGTGGTAGCACACCTGGTTGAGAGCACTTGATACAGTGTGCAAGGACCTGGGTTCAAGGCCCTGGTCCCCACCTGTAGGGGGAAAGCAAGCTTTGTGAGTGATGAAAGAGGGCATCAGGTGTCTTTCTGTCTCCCTATCTCCCCATTTCCTCTGGATTTCTGGCTATCTCTAGCCAATAAAGAAAGACGATAATAAAATTTTGATGTATATTAAAAAATTAATACCTCAATTTTCCTAAGAAATAGCTAAGAACTTCAAATATAAGCACTATCATTTTTTTAAAGAATTTATTTATTTATTCATGAGAAAAGATAGGAATGAGAGAAAGAACCAGACATCCCTCTGGTACATGTGTTGCCGGGGACTGAACTCAGGAACTCATGGTTGAGAATCCAGTGCTTTATCCACTGTGCCACATCCCAGACAAGTACTACCATTTTTTAAATGCAATATACATACTATTACTACAATACACCTTAAATTCATCAACAATTTGTTTTTATTTTATTTTTGCTGCCAAGGCTTCACCAAGTCTCCCTGCCTGCACAATTCTACCCTGCCTTAGTCTTCTTGCCTCAAGCAGTGGGTGACAGACAAAGAGGGAGAGAGCAGAGGAGTGAGATTACAGCATTATTTCAGCACTCAAGAAGCTTCCCCCACTAGATGGTGCTCCCATGTGGTATATGGTGCTCAAACCCAGGTATTTGACATGACAGTGTAGGTACTCTCCCAGGTGAACTCTCAGCCCATATCTAATTTATTTAATCATTCAATTGTAGGGTTAAACTTAACAGCTGTTCAAAATAATAATGTACTTACTCTTTTCATTTGGTCTAGAGTAATGGTTGAAGATTTCCAAAGAGATTTTAATAAATCCAAAATCATCTTAAATGTATTTTCTCCAGTTGACTCCAAGACCAATACTATGGCCTAAAAAAAAAAAAAAAAAATCAGTGAAAAGTGAATTTTAGGTTATTGCTTTTAGATAAAAAGCTTTGCTAAAACATATCATACTCTTTATGTAATGCATACTTATAGTCATAAAAACAATTTTTTAAATAAGAAAAATGTTATTTATTTTTAAAAAGCATTAAATCACTATGTGCAAAGAAGGATATTTAGTAATTCTCTATAGAATATCAAAGTAACCTTACTTCATATACAAGTTCATGGTGAAAATGAGGTACTTCCAGCTCCTTAAGACAATGTTCAGCTTCAGATATGTCTCCAGAGAGTAAATACTCCTTCAGCAGCATATCAATCTATTGGATTTAAAAATTGAGATGCATTACAATTTCTGATAAAAATTACTCTATGCCTAAAGGATTTACTCACTCTCATCCCAATGTATTCCATGACAAAATTAGAAGTCAAAAACAGCTATCTAAGAACATACAGGCCTGATATGTCACTGTCTTTAACACTTTGTCATTAAAAAGAAAATATACAACTCTTAAGTGGTTGATAATTCAGTGAAGAAAATTCAGTGCTCCACAGTACCTTAATAACCAGTGAGATAATCACTGAAATTTTATTAGATTTTTAGATGTATTTGGTTTGAATTATAACCATGCTTTTGTATGCCCTATGGGATCTTAAATACCACTAGAGGGCACTAGCTTAAAGTCTTGAATTGTTAAAGTGGAGCACTCACTTCTATAGAACATAATGGCTTCGTATATCTCTTGTATAGAATATTCCATTTTTTTATAACTTCTCAAGGATATAAAGATAACCTTAATATTGCAGTGGAAGTCAAAATAGAAGATGATAATAGGGCTTTACTATACAGGTCAAGAGTTCCATATAGGGAGGAGAAAAAAAGAAAAAGAGTTCCATACAGTTTCTCTTCTCTAAGGATTTGAAACCCATTATCTAAAACTTTCATCTAATTTAGTTTCCGGCAATGGAGCCAAGTCTGGACTTCCTGTTCAAATCTGTACAGCTATGTTTCTGAGAAGCAGGGGAAAGTTTTTTTTAATGACAAATGTTCTTCCCTATATATTGTGTTGAAATAGCCTTTACACTTCCTAGGCTTTCAATGAATATAGGTGGATAATCTATATATTTATCTGAAAGAACCAGAGGATCACTCTGACACGAGATGCCAGGGATTGAACTCAAGACCTCATGCTTGAGAGGCTGATACTTTATCACTTTACCTAGCTCCTGAGCCCTGAATAATATTTTAAGTATTTTCTATTCCAACAACAGTGTATTTTCATAAAAAGTTATATGGGTTTCAAATCCTTACAGAGAAGAGAAACTGTATAGAACTCTTTTTTTTTTCCCCCTCCCTATATGGAACTCTTGACCTGTACAGTAAAGCTCTATTATCATCTTGTATTTTGACTTCCACTGCAATATTAAGGTTATCCTTATATCCTACAGAAGTTAAAAAATGGATTCAATCAATAGAATACATCCTGATGAATAATTCCTATTATTTAGAAAAGTAAACATTTAAACCACAGTATTTGAAATATTTGACTTTAAAATTTAAAGTTAATACATTTATTATGATTTTTTTTAAACCAGAGAACTGTTCAGCTCTGGCTTATGATGGTGCAGAGGACTGAACCTTGGACTTTGGAGCCTCAGACGTGAAGAGTCTGTTTGCATAACCGTTATGCTATCTACCCTCTGGCCTATATTGTGTAATGTTTTCTAACCTTGCTGCACAATTTAAAACCCTGAAAAATGCAATTCTAAGAGGTTATGTAGTAGATGGAGCACTGGACTCTCAAGCATGAGGTTCCAAAATCAATTACTGGAATCTTATATGCTAGAATGATACTCTGGGTCCCTTCTCTCTCTCAATAAATAAGATTAATTAATTCATTAAAAATAATTAATGGTGAGGCCAGGTGGTGGCACACTCAACTGTACACACACGTTATGTGCAAGGACTGGGTTCAAGCACTTAGTCCCTACCTATAGTGGAGGAAGTTTCACAAACAGTGAATAGTGCTGCAGGTATCTTTCTCTCTTCTTTTACCTCTCCCTCCCCCTCTTCTCTGTTCAAAGAAGAAAGGGGGTGGGGTGAAAGGGAGGAGAGGAAAGAGAGGAATGGGAAGGGAGAGGGAGGGGGAGAGAGAAGGGAGAGAGAGAAGAAAAAATGGCTACCAGGCGCAGAGGCTTTGTTGTAGGAGTACCAAGCCCCAGGGATAACCCCGCAGTGAATCCATAAGAAATGTACTCCATTGTTGCCAAGTACTTTTCCTTTTTTTTATTTGTGATTTTAAGAGCATATAGTTCTATACCACACCCAGCACCAAAGTTGTGTTCCCACCCTTCCACCTCCCAAAAATAACCACCATAGTTCACAAACTGCTAGCAATTTTTAAAATAAATTTAAGATATGTATTTACATTTCTGCAAGTACGCCTTGGCCAACATATTCTTCCAAGTAGAAAAGTAAATGAGTATTCAAATAATCAAACTCAAATTCCTATCTTGGTGATTTTTATATTTATCTGAGCAATTTTTGAGAGGTAATTTACATACTAGGACAAGGACCGACTTAAGGAGCCGGGTTCGAGCCCCTGGCTCCCCACCTTGAGGGGTGCTGCCTCATAGCGGAGGGTCGCTTTCCAAGCAGTGAAGCAGGTCTGCAGGTATCTATCTTTCTCTCCCTCTCCATCTTCCCCTCCTCTCTCAATTTCTCTCTGTCCCATCCAACAACACCAACAGCAATGGCAATAATAACAACAACAACAATAAGGGCAACAAAAATGGGAAAAATGGCCTCCATAAGCAGTGGGTTCATAGTACAGGCACTGAGCCCCAGAGATAACCCTGGAGGCAAAAAGAAAAAAAAAAAAACAGGTATGGCTATTTCTCAAAATATTTACTTTAAAGAATATTAACTCATCTGGGAGTAGAGTAGATATAATAATTTTACTTATTTTCCAATCTAGATGTCTTGTTTTTTCTTCTTGCCTAACTTCCATGTTTATAGCCCAAATTTTCTGATAATTTTTTAAAAAACAGACATCCCAATCATGATATTATATACAATTCATCTATCTTAACATATAAAATTTTGCAAAGATCATGAAAACTCTATAAATATATTTATTCTAAATATAAAGCTCCTTAACTAATAGTATATATATACTATTAAAAGATTAAATATCAAAATTTTAACTACATGAGTATTACATTATACTCAAAAATGAAAAACTCGTGAAGTTTTCTTTTATTTTTTTAAATATTTTACTTGTTTATAAATGAGAAACATAGGAGGAGAGAGAAAGAGCCAGACATCACTCTGGTACATATACAGTCGGGTATTGAACTCAGGACCTCATGCTTGAGAGTCCGATGCTTTATCTACTGCGCCACCTCCCGGACTACTAAGTCTTCTTTTATATATGCCAATAAGGAGATTTAATTTTTGTTTGTTTGTTACATAACATCACTACACTGCTGGTGGAAAAATAACACAGAATAAATCAGGGGCCAGGGAGAACAGTAGTCAGTAACTCACCAGACTTGCATGCCTAAGGCCCCAAAGGTCCCAGGTTCAATCCCCAGGAATTTTGTAACTCACAGCTGACCAGTACTCTGTTCTCTCACTTAAAATAAATCTCTTTAAAAAAATAAATCAGGAATTTTAATGAAATAAAATCATCTTTCTTTTAAATTATGTACCACAGAGTGAATGTTACAAAAACCTGCTACTCTGAACTAATTCAAAATATTATAAGTACAAGTAGCTTCAAAATAGTCTTATTTCAACAATATTTAAAATTTCTAAATACTAGGGTGGTGAAAATGGTTAATGGTTATGCAAAGAGACATTCATGCCTAAGGCCCCAACATCCCAGATTCAGTTCCCTAAAAAATTTAATAAATAAATAAATAAATAGTAAAAAATACAAAACTTTTAAATAGTAATTTAAGAAAATCACCTTAGATATTTGAGTTTCATATACAATCTCCTTATAATGAATTACTCATAAAAGCCATTTTAAGTCAATGTAGTTTCATTTTTAAGTTGAGGAAGCCATAAAAACGTAATCACTTATTTAATAACATTACATGGTTTATAACAAAAAGCTATAAAGCCAAATATAAAAGAATTATTCAATTTTCCATTTGAAACTATTAGACTAAAATGTTTTGTGCACAAAAATACCACCTAAAGTTCACGATTTCCTACAAGAACACAAATAAATGAGAAATAATTCCCAGTAATTACCTCCTTAACAAGGTGATTAACAGACTGTTGCCCACCTCCAGAGCCCCACACACTATCTTTGCGTTTTCTACCTTTAGACATACTTAGGAGCACAGTAGCTTTGTCCAATGCAGCTCTGCAAAAGAATTACAAAATTATACACATAGAATAATTATGACATCTGGACTTGCTGTAAGTTGATCAAACACTGAATACAGCTGAAATTACATATCTATAATAAAAGCATTCACAAATGCAAAAATAGCCCAAAGTTAGTAGTATTTTTCAGAATAAAAGAAGCAAAAATGTTGCTTCTCATGTTGTTATCTTTATGCTCTATCATTTTTATTTTCAGTCAACAGAACTCTAATCTAAATACAAAACAACTGGCCTACACTAAGTAAACAGGAAAAGAGCATTTCATGTATAACTTTTAGACAGACCCTTTCCTTCCCACCAGGAGGTCCATTCTTCCATCACCTAATGTAGTCCTAGAAAATAAAGTTAACATCTGGCGCAAAGCACAAGGACTGGCATAAGGATCCCTGTTTGAGCCACAGAACTCCCCACCTGCAGGGAGTCACTTCACAAGCGGTGAAGCAGGTCTGCAGGTGTCTATCTCTCCCCGTCTTCCCGTCCTCTCTCCATTTCTCTCTGTCCTATCCAACAATGACAACAATAATAACTACAAGAAAACAATAAGGACAACAAAAACAGAATAAATAAATATTTTTTAAAATAATAAAGTTAATATCTACAACTGAGAAAAAGTAGCTTCTAGAAAATTTTGGGTAAAGCTTGGAAATTGGACCTGGGAACTTGGTGCCTCAGGCATTAGTCTTTTTTTGAATAACCATTATGCTGCCTCCCCAGGGTCTGACTGTGGTTTTTATAGTAGACAATATAAAATTCTGACTGGAGCACTTTTGTTAATGCTGTCCATCTTATTAGAATAGTAAATAATCAAAGAACTGTAAAAACTGAAGGGATCTTAAGAAACATCCTACAGTCCAGTTCTTTCCATTTTATAAATGAGAACATTGAGGCCCAGGGGAAAATAGCCTGACATGAAGGCAACTAATAATTTAGCTAAAACCCAGGACTTCCATATTACTCTATAGTCCTCTTCCTGTTATATTATGCCAACAATTTCTCAGTTTTAACAGTGAATACAAATGACAAATAGATGCCCGCAACATCTGATTAGTATCATTTCAAAAGAGTCCTCTAGAATTTTCCCATTTGAAATTATAAATAAAATTAATATACTTACCTAGCCTGCACACAATCTACAGTTCCTTTGTAACTATCAATATAGGTATTACATAAAATTCCATCTCCAACAGCTCTAGCAATAAACTGGCCCACCAACTATAATAAGAAAAAGAAAAGTTTGATATGAATTTTTTTGATATGAATTATAGTATACTGAAAACTGTACTTTAAAAAAAAAAAAAGAAAACCTAGAGGAAAATAACACTAAAATACTAGCTATTTTTGTGGATTAGAAAATAAGGATAATTCTTCTCTTTCATCTAGTAAAATACCCTAGGAATAAGTATTGTTTCTATAGTTGGAAATATATTTCAGGAAGAGAATGAACAAAGAGACGAGTCACAAACCTGTGGTGCCCTAGGAGTATCCAATGCTAATTCAGGTAGGTCTTTCAACAACTTATCAAATGATTTTTCCACATCATTTGTGCTCATTACTGTTCCACAAAGGTCAGAAAGAAGTTTAGATGTCATTTCTCTATGACTAGCCTTTCCCTCCAATGCCAAGGACACTGCTAGTACTGGTACGCCACTTTTCATTTCACCAAGGTTTAAATCTCTCAGCATTTCCTGTAAGAAAACAAAATAATAATAAGTAACTGTCTATAGTTCAATAATATTTTATTTTTTAAATATTTCCCATTTTCTACCTTTGGAACTAATCAGAGAAGTAGGCATTTTTTGTGACTAAATACATTTTTCTCATAAATTAAATATTGATCAACTCTGTCAAGCTTTTTAACTAAACACGAAACTAAAAAATGTGTACTAAACTACACACTGATCTTGAGGGTTAACTAACCCTCTGTCTAATTCTATTACTCGGACTAGTTTATAAGCATTGGTAAAGAGATTCAATGTACATAGTAATGAGTTGTTCAACCTAATTTTTTTTTAATTTTTAAACCAGAGCACTGCTCAGCTCCAGCTTATGGTGGGGCTGGGGACTGAACCTGGGACTTTGGTGCCTCAGGCATGAGAGTCTCTTTGCATAACCATTATACTATCTCCCCAGCCCTCAACCTCCATTTTTTCAAATTTTTCTTCACACAGAATTTTACTTTATACTCTCATGTAATGTTTAAAATGACATTTTAAATATTCATTTTTAGTGGGGTACCACTGTAAATGCTAGATTCCAATGCTAGAATTAAAATTTCCCCACTAAAAGTATAATAGCAGTAGCTGATACCTAATGGCCAATTATAACAAGTCAGATGTTATAATCACTTTGTTTTATATTAATACTCAAAATAACCCTGTAAGCTAGTATTAACATAATATTCATCACATCAAATGTAGAAAAAAAAAATTGTTGACTAAGGAGACAAAGCTGGAATGGCCAAGCTAGAAGCATTAACATAGAAAATATATCCCTAGAAGCTAAATCCTAACTCAGTTCTTACAGCATCCTTTTTTGTTTGTTTGTTTGTTTTGTTTTGCCTCCAGGGTTATTGCTGGGACTCAGCACCTGCACCATTTTGTTTCCCTTGTTATTGTTGCCATAGTTGTTGTTGTATAGAACAGAGATATTGTTGTTGTATAGAATAGAGAGAAATCCAGAGAGGAGAGAAGACAAGAGAGGGGGAGAGAAAGATATAGACACTTGCAGACCTGCTTCACCACTTGTGAAAGGACCCCCCTGCAGGTGGGGAGGGTAGACCCGGGATCCTTATGCCAGACATTGCTCTTCAGGCCATGTGTGCTTAGCCCACTGCACTACCACCCGGCACCCTAATGTAAGGTATTTTTAAATTTATTTGTAATGGCTTACAAGATCCTAAAATTACAAATGAATAGTTCCACACTCCACCCACAGTTCTGTACCCAAACATACACTTCTCCCCACCCCAGGACCACAACCATAGTTTTCACTAAGTTTAGCAACTACTATTTTTTCATTTTAACAAGTTCATGTGTCTCAGCACTTTATACTGCAGATATGAATGAAGCCATCCAGAGCAATGCAGGTCATTTGGTGATGGATATAAGCCACAGCAACAAGACAACTTGAATACGAACACCAAACTAAAGAACCCCAAGGCACTACACATTATAAATACAAGAAAAAAACAAAGAATTATGTAGAAATGATAAAAAAAAAACTACAGAACACCAAACTAAAGAACCCCAAGGCACTACACATTATAAATATAAGAAAAAACAAAGAATTATGTAGAAATGATAAAAAAAATACTACAGAAAAATTACATCATTTAACAAGACAAAGACTATAAAAGCAACCTCTTCTTAACTGAAAAATTTCTGAACATGGTGTACTCTATTAAGAGCAGGCCAGAACTATTTTCACAACCATGTAACTGGTGTCTCTTCCTAGTCCATTTCATCTTACAAGATTGTGCTTGAACATCTAATTGCTTTAAAGATGAGACTTCTGGAGTTGCAGATGCTGCTCAATGGTAGATGATATGGTTCACATGTACGAGGTTCTAGGTTTGATCCCCGGCATACACACCCACATGCACACCAAAAAGGGAGTACAACCATGATACTTAACTACCTTCCTGGATTTCTGGAAGATTATTCCTGAGATAGCTCAGAATAATCTCTTCTGTTACTCTCTATTTTATGTTTCCACTATACTCTGCACACTGTACTACAACACAGAGTTGATTCCTGTGCTAGATAGATAAAAAGATCTTATCAGTGCATCCATATCACTCAAAATATTCCTCTAAACATGTTTCATATTGTAAATTGAAAATTCCCTTTTTAAAAATATGTTTGTTTAGTTTTGATAAAGACACAAAGAAATTATGACTTAGGAGGAGATGAGAAGGCAGGAGGGAGAGAGACATATGTAGCACTGTTTAACCACTTCCAAAGTTTCCCTACTGCAGATTAGGTAGGGCCAGGGGCTTAAACCTGGGTCCCTGAGCACTGCACTGTGTATACTCTACCAGACGGACTACTACATGGCCCCCCAAGATTCATTTTTTTATTACTTATTTAAATGAGCTTCAAAAAGAAAAGAAAGGATCTAGTAATACAAATTCAACCACATGTTATGCACTGAGTATCTGATATTCAATTCCTACAAATCCAAAGTTATCAAACCTCATGGAAACAGATAAACCAAGAAAATGCTATCTCAATTAAAAGAACTGAAACTATAAAAGTTTCAATTATAAGAGTTTCAATTTAGTACAGTGACTAGAGCTTTGGACTTAAAAGCATGAGGTCCTAGAGGGCCAGACAGTGTCATGCCCTACTGAACACACGTTACCATGCTCAAGGACCCTGGTTCAAGTCCCTGGTCCCCACTGTAGGTGGGGAAGCTTCACAAGCAGTGAAGCAAAGTGCTATAGGTGACTGTTTCTATATAGCTACTTATGTACCTATCCCTCCCTCCCTCCCCTTTAAATTTGTTTTATTAAAGAAAAAAAAGGTTGGGCAGTGGCACACCCAGCTGAGTGCACACTGTCAAATGCAAGGACCTGGGTTTATACCCCCAGCCCCCAAGTGGTTTCTAGTTTCTAGTTTCACCTTTCACAAGTGGTGAAACTAGAGTGCAGGTCTATTTATCTCCCCTCCCCCTCTCAATTCTTCTCTTTATCAAATAAATCTAGAAAGAAGGAAGGAAAGAAAGAAAGAAAGAAAGAAAGGAAGAAAGAAAGAAAGAAAATGGAAGGAAGGAAGGAAGGAAGAAAGAAAATGGAAGGAAGAGAAAGAAAGGAAAAGAGAAAAAATAAAAGGAGGGAAAGTAAAGTAAGAAGAGAGAAAGGGTGGGAGAGAGGGAGAAAAGAAGGAAGAAAATGAAAAGGGGGGAGGGAATAATGAAGGAAGGAAGGAGTGGCCAACAGGAGCAGATGATTCATGTAGGCATGAGCCCCAGCAACAACCCTGATCCCCCCCACACACACCCCAAAAAAGTCCTGAGTTTAATTGCTAGCATCACATGTGCCAAAATAGTAATATGGTTTACTCTCTCGTTAACAAATAAATTATTTTAAATCTGTTCTCTTAGTTTCTATACACATTCTGTCAAATATTTTTATCTACTTTTTGAACAGTGTATAAATTTTATCCTAGTCCCCAAAATTGACGTGTGTGTCAAAAAAAAAAAAAAAAAGAAACTAGCTGTCATTCTTAACTGAATTCCCTAAAGGTTCACAAATGACATGAAATTGTTAAAACTATAAACTATCAACCATAAAATATATAACATGTAATTTCACCATAGGCCCAGGTAATTTTTTTTATATTTATTTATTCCCTTTTGTTGCCCTTTTTGTTTTACTGTTGTAGTTATTGCTGAATAGGACAGACAGAAATGGAGAGAGGAGGGGAAAACAGGGGGGGAAAGACAGACACCTACAGACCTGCTTTACCACCTGTGAAGTGACTCCCTTGCAGGTGGGGAGCCAGAGGCTCGAACCAGGATCCTTACACCGCTCCTTGAGCTTTGCGCCACATAAACTTAACCTGCTGCACTACCGCCTGACTCCCAGGTCCAGGTAATTTTAAGAACTACTCCAACAGTTAAGAATAACTGGTCTAAATAAAAATTCTTTCTTAATTAGAAATTTACTTATGCAGTAAAAATGCTAATACCTACTTTGTGAGCTAAAATCACTCCAGATAAAAGTTTTGTTTTTAACAATATTTTGTGTTTTCTCTCCTACTATAAATAAATTGTACTTGTAATTCTAAACCTACCGCAACTTCATTAGTATCTCCATGCTCAAAATATTCCTGTATGATTGGTGTTAAAGTCTTCTCAAATGCCCTTTCATCCAAAGGCAAAACTACAGTTTCATAAACACAGTTCTCCTGGGAAATAAAAGAAGATGAATAGTCATAAATTAATAAACAAATATTCAGAAAAATTTGGAATAGTATAGTCCTACTATTTAGCAATCTCCACTAGGGTAAGATAAACATATACTATGTGCTCTTTATCATTTATATTATACGGAATCTATGACAGGTTTCTTTTATAAGATTTAAATAAGCCAATATACATATCAGAGTCATTAATATAGTAAATATATTAACTACTCCCAATCACACAAATACAGACATAAAAATGAACAAAGAAAATAAACAGAAGCCCTGATAATTTCCCATCTAAAAGTTCTTCACCATGTATTATCTTACTCAGAGACAATTTTTAGTAACCCAGACCACAAGGACAAACAAGGATGCAGGTAAGAAGACACGTAAGAAAAACAAAGGTACAGGATAAAACAAGATTTGCCATGAACTATCGGGTACTGAAGTTAATAAAGCTAGCAGATGATACCATCAGGCTCACTACATTATTATACTTTTTTTTAATCTTCAAATTTTTCCATTAAAAAGATAAATAGGGAGTTGGACAGTAATGTAGTGGGTTAAGCACATGTGGCCCAAAGCGCAAAGATTGGAGTAAGGACCCCGGTTCTAGCCCCTGGCTCCCCACTTGGTCACTTTACAGGCGGTGAAGCAGGTGTCTGTTTTTCTCTCATCTCTCTGTCTTCCCCTCCTCTCTCCATTTCTCTCTGTCCTATCCAACAAAGACGACATCAATAACAACAGCAACAATAAAATAAGGGCAACAAAAGGGAATATATATATATATATATATATATATATATATATATTTTTTTTTTTTTTTCCCCTCCAGGGTTATTGCTGGGCTCGGTGCCTGCACCATGAATCCACCGCTCCTGGAGGCCATTTTTCCCCCTTTTGTTGCCCTCGTTGTTGTAGCCTCGTTGTGGTTATTATTGCCATTGTTGATGTCATTCGTTGTTGGACAGGACAGAGAAATGGAGAAAGGAGGGGAAGACAGAGGGGGAGAGAAAGATCCTTATGGGATCCTTATGCCAGTCCTTGCGCCCTGCGCCACATGCACTTAACCCACTGCGCTACTGCCCGACCCCCCCAAATATATTTTTTAAAAAGATAAATATACATAAATTCACTATAGAATGTATTAATATTTACATTCTCAGCATTGTCCCTTGAAGATGCATTTTACAAAAATAAAACTTACCATACAAGTAAATGATCTTAATATTCATAATTTTTATGTCCCAAAGAGCATATATTCTTCTCAGTTATTATTACTATAAAAACTACACTGGGAGTCGGGCGGTGCAGCGGGTTAAGTTTAGGTGACACAAAGCACAAGGACCGGAGTAAGGATCCTGGTTCGAGCCCCAGCTCCCCACCTGCAGGGGAGTCGCTTCACAGGCAGTGAAGCAAGTCTGCAGGTGTCTGTCTTTCTCTCCCCCTCTCTATCTTCCCTTCCTCTCTCCATTACTCTCTGTCCTATCCAACAATAATTACATCAATAATAACTACAACAATAAAACAACAAGGGCAACAAAAGGGAATAAATAAATAAATAAAAAACTATACTGACAGAATTTATTTAAGCACAACAAACTTGATAGCTATTACTGGATAACTTTAGAAACCAAGGAAAAATTATGTGTACATTACTATCAGTTAATGTGATTTCATAATTCAAAATTAACCTAGTAGTTTGAAAGTACTGAATATACACATGGTTTTTAAATACATACTTATGTGTGTATAACATAGTACTATACATAAAAGCATATATAACTATATATGGTATTGTAAGTATGTAACATACAGAACATATGACTTGACATGTGTATAAGTATCCTACAAGCGTTAAGTTCAGAAAGTCCTCATTTTTAAAAATATTTATTTATTTTACCAGAGTACTGCTCAGCTCTGGTTTATGGTGATGTGAGGGCTTGAACCTGGAACTTTGGAGCATCAGGGATGAGAGTCTTTTTGCAATAGCCATTATGATATCCCCACAAATATTCCTTTAGTTATTAGTAAGTGGGGAGAGGAAGAAGGAAAGGGGGACAGAGGTGGAGAGGGGAGGAAAGAACACCAGAGTATCACTCTTGGCACACATGATGTCAAGGGTAGAACTGAGGATGAACTAGGGATTGAACGAACACAGGACCTCAGGCTTGAGAGTCTAACTTTATACACTGCACCACCTTTCAGGCTGTTTATAAAAAGTATAAAGACATATTTTAAAGAGTGACAAACCCTGATACCTGGTCATCATCATAGTTGGGATCTTTTACATCCACTTCCTCTACATCATACACCTGTCCAGGTGTACCCCAGACACCTTTGCCTCCTGCACCACCTGAAACAAAATTAGAAGATAGGTAAAAGTAAGGTTCATAGTTAATGCATTTTAAATCTGTTTACATATTAAATAACAGCTAAAAACAAGCATCTTTATTTCTGTGCCAGTTTTTTAAATTTATTTATTACCTTGTTGCCCTTGTTTTTTTATTATTGTTATAGTTATTATTGTTGTTGTCATTGTTGGATAGGACAGAGAGAAATGGAGAGAGGAGGGGAAGATAGAGAGGGGGAGAGAAAGGTAGACACCTTGTGAAGCGACTCTCCTACAGGTGGGGATCCATACGCCAAGTCCTTGCACTTTGCGCCACGTGCGCTTAACCCATTGTGCTACCACCTGACTCCTGTGCTAGTTTTAATTCCAGTTTCAAGTTATACTTTGTTAGAAGTGCCAGCAAGAGCAATTAGACAATGATACAAAAAATATCAACAAATCATTTTATTTAATATTTATTTATTCCCTTTTGTTGCCCTTGTTATTTGTTGTAATTATTACTCTTATTGTTGGATAGAAGAGAGAAAAATGGAGAGAGGAGGGGAAGACAGAGAAGGGGAGAGAAAGACAGACACCTGCAGACCTGCTTCACCGCCTGTGAAGTGACTCCCCTACAGGTGGGGAGCTGGGGGCTCGAACCGGGAACCTTATACCGGTCCTTGCGCTTTGCGCCATGTGTGCCTAACCCACTGCGCTACCGCCCGACTCCCTAAATCATTATATTTTATAAAACTATTTGCAATGGCATGACAATTTACACAAAAATATTTTTAAAATCAGTAAAATGTATTAATAACAATACAAGGTGGTCCAGGCAGGAGGTGGGGCAGCAGATAGATTGTCTAACTTACAAAGGATGAGGTCTTGAATTTAAACTCCAGCACTGAAAATGCCAGAGTGATTCTCTGGTTTTTAATCCCTCTTCCCCCCACTCCCTCTCTTGCATTAATTAACATATAAAATGTGAAATATGTAGGAACACAAAGTGGCAGACTACCAAATTAATATACAAAAATCTGCTGAATTTATACATGTACAAATGAACTAAGAGAAATGAAGAAAGCAATCACATTTACAATTACAACTATAAATCACATATAAGTATTAAGTACCTTAAATAAATTGAGCCAGAGAATCAAAATACCAATATACTAAAAATAAGTGTTGGAAAAAACACAAAAATATTAAATGATATTCTATGTCCATGAATTTGAAATGTGAGTGTCTTTAGTGACATTAGTAAATATACATATATAAATTAAATATCAAAATCCCAACAAAAATAACCCTAAAATGTATTTGGAACAATAGTCTCCAAGTAGTGCCTCAACAATTATAAGAAAAAAGGATAAAAATCAAAGTATCACAAGCCCCAACCTGAAACTACACTGTAATGTACTAGATAGTAATTAAAACAGTTAATATTAGAATAGAATGCACACATCAAATTGAAAGGAACTAAGGGCCCATTAGTAAACCCACATGTATATGGACTAGTAATTCACAGCAAAGGAGCTAAGTGATCTGGAGAGAAAGCTCACTGGGCAGGGCACATGTCTTACCATGTGCATATCCCAGGTTTAAGTTCCAGCATCACACAGAAGATGCTTCCTCAGATGCTGTTGTGTTTGTCCATCATCTCTCACCAGAATGAATGTGACCCAGAACCACAAAAAGGAAGGAAGGAAGGGGAAAAAAAAAAAAAAAAGCCAAAGCAGAGTATGAAAATCTCTATAACAAATGCTGTTGGGGAAACTTAGCCACATGGAAAACAATGAAACTAACACCATGCACAAAAATATTAACTGAAGATGCACAGCTAAGACCTGAAACCATAAAATACACAGGAGGATAAAGAAGTTATATGCTCCTTGACAGCAGCCTAGAGGAAATGTCTGGGCACTCAACTCCAACAGCAAGAAAGTTATGTGTCAAACTGCTTTTTATTCAGATCACTGCATTTTCAGTAATGATAAAAATCATAACAAATTTCCAAATTATCAAGTAAAAACACTTGTGGCTATAGCATTTAGAAAATTGCCTGTTTTATGGAGTGAGATAGCTCAGTGGGTGAAAAGTCAGACTGACTTTTTCAGACAGAGACAGAGAAATATGTAATCCTCTCTCTCGTGTAGTGTACTGGGGAACTTGTACCTAGATTATACACATGACAAAGCAGGAATCTTTCTAAGCGAGCTATCTCACTGGCCTGAAATTTTTTTCTCTACAAACTGACCAACAGAAGTCTCTAATTCTAATTTTCAAAGTTGTTCTCATACATTAATTTATTAAAACGTTTTCATAAGCTTCAACATATTGCATGATCTTTAAGAAATCTTACAGCATCACCAATTTACATTAAAAGTTTTTACTTTATATATACAACATAGCCCTTGCCACCAGAGCAAAACAGAATCTCATAACTAGGTTTCATTTTGATCCAACCAATGGTTATAAAGACCACTGAGAAAAATAATTCTTGACATCATAAAAATACTTTGCAAGAATCTTAACCTATAAAGTGGATGAAATCTCCAAACTGCATCAAAATCCTGTTAGATAGAAATTAACATATCCCTCATTCAAGAAATATCATGGTACATTTGTAGTTACTTTCTCTTTAAAAACTGGAGATACAGAAATGAAACTAGCATTTCACTCTAGTAAACAATTTATTATAAAAAGAGCTAAAGAGAACTCGAAACCACATGTAAGAAATCATCTTTTTTTGTTTATACCACCAGGGTTCTTGCTGGGGCTCAATACCGACTTGACTCCACCACTTCTAGTAGTCATTTTCATTTCCTTGGTTCTTTCTTGTTTTTTATAGAGGGTGAAACAGAGAAGAGACATCTACAGCATTGCTCCACTGCTTGTGAAATGTTCCACCTGCAGGTGGGGGCTTGGTGCTTAAACCTGGACCTTTACACATGCTAACACATTGCATTCTACCAGATGAAACACCACCCAGTCCCCTCATAAACTTAAATAAAAAAAACCTTTATTTTATTTGATAGAACAGAGAGAAACTGAGAGGCAAAGGTAGACAGGGAGAAAGGGAGAGAGAGACAAAGAGACACCTGCAGTACTTCTTCACCTCTCATGAAGTTTTCCCCCTGCGAGGGGGACTGGGGGATTGAACCCAAGTCCTTGTGCGTGGTAATACATGCGCATAATCAGGTGCACTACCACCTGGCCTGCCCTCATATATTCTTAACAATGAATGTTATTTAGGATCACCTGTAATGAATGTAACTGATAGGTATGATAATTTACTACTTCTTTCAAAGTTAAAACATATATACTCAGCTTATAACTGATACTTTTTTTCTGCCAGAAATGAGAGAAAATTCTGCTCAAAAAAACTAAAACTACTCAAGAAAGAAAGAAAAAAAAAGGTTCAATTTTATAAGTGGGATAGTCCTCAGGTTACTACTATATAAAAATACAAACTGTAATACCTTACACATCATTAATGTTTAAATCTCTCTCACTACAAGAACAATGAAATGGTAGTACAAGCAAGAATGTTTTCTTCCACCTGTTTCTCTGGATATAGTGTACACTAACCTTTCTTTGGTAGTCCCCTTCCTTTCCCAGATCTGGACCTTCTATCTAGCAGCCTTCCCTTGGGACTGGTTGGGACAGTAACTCCACTTCGAAGGGCTTCACTTCCAGTATCACTGACCGAATCACCTCTGCCAGAGTCCCGGGATGAGTTTTTCCGTAGTCTCCGTTTTGCCTTAGCATTAATTCTAGCTTCATTAATGGAGGATGCTGAAATCCAATTCCCATTTATCTCATTTTTTATTTCTTCAGTTCCACCATTTTCTTCATCACCAGAAAACAGAGAATCACTTAAATTATCAGGATCTTGAAGAATAGAAAAATGAAGAAATTTTTAAGTATTTTAAGTACCTACTCTTATGTCAGATATATTCATAACAGGTTGGATCATACCGTATAACTATTTGTGTAAGTCAGTCACAATTACAGATTGGCAATTTCATATAGTTCAAATGAAAAAACAGCAACTAATAGAAGTACTTTTCAAATTAACATGTCAACTAAGTCATCAAACTTTAATGAATTTACTTAAAACATATTATCTCATGTGATTAGATGATAAAATCTAAACTATTAAAAGCCTCTAGATTTTTGTGTGTGTGTGAAAGCTAAGAGGATTAAGCAATGGGTAACAGTCAGAAAAGACAAAGGATCTTAAAAGAGGTAATACAGCCACAGAATGTCTACCAGTATTTATCAGGCACTACATTGGACACTTTGTCATTTACCTGCAAGTTTGAGTTATTTATTATGCCACTTATACAGGATAAGGGGATAAGGTCAAGAGTATTTAAACAATTTTCCATACATCTCAAGATCAATTACAGATACCTAGGAAATACTACTAGTCCAAAGAGCATGAAAGGCTTTTAGCATATAAGTAATCACATGCTTACTGAGTTACTCAGTAATAGCATTCAGCAAAAGCACTCAGTAATGCTTCAATGCTTTCAAGATAAAGTTTGCTTTCAGACTCATTAACTCAAAGTCCTAGTTCATCTCCCTAAACCTGATTCTTATTATTTGTCATCCACTGAAAATCTCCCAACCTATGCCCTAAAAGACAGTAATCAATGTATCTGGAGTTGCCAACTGCCCACCTGCCTGCTTAATGTGTCATATTTACTGCTGTTTTCAGTTGTCAAAATTCATTATGCTGGGATGGGGGGGCTGGGTGATGGTGCAACCCACAGAGCTCATGTGTTATATAATGCACAAGGAACCTGGTTCAAGCCCCTGCTCACCATCTGCAGAGGGGAAGCTTCGTGAGCAGTGACACAGTACTGCAGGTATCTCTCTCTCCCTATCTCTCCATTTCCTCTTGATTTTTCTCTGTCTCTATCCAATATGTAAATAAAAAGGAAAAAAAAGGAAGAGTTAATAGTAGCAGAAGTGAAACTGCACATGTACAATGCCCCAAGTCTTAAAAATAATAGAAAAAGTTACTGAAAATATGATGAGAGGGCTAAGCAGTATGGTGCAGCAGGTTAAGCGCACATGGCGCAAAGCACAAGGACCTGAGTAAGGATCCCAGTTCAAGCCCCCAGCTCCCCACCTGCAGGGGGTCACTTTGCAAGCAGTGAAGCAGGTCTGCGGGTGTCTATTTTTCCTCCTCTCTGTCTTCCCTTCCCCTCTCAATTTCTCTCTGTCCTATTCAACAACAATAGCTATAACAACAATAACAGTAACAACCACAATAAGAGCAACAACAAGGGCAACAAAATGAGAAAAAGGTCTCCAGGAGCAGTGGATTCACAGAGCTATCACCAAGCCCCACTGGTAACCCTGGAGGCAAAAAATAAATAAATAAGAAAATATGATGAAAACTACTGAATTAGCTACCCAGACCAGTTTTATTCCTTACGGCTGGCTCAAATCATAGTCTAATCCTTAGGGATGTTACAAAACTTTGTGTATGGGTTTTAAACATGACTGAAGATATAAAACTAGTAATAATAATAATTTAATTAACCTAGTAGAAACACAAGTATCCTAAGATCTCTGCAATTCTTGACAGTGAGTATGAAAGCAAAGAACAAACACCATAGTAATCAAAAAGCAAAAATATTAAGTAGATTCAAATTACTTCATCAGTTTCCCATGTAGTGTCCTGGCCTTTGGTCTTCACACTATTCACTTAACTACATGGAAACATTCTCTGAAACAGATCCTCTCCATATTGAAAGCACTCTGATTATGTATCTATCTATTGAGTGAAAATAAAAATATAAACTCATTACTTTGTGACTTATGACTTATGTGTTTATTTATCAGCTCTGGCTTGTGGTAGTGCCAGAGATTGAACCTGGGATTGGAGCCTCTGGCACAAGAATCTGTTTGCATAACCATTATGCTAACTATCCAAGGCCTAACCTATGATCTTTCATGCTATTGCCCCTACTTACATCAATAAGCACTACCACATTCAGATAGTCACAGAATTCAGATTTTTTTTTAATTTTTTTAAATTTCTCTAAATCTTTTTTTTAATTATTTATTTCCTTTCTGTTGCCCTCGTTTCCATTGTTGTTGTAGTTATTATTGTGGTTGATGTCGTTGTTGGATAGGACAGAGAGAAATGGAGAGAGGAGGGGAAGACAGAGAGGGGGAGAGAAAGACAGACTCCTGCAGACCTGCTTCACTGACTGTGAAGCGACTCCTCTGCAGGTGGGGAGCCGGGGCTCAAATCAGGATCCTTATGCTGGTCCTTGCACCTTGCACCACGTGCGCTTAACCGCTGAGCTACCGCCCAACTCCCATTTCTCTAAATCTTTATTGGCTAGAGACAACCAGAAATTGCGAGGAAAGGGGAAACAGAGAGGAAGAGAGAGACAAGAGACGCCCACAAAACATCCCCCCTGCACCTGGGGTCTAGGGGTTTGAACCCAGGTCCTTGCACATTGTAACATGTGCACTCAATCAGGTGCACCACCACCCAGCCCCAGAATATAGATGTGAAATCACAGAGGGACTGACTTGGAAGAGGAATACACAATATATTCAAAAAAGAAACTATAAAGCAGGAGACCTGCTAAGAAAATTATAATCCAGAGACTATTAAGGGTTTTTAAACTAAACAGGTTTATAATTAGAATCAACAGGCTTAAGAGTAAAATGATGTCTTGAAAGTCTTCAGACTACAAGAGGAAGCTGGCATTAGGAGAATGAGTTTGGAGTATCATCATAACTAAACTATGATTCTTCCCTTGTCATTCTATCACTAGTATTATGTACTAGATACCAGGTTCTATGCTAGGCACATTATGTACAGAGGGGAAGCTTCGTGAGCAGTGAGTATCTCTCATAATTTTGGTTATGCAGTACACCCTCATGCTTGAGGCTCCAACATCCCAGGTTCAGTCCCTGGCATCACTATAAGCCAGAGCTGAGCAATACTTCTAGGAGGAAGAAAAAAAAAAGGGCATAGAACCCTAACAAAACTCTATAAAGAAGCTTTTATCCTCATTTTACAGATAAAGGATGTTTTACATAAAAACACACATTTTAAAGTATTGTCACCAGAATTCATATGCATATTTGAATTTCAATGACTATAACTATGGAAGACAAACTAGAGCACAGCAGAGTGGTAACAGGTAGAGACAGGATAAACAAGGAAATGAATGTAAGGTGATATGCACAAGATTAATAGGAAGCAAAGAAAGGATAGAGATCAAACAAATTCAGATGAAATTTCTCATAAGAGTGAAAATGAAAAAACATTATGAACACCTATTTGTGCCATACAATTTTCATCATTCTGCATTTAAGGAGAACCACCCACATATATCCAGAAGGTAAAGGATTCAGAAGTATAACAGTGACTTAACTGTCCCTTGGAGGGACATTATTCAATTTAAACCCTTCCCCCATGTGAGTTTCTTTTCTTAAAATATTTTAACATCATTTCAAAAATGTGTGTCTGCAGCAATAGATGTATCTAGGTGCACCATATATAAAACACTGTAATTTTTAACCATGTATATGTCAATTGCTTTTTTTTATTTTCCTCTTTATAGTCCCCTGAGTTCTGGAGTTTCAAACCTACTAGTAAATTAACATTAAGAAAAACAAAATTAAAAAAAACTCAAATTCAGAATGTGGTGACTTCAAAATTTCTTTCTATGTA
This sequence comes from Erinaceus europaeus, assembly GCF_950295315.1. Taxonomy (NCBI): domain Eukaryota; kingdom Metazoa; phylum Chordata; class Mammalia; order Eulipotyphla; family Erinaceidae; genus Erinaceus; species Erinaceus europaeus. Next base: position 17,408,173 of record NC_080175.1, read on the forward strand.
TTAATTCCTTTCTGAATTCTTAAACATTAAAATAATAACCACCACAAGCTATATTGTCATAGTACTAGACAATCAAAATTTTCAGCTACTTGTTTCCTATATATGAAATATGATTTTAAATTTTTTATTACCATCTATACCTCAATGAAGCAGGGACAAGAAACCCACTTATAACACTAAAAAATTAAGTACTCAAAATAACTGTTACAGTGGTACCAAAATAATCATTATTGAGTCTTTTTTTTTTCTGTCTTTCTAGCATTCTTTAAATCAGAAGTCTTCTAAATACAAAATTTGTTCAAGCAAAGGAGACTATGTGACTTATACATTAACAATTAAGTTATAATATTAAAGTTGAAAAAATAAGGAATACATTTAAATTACAAAAAAAATGAAAATCCTGCAGGTGTCTCTCTTCCTCTCTATCTCCCCTGCTTTCTCAATTTCTGTCTCTATTCAATAAATGATGGTGGAAAAATTTTTAAGGAAAAAAAAGCAAAAAAAAATTTAAATCCTTAAAAAATAAATCTGAAAATTTTAAGAAATTTTTTCAGAATTAATAACATTATTAAATAGTTATCTAAAATATACCAATATGAAAAACTCACTATTCCAAATATTTCAGTTCTCAACTCTTTATGAAGATTATTACTCCAAAAGCTTTAAGTGCATTAAGTTGTCTAGAGTCACTTAGCATTTGAAAGCTATTTACCAAGAGCATCTTTACTAGGATAATGTGCTGCTGAAGCATCAGGAAAAATACCCATAGGTAATTTTACAACGTATGAATTATTAGTTAGGGAAGATAACAAAGACACCAATTTATATTGTAGAAAGTACTAATACACATGAAAATAAAAGATGAGCAGGTCCACTGTTCTTCATCTTATACCATTATGGATTATTGTAAACAGTGAAGAATAATGAATGATATATGAAAGGATGGGCAAAAACTAAGGACATGGGATAGTTTTCCAGAAAAATAAGAATCACAAGCTTGATTTTAAAAAATGATCTAGTTTCATGCTGGGGGTAGATAGCGTAATGTTTATGTAAAGAGACTCTTATGCCTGAGGCTCCAAAATCCTAGGTTCAAACCCCTACACCACCATAAACTAGAGCTGATCAGTGCTCTGGTAAATAAAATAAAATAAAATAAAGAAAATAAGAAAAAGAGAGAAAGAAAAGAAATAGATAAAATGATTTTCTTATAAAATTAAGTATAATGACTTTAATGTCAAGCCTTACAAAATATTATACAGCTTGAAACCTGCTCATAACACAATCAAGATTCAAGATATTATCACTTACCTGTGGGGTTTACATTCAGTATCTGCTCATTTTCTATATCCATTGTTCCTTAATTTCACTTGCACTGATTAAATTACCCAAAAATGGAAGTCTTCCTTTAGGATCTATTTCTTCAAAAAAGAAATATTATTTCAGTATCTTCCAAACACAAAATTAAAATTAAGGTAAATTAAATTTAATCACACTATAAAAACCTACCACCTAAGCCCATTTTAAAAAAGAGTTCACTTTACTTTCAAAGACATTTAATATTTGGCTTCAAACTTTTTGACAAGATGATGTGTCCAAGTCTTTTCTTCAGGATGTTCCAAATCACCCTTTTAACTTTGAATTAAAAAGCATACTTGGAAAAAAATTACATATACATATATACACACAGAGGCTATATGTTTACTCTAAGTTGTAGGTAAGACAAGCACACTCAAAAATTCACAACATCAGGCCTCATTACTCTGACAAGCAGAAATCCTGCACAGTTACAACTATGAGAACTAAAAAATGCAATAGTTTTTATTCATCAAGTTCACAACTGTTATTTTTTACACCACAATGCATCTGAAGACAAATAAATCTGCCACTTCATCACAAGGTATCTGCTATTACTGCTTTAAGAGTTTGACTTGGGGAGACATTCTTTCAATCACCATTTTTTCAGGAAGTTGGTGAAGTCAGTATGAACTCAAGACTTCTATGTGGAAGGCCCTTGGTTCAATCCCAGCACCACATAAACCGGAGGAGTGAGTGCTCCAGGTGGGTGGGTAGCTGGTTGGGGGAGAGGGAGGCTGAGAGACAGAGAGAGAGAGAGAGAGAGACTGTGTGTGTGTGTGTGTGTGTGTGTGTGTGTGTGTGTGTGTGTGTGTGTGTGTTAGTTTGTCTGTCTTTCCAGGGTTCAATCCCAAGCACATGATAGAGTGGTGCTATGGCCTTACTAGCTATCTCCTGACACAATTTTTATTAAATAACAGGTGAATAAATACATATACACATGTATATAGAGATAGATGAATAGAAAGAGTTTGAAAACCAAGTATTTAGAATTCATCATGGCTGAAAATACTACATTCTGGGTTTTTTTTTAGTACACTAATTATACGTTATAATAAAATAATATCAAAGTGGATTAATATTTCTTCAGAGAAAACTCTCCACAAGATTTAATAGAGGAAATTAAATGTTTATAATTGATGTTTGTGAAGTTCTTTATAATACATATACCTCTCAGAAAACTCCTGCGATACATATGCCACTTTGGACACACTAATCAGATTCGGAGAAGGCAGCCGATGTGCTCATTGGAAGAACCAGGACTAGAAGCCAGGCATAAAGCCATGGTGATCTTGAACTGCCTAAGTTCAATAGAAGACTCTAACATCCCACAGGGAGATCCTACTTTTAGGAATAACAGAGAGAAGCTTAAAAATTGTAAACACTGTTTTACAAACAGTAAAAATGTTTAAACTATCATACAGATGATATTCAGCTAAGCGAAGGGAAAAAAATCAGGTACTGACTACTATGTATAAACTTATGTTTATGAACTAATCACAAAAACAGTTCTAGCTTTAGACAATGCTAACGTAATCAAGAGCTTGATCATTTTGTATAGCAACACAGGCATTTTTAAAGAGTTGAAAGGATAAAGACATATTCCAAGGGCCAGGTGGTGGCGCACCTGGTTGGGTGCACATATTACGGTGTTCAAGGACCTGGGTTCGATCCTTCAGTCCCACCTGCAAGCAGAAAGCTTAGCAAGTGGTGAAGTCACAGGTGTCTTTCTGTCTCTTTCTCTATCTCCCTCTTGATTTTTGGCTATTTCTACCCAATAAGACAATACTTTTTTTTAAAGACATTTTCCATGATTTCACTCCTTTGTAAATGGGTTTTTCCACAGTTCACTTAAAACGTAAAGCATAAAAAGTCTAGACCTTACTTACACCTTTCACATTAAGAAGTTAATTTTCAGTAAGAATCAATCTTGTAAGTCAAGACAAAATCAGGACTGAAATTATAAAAAAAAAAGTTTTTATTTCTCCGGTCACGCAGAACCTACATATGGAACTGCCAAAACCTTCTGTGAAAGACTGAGCTCAGGCCTCTCAGCCTTCCTCCCACCCACAGACCTGAAAACCAATGTCCTGAAATCTCCCTCCTTGTAAGCCATGGGGAAGCCAAACTCAGGCCATATGCTGACCAGAAAATGACTGGTATTCATTCCAGGACTGCAACCACAGCAATTAGCTACGCAGCCTCCAACTACAATGACACCCAAGTGAGCCCTAGTGTCACTTATTTATGTGTTTATTTTGCACTCCTAGCCATTGCGGCCCTTGCAATGCCACTGGAAACCCCAATCAAAACACCCCTCGCAGATGCCAGCCGCCATAGGGAGGAACCCAGTAAAAAAAAAAAAAAAAAAAAAACCTACCAACGCAAAGTGGGTTAAGGGCATGGACACCAACTATTAAAATTTAGCACCTGTCTGCAGCGCCCCCCAACCCCGATTTTTAAAAGCATCTGGTAGCTTTCAGGAAAAAAAAAAAAACAACTTACATTTGCGCGAGAAAGCCAACATTCTCTAAGAAGAAAACACAAGTGGAAACAGGCGCCAACGGCCCTCCCCCAGACACAGTCACTCATTTCTTTTTCTTTTCTCGTTTCTGATGCTCTGCGGCCGGGCACCGCACTACCGCTGGCTGTGCCGCCTCAGCGGGAGCTGGGGCTCGAGGGGGATGAGGCCGAGCAGAGCCTCGGTGCACCCGGCAGCGGAAGGGGGCTCCCTCCCGGCCTTTGGGGGGGTGTGTGTGGGTGGGGGGGGACGATTTATTTTACTTTTAGTTAAAAAAACAAAAAGGAAGAAAAGAAATCAAGCGCCGGACGAGGGCCGCGGCGAAGCTGGCGCAGGGTCAGGGCGGCCCGTGCGCCCCCCGCGCCCCGCAGCCCGCGCAGGTCGGGGCGGCCGGGCCTGGCATCTGGGCGCAGACTCTCCTCACCAGGTTCGTTCCGACGGCCAACACGCCCCCAGTGCCGCAGCCCCCGCCACAAGTGACCGAGGGACGTGGCCGCGGCGGCGGAGCGGAGAGCAGCCCGGTGCCCCCGCGCCCGTTAAGCCGAGGGGCCTCGGGGAGGGGGCGGGCCCGCGCCTCCGCGCTCCGGACCGACCCAGACGGGAACCTCCGGGAGCGACTCCCCGCTGCCCCGGGGGCGTTGGGGCGGGCGCCGCCCGGTCGGTCGGGTCCCCAGGACTCCTCTCCCCCGAGGCCCGACCCTCGCCCGCCGGTCCGGTCCGGCCGCCGCCTCCACGCCCCCCTCCCCCTCCCAACGTGCGGCTGTCTCCGAGGAGAGCCCGGGTCTGAGGGAACGGACCTACAGCCCCATGGCTCTAGTAGCCCCAAGGGTACTGACCCCTCGGGCCTCCGCCGCAGCCGCCGCTCCTCACGGCCTCCGGTCCGTCAGTCCCGACCCCGCTCCTCAGCCTCTTCCGCCGCCTCGGAGCGTCTCTGGCCCCTCTCGCTCTGTTTGTTTTTGTTTTGTTCTACCCAGTAACACGGGGGTGAGAGGGCGGCGTTTATTGGTCGAGGCGAGGAGGGTGGCTGGCCAATCGCGGCGGAGCAGCGGGAGCTGGGGAGAAAAGGTAGGGAAGTGAAACGTGGAAATCTAGGCCGCGGCGCAGGAGGGCGCATGCGCATCTGGCGTTGGTTTGGCCTCAGTGGGAGCGAGGCGGGAAGCTGGGGCGGGGGAGCTAGGGAGGCACGGAGGGGGGTGCTGGGATCGTGGAAGAGAGCGCTGGGCCTGGGCGGGGGAGCTAAGCGAGGCTGCCTTGGCCTGCTCGCCCATCCCACCCCAGGAAGCAAAGAACGCAGAATTTTCTGCACAACCCGCAGGCTAGTCCCTTTCGCTGTCCAGTCCCGTCTTCCACTGGTCCTGGTTCCTCTTGTGTGTGAACCCCATGCTGTAAACTTTATCCCAACAAATGCTCTCAGCCCCTTCTGCACGGCAGTCACTATTGTCCCACAGATGAAGAAATAGACTCAAAAGCTCTTGGAAGTCCCTTTCTTAATCCTGACTACCCAGGCTGCTGGGCTTTGGTCCCTCTGGGGTTCTCAGTCACAGATTTTATTTTATTACTTTTATTTACTTTTTTGCCTCCAGGGTTATTGCTGGGGCTCGGTGCCTGCACTATAAATCCACTGCTCCTGGAGGCCGTTTTTTCCCCATTTTGTTGCCATTGTTGTCTTTACTGTTGCCATTGATGTTGTTGGATAGGACAGAACTGGAGCGAGGAGGGGGAAACGGGGAGAGGAAGACAAATACCTGCAGACCTGCTTCACGGCTTGTGAAGCGACTCCTCTGCAGGTGGGCAGCCTGGGGCTCAAACCTGGATCCTTATGCCGGTCGGTCCTTGTGCTTCGCCAGACACATAAGGCCCCACAGTGTCTTCAAGACTTTCTGGGTCTCCACACCCCACCTGGGGTGCACACCCCACCTGACTAAAACCCACACGGACCACTGGTGTTTCATATGCTTGCCCACCTCCTGCAGGTTCTTGATATCATTTGAAATGACTCTTCTTATCTCCCACCTCAGCCTGTGCACGCCTATCTAGCTTCTCCCACAAGGTCCTTCTAGACCTTATATTCATTACTTAATATGATCTCCCTGTCTCCTGATACTTTGCCATACTAATTTGTTGAGCTGTTAGAAATACTGATCTTGGGGGCTGGGCAGTAGTGCAGTGGGTTAAGCACACATAGCGGGAAGTGTAAGGACCTGCTCAAGGATCCCAGTTCGAGCCCAAAGCAAGTCTGCAGGTATCTAACTTTCTCTCCCCCTCTCTGTCTTCCCCTCCTCTCTCGATTTCTCTCTGCTCTATCTAACAACAGTGACAGCAGCAACAACAATAATAATAACAAGGGCAACAAAATTGGAAAAATGGACTCCAGAAGCAGTGGATTCTTGGTTCAGGCACCTAGCCCCATCAATAACCCTGGAGGCAAAAGAGAGAGGGAGAGAGAGAAAGAGAGAGAGAGAGAGCTCTCGAGAAAGAAAGAAAAAAAGAAAGAAATACTGATTGTGTCCCACCTGCATTTTCTTATCCAGGTCCCTATCTTAGTTCTCCCTCCACCCACTCCGCCCAGAAAAAAAAAAAACTCACTTTATTAAAGGCAAGACCTTTGTCTTACTCATTGACACACACCTCTTTCTAGCTAAGTCTTGCTGGATTTGTTTGAATAATAACACCCTAGGTGTGACGGTCACATGAGCAAACTATCTCACTCCTTTTCACCATTCTTGTGCATTCTTAGGACTCTCACAACCCTCAGGACACTCACAAAGGAAACAGGCTTCACCTCACTTGCTCTTTTCCCTTTTGTTGGAAAATTAGCATGTACATTCCTTCCCTTACAGTTTAACTAGTGAGGAAAAAAGCTGCTTCTTGGGGAAGAAATCTTCCAGCCCTGCCACCCACCCCCCACTCCCTCCAGCATAAGCTTTCAGTCTTCCTTTTGTCAAAGATTAAAACATTTTCTTTCTTTTTCCCCCCATAATTATTTTCTTTTTGTTTTGTGTATTGCCTCACAGACCAAATCAGACTAGTATCTTGGAGGACTGTTGGGAACATTCATCTGTCCTTGTTATCATGCTCACAAGGGTGCTTGCACATTTATCGCACCTATGCAGTAAATCCACCTTGATCTGAGCACACAAAGGTTGTGAGCAGTTGGTGCTGATCCTTATGTCCTGGGCAGGAACCTCCTGGCATGGCCAGCATGTGAATGAACCTCATGAGTCACTCTTCTTTTTTGAAAGCAAAGCTTCCTAGTCCCTCAGTTTTGTCTTGTTGTTTTGCCCATCTCCTGAGCCTTTCTCCTTCCTTTTCTGCCAGAGCTCCAATTTCCATCATTCATGAGTGACTGCTGGCTTTCTTGTTTGTTTCTGGTCCTCCAAGGCCTCACAAATGCATGATTTCACAGTTCCCAGTGGACTTCCCCCCCCCCCCACCTTTAATTTCAGATTGAGACAAGCAGAGAGGGAAGACAGAGTACTACTCCGCTGTACATGGAGTTTCCCATGGTGCTGGGCTCTAGAACCTGGGTCCTTCTGAGTGGTAAAGTGTGTCTTCTGCTTGGTGAGCTATCTCCCAACCTCTGCTGTCTTGCCCTCTTTTTTTTTTTTGTAATTCATTCCTATTTCCTCACACTTTTCTTTTATTCCCTTTTACCTCTTGAGTTTTCCTTCTCTCTTTCTGCCACCAACCCCCCTATCTAACTCCATTTGTTTGTTTGCTCACTGATTAAACACATCCATTAGCACCTAAGGCACACCCATGCTGCAATGGGCAACTAACCCAAGGTCTATGAGATAACACAAAGTAGGATATTAGTACCTATTTTAAAAAATATTTACTGATGAGAGAGAGGGAGAGAGAGTACCACATGCAAAACCAGGGGTCAACCTTAACAGTCCAGTTCTTAAAATCTCCTGGGGCCACATGAGTATCTATTTTTAAAATCGTCTGAGTCAATTTTTTTAAATGTTTTTTATATTTATTCCTTTTTGTTGCCCTTGTTTTATTGTTGTTTTTATTGATGTCATTGTTGTTGTTGATGATGTTGTTTTTGTTGGGTAGGACAGAGAGAAATGGAGAGAGAAGGGGAAGACAGAGAGAGGGAGAGAAAGACAGACACCTGCAGACCTGCTTCACAGTTTGTGAAGCGACTCCCAGGCAGGTGGGGAGCTGGGGGCTCAAACTGGGATCATTACACAGGTCCTTGCGCTTTGTGCCACTGTGCTTAACCAGCTGCGCTACCGCCCTTGTCTAAGTAAATTTTTATTAGCAAATTATCCCCAAAGGATTCACTATTGACTACAGTGTTCACATCTTTTTTTTTTTACCCATCACCTCAAGCCAGGCATCACAGGACCCAGGGAGAGCCTCTAGTTTGGCCATGGTTGACCAATTAGGACCTAGGAGTCAAGGAACAAGGTTTGACTCCTACTTTCCCCTTTAACAACCTATAAGAACTTCAGTCCCTTTAAGGGCTTCTGTTGTTTTTCACCAGTGCCTTTCAAAAGTTGAGCTGGAGACCAGCAGTGGTACACTTGGCTAAGCAGACATATCATCATGCGCATTCAGGTTCAGGCCCCTGAAACCTATCTGCAGGGAGGACATTTCATGAGCAGTGAAGCAGGTCCATACATATCTGACTTTCTCTCTCCCTCTCTACCTTCCCTTCCCTCTCAATTTCTCTCTGACCTGTCAAATAAAAATAAAGTAGAAAGAAAAAAGGGGGGGGCACTAGGAGCTAAATATTTGTAGTGCTGGCACCAAGTTACAACTATAACCCTAGTAGTAATTTTTTTCTAATTAAAATCAGGCTTAATTTGTAGCTTCCAAGAATATATAAATTATGTAAGACTTTAATAGTTATGGTGAAAAAACAAGGGAGGCCTTCTTCCATAATCAAGTTGGTTTGGGAAGAAATTATTTTGACAAAGTTTATTTTTTAAAACACAACTCTGGCCGGGAATAGGTAGTATAATAGTTATGCAAAGAAAACTCTCAGGCCTGAGGATAAAAAGTCCCAGGTTCAATCCCCTGCACCACCATAAGCCAGAGCTGAGCACTGCTCTGGTAAAAATAAAAATAATATTAATAATAATAATAAACAACAACTCTTCTCAATATATTTAATAAGCTATAATATGCCTCAAGAACCTTAGGGGGGAATTACAGTAGGAAGTAACATTTTCCCCAACTTATTTAAATACAAAATCCCTTTTCTCCCTTCTTCAAGATATTCCAAAAACAGTGTTAGAAACCAGCTCAGGAAATAATGTTAATAGTCACTATAACCAGCATTCCTTCCAGTTGTTATGCTACAAAACATTTACCACCTGTACCTTTGCTAAGTATTTTGAAAGAATAAAAGTTAAAAAGTAAGATAAAAATAGAAAAGCCTTTGCGTGCTGGGAATTTTTACCTACCAAATCAGTTTGCAAATATTTAATGTGTGCCCAGTCTGTGAAAAGCCCAGAGCTGACCCAGCTGGGGTCTTGGCAAAAGGCATTATTCTGTGTTAGAATAGGCAATGTCTAAAACATAGAGCTACGCAGCCACCTGGGCCACAATATTTTTCTTTCATATATAGTGTACACACACACACACACACACACACACACACACACAGACATACACACAAATGTGTGTGTGTGTAATTTAATAATGATTAACAAGACTATAAAATAACAGGGGTACAATTCCACACCATTCCCACCACCAGAGTTCCATATCCCATCCCCTTTTTTGTAAGCTCCTCTATTCTTTTTTTTTCTTAATATTTTATTTACTTATTAATGAGAAAGATAGAAGGAGAGAGAGAAAGAACCAGCATCACTCTGGTACATGTGTTGCTAGGATTGAACTCAGGACCTCAAGGCTTGAGCGTCCAATGCTTTATCCATTGAGCCACCTCCCAGACCACAGCTTCTTTATTCTTTATCCCTCCCTGAGAATATGGACCAAAATCCTTTTTTTATTATTTCTTTATTGAGGGATTAATGTTTTATAGAGGACAGTAAATACAATAGTTTGTCCATGCATAACATTTCTCAGTTTTCCACACAACACTACAACCCCCATTAGGTATGGACCAAATTCTTTATGAGGTGCAGAAGGTGGCTTCTATAATTGCTTCCCCATTGGCAAGTCAATTCATACCCCCAGCCTCTTTCTATCTTTCCCTAGTGGGGTAGGTCTCTGGAGAGGTGAGGTTCAGAGACACATTGGTGATGTCATTTGCCCGGGAAAGTCAGGATGGCATCATGATAATATCTGCAATTTGGTGGCTGAAAGATGGTAAGATATAAAGCAGGACAAGTTGTTCAATGAACAGGAACCCAAAGGTTGAAATACAGCAAATGAAACTAGGGTTCTTTGTATGGAAAGAAGCTAGAAACTCTATATTAGGTATATTCCATATGGCCCATGACTTTAATAATTTTTGCCTGAGCCTGATAGCTAACATGCAGGTGGACTAAAAATATTGTCTGGGAAAATGGTGCCAGAGTTGAGAATAGAACTAGAAAGCTGGATTAGGGCAGAGAGTAGCTCCCAAATATGAAAACAGTTTATTAATAGCACTAACTGTTAACCCCATTTGGTCTATCTAGAGACCATGTCTGTTTGTATTTAGTACAGGAGCCTGTGTAGCCTCTGCATCCCTGTCAGTCTGAGATCACATTCCATGGTCATGGCTAGGAACATTCTAGGCTGCATTCATTTCAGGACCAGTCTTTCTCAAGTGGCAGAGTAGGCTAACCCAGCCTCATTCAGAGTGGGGCAGTCCCTACCATCACTGCTCTACAATGAGGACAAGGTCCTGAAGAGGCCCACAAGAGGGTTTATGATGATGTTCCTGTTAGAAGTCACCAGTGATGATGAAGAGAGGGATCTATTAGAGGTCTAGGCCCATCATATCTTTGTGGGAATCCAAGAATTCCCCCCCAGATGATGGGGTGGCATGGTGTTGACCAAAAAAGTCATCAAAATGTGCATTTTTATCTCACATTATAATTCCTCACAAACTGACTCTCCTTTCTAATGGGCTGTCCTTATGGGCTTATGTTGACTTGGGATGAAAGAAATGAAGAGAGTCCTTCTTCATATTTTTTTCTGTCTATAATTACAGGGTTGCAACTTCTACTTACCTTTAGATTGGTTCGTTTGAAGAGCCTAAGAAAGAAAGGACAGCACTATTGCTTAGGCTAGCAAGTTCTTCAGAGGCAGCAACAGAAACTATTTAGAGTGAGCAAATAGACATCACATACCCCCCAAGTCTTTTTGACTTGTTAGCGTATATGGGAAGAGAGAGTGTAGGCTTTTGTTTCTTTAGACAAGTCACTGCTTATATTCCTAACTAGCTGTGTTGCTTTTGGGATTTCACATCCCCTCTCTGCATAGATTGAATCCTTTGATTTCTTGCACTATAAAGTCTACACTTCACGGCCCTGAAGGAACCACTTCAGTTCTGACACCCTATGATGTTGGCTTCACCTCCAGAGTTCTGGGAGTTGAGAACAAGGAATGAGAGAGTTTGCTATTAGTGGCATGGGGAGTTGTGCCAGGTGTGGTCAGAATGACTATCATTCTCAGCCCAGGGACTTTCTCTGAATGCAGAGTTCAGATAATATCACCTCCCTTCATTTCCAAAGGCAAGAGTGAGGGCAGGTGTAGGGTTGGGCATGCTAATGGGTTACTGCCAGTAAATTACTTGGAAATGCACAGATACAAGGGAAAAAAAAAGATAAGCACCTCATCTGTTATTATTACTAAGGCCTTTTCATTCTTGGGGCAAAGCCAAATTTGAGAAGACCGGTTTCTTTGTAAGCACTGTTCATGCCTTTGAATAAGACCAAGAAGAGTCCATCTCTCTCTGGGGACTAAGGAATGTCTTAGCCCACTTCCTTCCAAAGAACTTTCAGATGCTACTGTTGTTTGCAACAACTTCATCTCCCTGGACCAACACCCTGCCTCTTATTTCGTCACCCCCAAGGACTGTGTTAGGAATTTCTGGAAGGCACTGAACTGCTCTTTAGCACAGATGGTAAAAGGTGACACAAGCTATCAGGGGAGGGGATTGAATACGGAGTTCTGGTGGTAGGAATTGTGTGGAATTGTACCCCTCTTATTCTGTGGTCTTGTCAGTGTTTCCATTTTATAAATAAAAATGAAAAAAAAAGTGACACATGCTCTGAAGAGAAAGTCGTATAAAAAATTCTACTAGTGATGATGGTAGCTGTCAATTATACTCTGTTTTGAGGTTTGCTGAACACTTTCACACACACTTTCACCCCCTCTCTGTGATCTGGGTAAGCAGCTCACACTTTTGGTGCTTTTACCATGAGAATAATCGGGCCTGAACTGGTCACTGATAATCGTGGGACATCTATGCTAAATGGAAATTTGGAATCCACTAGTAAATTGAAGAGGTAAATCCTTCATTTTACAAATGGCGAGACAAGGAGCCAGAGAAGTTAAGTGACTTACCTAAAGCCACACAGTTAGTTATTAATGGAGCCAGAGTGGAAATGAGGTTTCAGTGTTCTGGCCTCACAAAGTCTAGAGAACAGGGGAAATCCAGACCTAGAAGCCAGACCTGGACTGGATTTCTTCTGCCATGCAGTTTTGATTCTCTTGAATTAAAGTTAATCATCTGAGTCCAGTTGGTATCCCCAGAGGCTACTGCTATCAGATCAAATCTTGACTTGGAGGTCCTAAACGTGAGGAAGGAGAGAAAGTGGGACGACAAGAGCTTATGAAATGTGGCATTGTTACAAATGTTGTTCCTAGAAAAACAGTTTTGGGTTAACTGTGAAGCCTAGCATAAATAAGTAGATAGAGCATTTTAAAATAGTGTGTGTCAAGCAAGCAAGAAGGACTCAAGGTTTTACTTCCTCAATTCAGACCTTAAGTGGTTATCTTGGTGCTTTTGTCTTTGTAGGGGTTTCCCCCACCACCACTTCACTCCTGATAGCTTCGGTTTTAGAAAAAATGAAAACAAACTACTTTAGAGTTGAGGAACTCCAGCAGAATGTCTTTTCCCAAAGAACTCCTGAGTTTGAATTTATCACCCGGCTTGAGTTTCTGAGCCTGTGAAAACCAGCACCATTGAATTTGGCCATTAGTCAGCTCAAGCTTTCCTGCAACTGCAGCTAATTAATTGTGCCGAGTCTAGGTAGAGAGGACTTCCTCCAGTCATTTCTCTGGAGGCGTCATTGCATTTATCTGGAACTCTGGGTCCTCAAATAGGCTTCTCAGAATTCACCCTTTTTCTCAGAGTTATGCCTGTTGTCTGTGTTTACACAGTACCTGCTTCCACCCCAACAGAGGAAGTTCAAGGAGCTAGATGGAAATAAGGGCTTCTTCCTGCTGTAAAGTTAGTGGAATGAGCAGTCATGATTTGTAACTGAGAGAATCAAATCTGCAAGAAGCTCAACCCAGGAAGCCCAGAGAGAAGTCAAGGGCAAGTTCAAAAGGTCAGTATTTTCTAAAAAGAAAGAAACAAAGAAGAGAAAGTTAATGGAGGGCACTTCATGAAGGGGAAGTTCCTTTGAGCAAACAGCAATAAAAGTAGTGGAAAATGTTTATAATTCAAATGAAAGCAGCCTCCCTGGAAGGGCAGAGATAGGATAAAGGCCTAGAAAATGGCCTATAGAGATCAGCTTGCTAAGAATACAAAAACACCAAGATGCAGAGTGGGAGAGATCTGGCTCCTGGCAGACAGCTCTCATCCCCTTCCCACCACATGGAGTCACTTTGCTTTTTCCTTGTGCTTCTCTACCTATGGAAAACTTTTAGCTCTGCTCCTTTTGCTTCCCCCTCCCCTTCTCTTTTTTCCTTCCTCCCTTCCTTCTTTCCTTTCCAAAAAGGGCAACATCCAGGAGGAAAAACAGAGATCATACTTTTCAACAACTCCAGGAAGCCCCTAAACTCTGCATTTAAAACCACAGGATTGTTAGCCCTCTGACACAGCTGGCAAAATCAAGTGCCAAAACAATAACAAGTAACAAAGGGCCTCCAAGAAACAAAGATTCAAAAGAAAAAGAACATAATAATTGTAAAGGAGCTCGGAGATGGTTCACCTCTAAAAAAGAAAAGAAAAAAAGACTGGCCTTACTGTGCATGAGATCCTGAGTTCAAACCCTGGCACCACATAGCATAGGAATACCATGGAGGCACTATAGATTGTGGAATGAGACAAAGATGTCTCTCTTCTCCTTGTGTCTCTCTCTCACTCTCTTCTATCTTTCTCTTCTCTCAAAAAATATGGTCAGTTGGGTCTGGAAGGTGACTCAGTCATATCATACATGCATGAAGCCCTGAGTTCACTGCTCAGCGCCATATGAAACAGTTATAGCCCTGAGATAAGAGCTTAACATAAAGACTTAACCACTATTTCTTGTGTTGTGTAGTGCCATATGAAATAGTTATAGCCTTGAGATAAGAGCTTAACATAAAGACTTAACCACTATTTCTTGTGTTGTGTAGGTCCACATGTGTGCCTTTGTTTTTAGAAAGTTCTTGAGGGGGAATGAATCTATGTCAGTAACTTACTGAGTTCCAAAATGTGTAAGAACATTTTTAATTTGCATATAAATGCTACTATAAATATACACTTTCTGGCATAGGGGAGATAAAACTTTATTTATAGGACCCCCCCAAAAAAGTCATGTTCAAAAAAGATCAAGAACTTCTGTAATTATGTTCAAGCCCAGCTTCAGAGTCACATCAGGAAATGAACCAGACTTCCCTCTGTCAAACCAGATGCAAAATCAAAGGGCTTTCAAAAAAATCACAATAAGGGAACAAAACGAAACTGCCTTTAAGATAGCAGTGACCCTCTATCCCACTAATCAGTCATTCTGGACAAATCTGGCAGGTACTTTGGATTTTATTGATCTCAGTAGGCCAGAAATATAAACTGAACTTCCAAACATTTCCTAAACAAAGGTGATAGACCCATTACCGATGAATTTCTCTTTTAGACAAAAAAAAAAAAAAAAGAGAGATCTTGAAACTATTTAAGAATGAAAGTTGCATGTATTGTTGCTTGGAATCTGCTCTGCAGATACTCTATCACAAAAAAAGTCAAAGAGGAGTTGGGGGGAGCACTTCTTAATCCTTAATCTCCCCTCTTAAAAGATCCCAACAAACAATGGTGGTTTTTTTTTATAAAGTTTTTTTATATTTATTTATTCCCTTTTGTTGCCCTTGTTGTTTTATTGTTGTAGTTATTGTTGTTGTTGATGTCGTCATTGGATAGGACAGAGAGAAATGGAGAGAGGAGGGGAAGGCAGAAAGGGGAAGAGAAAGACAGACACCTGCAGATCTGCTTCACCACTTGTGAAGCAACTCCCCTGCAGGTGAGGAGCTGAGGGCTCAAACCAGATCCTTACGCCAGTCCTTACACTTAGCTCCACCTGAGCTTAATCCGCTGCGCTACCACCGGACTCCCCAAACAATGGTATTTTAAAGGCTCTGAGAAATTCTATCATAAGGAACATAGTTGGGGGCCAGGCGGTGGCACACCAGGTTAAGGATCCCAGTTCAATCCACCCCCCAACCCCCAGTCTGAGCCCCTGGCTCCCCATCTGCACAGTGAAGATTGCCATCTTCACAAGTGGTAAAGCAGGTCTGCAGGTGTCTCTCTGTCTCTCTCCCTATCTCCCCCTTCCCTCTCAATTTCTCTGTCACATTCAATAAAAATAAAAATGACCACTACGAGCAGTGGATGCATAGTGCTGGCACCAAGCCCCGGCAATAACCCTGGAGGCAAAAGAAAGGGGGGGATATCATTTGATTTTTAGTACTTTTATTGTGGCCAAAGTTTCACCATTCCAGACTGAGCTTTTCACACAGAAGGAGAGACATGGGGACACACACACACACACACACACACATCACAGTACCAAAGCTTCCTCCATTCCTCCCTTGGGGCTGGGCTCAAACCTGGGTTGCAAAGCAAACATGACAAAATAGTCAGCTTCACAAGGTGAGCTATCTCATTGGCCCTAATTTATTCCCCCCACACCTCTCTCTCTTTCTCCTTTTTCTTTCTATATTTTTACCTATTTATTTTGGATAGAGACAGAAAGTGAGAGGGAAGAGAAAGATGGGGGTAAAGAAAAACATCTGCAGCAAGGCTTTACCACTCGTGAAGCTTCCCACACTAGCACCACAGGTGGGACCAGGGGCTTGAACCTGGGTTTTTGTGTAATATAATGCCATGTATTCTACCTAGTATGTCACCACTTAGCCCCTTCCTTCTTTCCTTCCTCTCTTCCTTTTTCGATTTATTTACTATCTGGGGAGAGGAGACGAGGGGCATAGAGCTTTACTTTGTCATATCTGATGCCAGGGATTCAGCTTGACACCTCATGTTTACTAGTCTGGCACTCTCCCCACTATGCTGCCTCCTAGGCCATTTATTTACCTTTCCATACCTTGAGGTTTTCTCAGCTTGCCTGACATGGTCACAACTCTCTCTCTCTCTCTCTCTCTCTCTCTCTCTCTCACACACACACACACACACACACACACACACACACACACACACACAGGGGCTGTTAATATCTTCTGGAATTGCATCGGAAAGCCCTGATCTAGTAGAATGGATCCTGGCCTAGAAAGGCAAAAGACCTGGATTCCAATCCTGATTCTGCTTCTATTTGATATGTGCCCAAGGCTGTTGACTGCTCTGAAGGTATATGACTTAAAAGGTCTCCCAAATTCTTTCTGGGACTGTTTGCTATTCAAGATGATCCCTGGATTGGTCTAAGAGTCTGCTTATCACCACTGTCATTGTAATCATGCATAATTTCATCAAAGAAACTAAAGGATATTACTGCTCTTAGAAGTCTCTTAGAAGTCTCTTTTTAAAAATCCTTTGGGGGAGAAAAGTGAAAGGTCTAGGCATTAGAACAAAATAGAAACAACTCTGCACAGTTGGTTGAGCTTTGTTCTGTGTGATGAGCGTGTGTGTCATGAGCGTGTGTGGTTAACCCACAGAACCAAGTGAACATAATGGCAGCTGACCAGTGATCATGTGCATTTGATGCGGCTAGCTTTTGGGAATCTGCACAACCTCTTTGAAGCAGCAAGGTTTTACCAAGTCTGATCACAGAACAGTTTAAAGCAAATGCCTCTTTTCAAAGGACCAGAGTTATTCCCACAGGCATTATTATCCTTGGGGAGAACTCTTTATCTCAGAGAAAAAGAGTGCTGACTACAGCTCTCTTTCAAAGGTGTTTGAGTCAGTAACAGCCCTGACAGCAAGCTTTCCCAGGGAATACTAGAGGCCTGGGAACACTAAGTACCACCTGTGAAGGTTTTATGTTCTTGCACAATCCATGGCTATGTAGCCCAAGGTGATGCATTAAGACTACCTATGCTTTCTGCGTTCTGAGCACAGGAAGCTCTATAAAAACTTTTGCAGGTCTGACATAAGGAAGGTGCCATAAAAAGCAAAGGGCAAGGGCTGCAGGCTACAGGGCCAGAGATAAGCTGGGACTTGTTCTATGGTAAGACTCTCCCCAGCCCAGCCGCTGTGGCAGTGTGCATAACCTTGCATCCAGGTGCGGCCACATGTCCCGGCAGGCTGGGCTGTGTGCAGACTCTTTCCTCCTACAGGGATTCTTGAAAAAAAAAAGTCAATCAATACCATCAGTTTGCTCCATCTTGGTGCCCCATGGAACTGTATATGTTTAGCATAACTAAGCTGGGCACTCACTGCCTGTGTCTCAAACTCTAAGCTCAGAGTCGGACAGGTGGCTCAATAAGTAGAGTGTACCTGTTACCATGTGCTGGGAAATGAGGGACAAACCCTAGGGGACCATGTGGGAGTGTCTGCAGTGGGCAAACTTTACAAGCAACAGGGCAGTGTTTCAGTGTCTCTCCTCTCTCCCTCTTCTTCTCTCGCTCTCTCTTGCCTATCTCTGTCTCTTACCCTCTATCTAGAGGAAAGAAAAAAAAAGTGTTGCCAAGAATAGTGAAGTCATGCAGGCACTGGGCCCTAGTGATAACCCTGATGGTGATAAACAAATAAACATAAATGATAACATAATGATTGAGTCAACAAGTAGAAAACTATACAACTATATAAAATAATGAGGAAGAGCTCTAGTATACCAGTGGGAAATTCTCCAAGATAGCATAGCTGAGTAAAAATCAAGGTCCGGGGGTCGGGCGGTGGCGCAGTGGGTTAAGCGCATGTGGCGCAAAGCGCAGGGACCGGCGTAAGGATCCCGGTTCGAGCCCCCGGCTCCCCACCTGCAAAGGAGTCGCTTCACAGGCGGTGAAGCAGGTCTGCAGGTGTCTATCTTTCTCTCCCCTTCTCTGTCTTCCCCTCCTCTCTCCATTTCTCTCTGTCCTATCCAACAACGAATTGCGTCAACAAGGGCAATAATAATAGCCACAACGAAGCTACAACAAGGGCAACAAAAGGGGGGAAAAATGGCCTCCAGGCGCGGTGGATTCATGGTGCAGGCACCGAGCCCAGCAATAACCCTGGAGGAAGAAAAAAAAAAATCAAGGTCCATGTATACCATCTTATATTATAAGAAACCAGGCTAAATTAATAATTTTCAGCCAGATTTGTGTATATTTACATTTAAAAACATGGAAACAAGAAGCTAAGATAATTATATCATATATAAAGCCAGTGGGGGCAATGAGGTGTAAAAGAAAGGTGAAGAAGTCATTTCAGAGTAGAACTATTTATATTATTGTCATTTTTTAAAATTTATTTCTTTATTGGGGAATTAATGTTTTACATTCAACAGTACATACAATAGTTTGTACATGCATAACATTCCCCAGTTTCCCATTTAACAATACAACCCCCACTATGTCATTTATCATCCTTCATGGACCTGTATTCTCCCCACCCACCCACCCTAGAGTCTTTTACTTTGGTGCAATACGCCAATTCCATTTCAGGTTCTACTTGTGTTTTCTATATTACTGTCATTTTTGACTTATTAAAAAGTATAAATGCTTGGGTTCCGCAGTCAGCCAATTTTGAGTAAGTTTGCCTTCTCTGACCTTCAACTTCCTCACTTATAAGATGGGAACCATTAAAGTACCCACTGCTTGAGGACTGTTGTTCAGAAAGAATGAAAAAATGCTCAGTGGGCTGCTTGACAACTTGTGTACCTAAGAAGTAATATGTGCTTCCTATTGCTAACATCATTCCTTATCAACTTCTGACTGGTCCTGCAGGCTGGGGTAAAGCAGCACCAACTGTGACAAGTTCCCTGGGCGGGGGGGGGGGGGGGGGGGGGATGGAATGAAGTTCTCTCTCTCTGAACCTGCCTGTGGTTTCCTGCTAGTCTCCCCAGGCTCAGCCCATTATCACTGCCCCATTCCTGGGTGTGGACTCCTGGAAGGTAAAAACCATGCCTCTGCATCAGACATAAAGTAGTTACTTGTCAAGACACATTTGGGGTGGGCAGGTGGTGGTGCACCTGGTTGATGTTAACATGTGTAAGGACCCAGGTTCAAGCCCTTGGTCCCCACCTGCAGAAGGAAAGTTTTGCTATTAGTGAAGCAGGTATCTCTTTTTTTTTTCTCTTCCTATCATCCCCCTCTCCTCTTGATTACTTTCTGTCTTCATGCAATTAATAAATAATATTGCTAATTTTTTTAAAGAGACAAGTATAGAGAAAGAGCCCATCAGGGGTTGTCTGCAGGATTTTCACTTCCTGGTTTAGCACCACATATATCTGCTCTTTTAATCACTGGGTCTGCATGAAGCTGCCCAGAAGAATAAATGACAATAAGCAGCCTTCAGTGCTTACAGCTGCAGTCTGACTTTGCTGAGAACATGCCAACGAGGGGAACTGTGGCACATTGGAGGGGCCTCCAGGAATGGTAGGAAGCTGGGGCTCTCAGGGGCCCCGGCCACATGGATCTCAGGCAGGATGCACAGGCAGACTTGTCAGCTGTCTCAGGAACACTGACCCCACAGGGCCAAGGCAGGATTAACGTGTCAAAGCCCAGCAGCCCCTGAGCTGTGTCTGCTCATACAGAGCCTGTTTAACTGGGGTCAAGACTGGTTCAGAGGAAAAACTGACAAAAATAAAAGCCAGTATGATGATGTGTACTGCACAGGAAGTTGCAAGCCTGAGAATCAAAGAGAATAGGTATTTAGGTGACATAACACACACACAGAGAAAAAGAAAAAAAAAATCTGCCTGAGTATCAGACCCAAAAGCAAAATCTGACTTGATTTGCATTTGGGGTACTCTCTCTCTTTGTTTCCAGGGTTAGTGCTGGGGTTTAGTGCTGGCAATATGAATCCACTGCTACTGTCGGCCACCCCCCTTTTGTTTTTAATTAGATAGGACAGAGATATTGAGAGAGGAGGGGAGGGGGAGACAGTCTATAGGGGGAGAGACTAATAGAGACCTGCAGACCTGCTTCACTGCTTGTGAAATGTCCCCTCTACAGCTGGGGAGCCAGGGGCTTGAATCCAGATCCTTGAGCTCAGTCCTATGTGTACTTAACCGCCCAGCCCCCCCCCCACTATTTGTTTTGTTTTGTTTTTTCCTATCAGGAGTCACGTGCATCATCCATAGTGTTGTCAAGAAGATCTGACTACAGGCTCTGCCTCTTCTACTAACCAGATGCATGAGTTTACCAGGGGTGGGGACCCTTTTTTACCAAGGGCTATTTGGATATTTTAAACATCACTCAAGTATTGTAAATACAATTTAAAAATAATTTTAAAAATACAATTTAAAAATAAGTACTGTAGGGGCTGGCAAAATAGCTCACTTTGATGATAATGTGCTGCTTTGCCATGTGCACAGCCCAGGCTGGAACCCAGCTCCCACCACAGTGAAGGAAGTTTTAGTGCTCTGGCCTCTCTCCCTCTCCCTCTCCTCTCTCTCTCCTTCCCTGTCTCTATCTTAAAAAAGAAAAGAAAA
Organism: Erinaceus europaeus; assembly: GCF_950295315.1. Lineage (NCBI taxonomy): Eukaryota > Metazoa > Chordata > Mammalia > Eulipotyphla > Erinaceidae > Erinaceus > Erinaceus europaeus. The sequence goes on from NC_080175.1 coordinate 17,428,972, forward strand.
AATAAATAAATCCTTCTATTAAAAATGTGTTGGTTTCCTTTTGCAGAACCAGAGCCAATAATTCCTCTGGTCATATATGGCCCCCAGGCTGGACCTTCCTCAACCCTGGTTTAGACAAATAAGCTATACTTTCTCAGAATCTCATTTCACCACCTTACCTGGAAGACTCAAGGAGGAATCCCACATAGTAAATGATCAAGCATCTATATAATAACTTCCTTTCTTTCCTTCTTTTGCTGTCAAACACTATTGAAGGCAAAAAGCAAGACTACTGGAGAAAAGGTGAAATCATACTAACGAGCTGTAGAGATTATACATGCACCATGCACAAGCAACACACACACACACATCAATGGTTTTATAAATGTTTACAATTTTCCATTAACTGCTCCCTAATTGGAAACAGACTGTCTTTCCCCCCAACTGTTCCTGGGCCAGAGTTCCTATATATGTGGGTCTTCTCATGATGATTTTATTTCCTTTTGCTCAGTCAACAGACATTCCACACCAGTTCTGGGTATCCTCTGAAGCCCTATCCTTTCATAAGTTCATAAATCTGGAAACTGAGGGAGTGTTTGCCAAAATTCACAGAGATTCTAACATTTACCGAGTGACCGCACTATGCCCAGCACATTCTGTGGTCCTAACCACACACAACAAGATATTTCTAGCATCCTCTCACACAACAGATGAGGAAACTGAGGCTCAGACAGATCACAGAATTGCCTAGGACCTCCCAAGCCGTAAACAGCAGGATTTGAGCCTAAGTGTTTCCGCTGCCCACGGATCCTGACAGCATAAAACAGTTCAAGCTCTGGTGAAGTTTTTTAATCCTTAGCCCTGAAAACCACCCAGGCTGTTTCCTCCCAAGTTTCTACTCTTTATTCTCAGCCTCTTGGCCCCTGCTCCCCCTCCTCCCCACTGCCCTCTTCCCCCAGGGAATCCTAGGCTTTGTCATACTGGAGCAGTGCCCAGCTGGCTGGAGGCTGCAGGCATCTGCTTCCCTTGCCCCCATCAGCATGGCCAACACAAACTTCTCACTGGAAAACACTGTGCTCTCTAGACAAAGGCTCTGTGTGATGTGCCAGTATCTGCCTGATAGGCCTTCTGTGAAAAGACCCAGCTAACATAGCTGGACTGCCAGGCCTGGGACAGGCAACGTTCATAAACAGCTCTTCCAAACTCAGAGGTCAAACTGATCCGTAGCCAGGTACTGTCGCTTCAGGGCCTAAGCTTTTTTTTTTTTTTTTTTTTAACATCCTCAGCCAGAACCTTTTTCGGAGAAACCAGCAGGACACCTGGATTTTTGAAGGTCTGATACTATGGACCCCCTTTGCCACAGAAAGTGAGTTTAAACCCCAGTTCTACCTGTCTGACTTTTAGGAAAGTAACTTCTGCTGACTGGACACACACTCTCTCAGCAACAGTTTAAAGGAACAACATCTACTGTCCCTAGGCTGGTGTTTGGGGTTCAGTCTCCCTGTCTCTGAAATGTAAGGGTTGGGTCACATGACCATGAGGTGAGGTTTCAATTCATTGTGCAGACTGGGGGAAGGTGTCCTTCCTGCCCAGGCTATAGTTGGGGGTGGGGTGGGGGACAGAATATCTTGTTGACTCTCTCAGAGTGAACTCAGCCCTGTGGGAGGGTTTCTGGTTAAGTTCAGCACATTTTATTGAGCATCCCACATGTTTTTACCACTTTCAGGACACAGGGTACAAAGATAAGCATATGCCAGGCCCTTAAAGGAGCTCATAGACAAGACCAGTAGGAATGATAAGACCCATAAAAAAAAATAGTGTATAAAGTGTAAAGTGATAAGTAACCAGGATGGATATAGATAAAAGACGGTGAAGGTTGAATGGATAGAGATAAAAGATGGTGAAGGTTGAGAGCAGACAGAGAGGGTGATTCTGGGATGGATGCAAGCAGCTCAAGAAGGGGCTTAAATAATAGCTTGGCTTTATGGGGCCAGACTCTTGGGAGTATTAATGGCTTCTGATTGGGGTGGTGGGCAAAAGAGAATTCCAGGGGCTGGAGCCTTTTGTTAGTCTTCTATCAGCAGGAACATCTAGACTGTGGAGTTTCCAGAAAGAGAAACCACCCTTTTCAACAGGGATTTATTCCCTGAACAAAATTACTCAGAGCTTGCATAAAATGTCCAGTGGTAGGGAAAAAAAAAAAAAACTGCTCTTTGTTCCCGGTCCTAAGTGTTCTGTAGCCCTGATGCCGACTGCCTCTTTCTTCTGTGCTTTCTTCATCAACAGTCTTTGTGTACAAAAGGCATAGGAGTGAGGGCAAGAGGCAGGCACCCAGGCCAGAAAAGGGGTCCTGGCTTAGCAGACAAAGGCTTCTGGGACCTTTGCTGCCTGGCCAGCTTGCATTGGCTCAGTAGCTCAAAGCTAGCTGAAGAAAGGATATGTCAGTGAGTTGTACTTGGCTTATATTGCTTAAGTGTGTGTGTGTGTGTGTGTGTGTGTGTGTGTGTGTGTGTGTGTGTGTGTGTGTGTTTAAAACTAGGTGTTTTGCAGCTGACTTCAATCTAGGTCAGAACTGTGCACCCTCAGCACATCACTATCTAGAGAAGATAAGCTTGAACAATCCTCTCCAGGATCGAGCAGAGATAAATGCATGCTCTGAATATAAACACAGCTGTTTGCTAGACTTTAATTTCCAAGGATAAAGGGGCCTGCTTTGTTAGCAGAAGGGATCCAGGTGATCGTGGGTTTAGCTAGACCTCCCAGAAAGGCAAAGATATATAGCTGGCCTGATCTTTTAGCAAGAAATACAGAAGTCACAGTGGTGACTTTTGCCCTACCCAGGCTCCTGCCACTTAGCATATTAAAGATAGTATGGTCAAGGCCAGGGAATTAAGGAAGATATTCTGGTTTGGATGCTTGTTCTACCACTCACCTACTATATGATCTTGATTGCTACCACATCTGTTTTATTTTATTTTATTTTAGTCTCCAGAGCCTTGCACTTGCACAATTTCTCTACTCTGGATGTTTTTGATAAAGAAAAAGACAGAGAGGAAGGAGAGGGAGAGGCACCACAGCACTGAAACTTCTCTCAGTGCTATAGTGCTCCCACTTGGTGTGCTAGAGTCTCAAACTGGACTAGGTACATGGCAGTGCTTATACTCTATAAGGTAAGTTATCTCACCAGCCCCTGCTTTTTTTTGTTCTTTAAAATTTATTTATTTTCATAAAAGACCAAACATCATTTATCTCTGGTACATACTAATTCTGAGAACTGAATGTAGGATATTTGGGGCCTCAGACATGTAAGTTGTGTATGTTATCATCATGCTCTCACTCCATCTCCCACATAAGTAACATGGGACTGATACTTCCATCAATATGAAAACCAAGAGAAAATCCCAAAAGATCTCTGAATAGTCAAAAGAAAACACTACATTATCTGTCTATCTCATAGTCGTTGATCCAGAGAAATGTTCATTAGATTTTTTTCTTAGAGCCTGTATGCTCTTAATTTACGTACAATAAAAAAATACGTGTGGCTTTCTGGCTTCCTGCCCTAGAACAGATGATGAACTGTTGATTGGCAGGGTGCTGGTCTGTTAGAGATAGGTATACTAATGACAGACAGAAATAGAAAAGGCAGTCAAAAGAGCAAGGAAGACAAAAAACTGCAGGACAGAAACAAGATTTTTAGAAGCAACATGAAGAACACAGAAATATTTCTAGCAATGCTCACTGACATGAAAATATCAATGGAAGAAATGTTAACAATGGTGAAGAGAGTGCTTGGAAAGTATTAACAGAAATCATAGAACCAAATAATCCAGCAGCTGAGCTAAAAAAAATACAGTGCAAGGGCTCAACAGCAAAAATATGAAAGGTAAGGATCAGTTCAGTAATCTCAAGGGCAGGTAGAGGAAGTCATTAAAGACAGCAAAAAGAAAAAAAAAGAAAGAAATGAAGATAGTCTAAAAAGTTTTGGAACAACATCCAGAAGAAAAACACTCACATGATAGGGATGCCAGGAAGAGAAAAGATAAGGGGCAGTATTTTTATTTTTATTTGAAGTAATGATAGCCAAGAATTTCACCAAAGGAAGGAAACACTCAGATCCAGGAACCTCAAAGAATTTCAAACAAAATAGACCAAAGAGATACACACTAAGACTCATTCTAATTAAAAGGCAAAAATAAAGAGAAAATCCTAAAAGGTACTAGAAAATATAAGTATAACTCCCACAAGACTATCAAGCTAATTTCTCATTAGAAACTCTAAAAGTCAGAAGGGAATGGTGTGGTATATTTAAAATATTGACTAGACAAGCTCTCCAACCAAGAATAATTTACCCATCTAGGTAAGTAATTAAATTTGAGGACTGATAAAGAGTTTTCAGTGGCATAGAAGACAGTTCAGTGGATGGAACATGGGCATAAGAGGAACATTAGGAAAGAAAAAAAAAAGAGGAATATTAGGCATAAGACATGAAGCCCTGAGTTCAGTCCCTGGCATTACATGTACCAGAGTGATGGCCTGGTGTCTTGTCTCTCTCTCTCTCTCTCTCCCTTTCTCTCTCTCCCACTCAGTCTCTGTCTCTGTCTCTCATCACCACTAAACTTGAACTGTAAGAAATGCTAAAGGTAGTTGTATAAAAAGAATATACTGAGTGGTCAAGAGGAAGCTCATCTGGTAGGGTTTACAGTTTTACCATGTATAAGAAATAATACTTTGAAGAGGTGTGAAACTGTGTTTCTAAAACATGTCTAATCTTGTAAACCAACATTACTTCAATCACAAATGGATTAAATTCCACAAATGTTCAAGCAATACTTTGGTGTTTCACCCTCTCCTCTCTGTGTCTTTCTCTTTCTCAGTTCTCTCACTCCTCTTTGTCTGTAAAAATGTAGTATAAAAACTGAACTGAACAGGTAGCCTAGGAGGACTGAACATGCACAAGTCCCTAGTTCATCCTGGTACCACTTAAAAATTAACACGAGGAATTTAATACTAGAGCAAACACATTTATACATGTTAATAGCTCTGAAAACCATCACACTTGAGAATCTATTGTGATAATTGATACAAGCATCTTCCAAGGAAATTTCAAATGACTGTTTTCTGTTGCTACTGCTCAGCAAGGTGGAGCTTTAACAGAATGCTAGTTTAGAAAATGTTCTTTTGGGAGTCGGGCGGTAGTGTAGCAGGTTAAGCGCACTTGGCGCAAAGCGCAAGGATCAACATAAGGATCCTGGTTTGAGCCCCCGGCTCCCCACCTGCAGGGAAGTTGCTTCACAGGTGGTAAAGCAAGTCTGCAGGTGTCTGTCTTTCTCTCCCCCTCTCTGTCTTCCCCATCTCTCTCCATTTCTCTCTGTCCTATCTGATGACGACATCAATGACAACAACAATAATAACTACAATAGTGAAACAATAAGGGCAACAAAAGGGAATAAATAAATAAATATAACAAAATTTTAAAAAGAAAAGAAAATGTTCTTTCAGGGAGCTGGATGGCACACCCACCTGAGAGCACATATTACCATGCATAAGGATCTGGGTACAAGTGTTCATTCCCCACCTGCAGGGGGGGGGGGGACACTTCATGAGCAGTGAAGCAGGTATGCAGGTGTCACTCTATCCCTCTTTTTCTATCTCCCCTTCCTCTCATATTCTCTTTGTCCTATCAAGGAAAAAGAAAGAAAATTAAAACAGGAGAAAAATGGCTACCAGCATGGGAAAAAAAAGTTCCTCCCAAATGTTTCAGTAAAGGGAAAGCTCTCAAAAGAGAAAATTCTCCAGTACCCTGAATATTCAGGTGTGGGAAAGAAATACCTCTTCCACAAGTGCTCTGGATGGCACAGTCATTTCTGTTCTCTATAAATCAACATTCATCTCAAATGTTGAATCAAAAAGAAGTAAAACATTATCTGACTTATTCTTGGGGGTGGTAAGAGATAATAAGCTTAGTCTCCAACTATTCTTGAAGGCTGACTCTTTAGCAATGGTCGTAGCAAACACGCCTGTTGATGGATGAGTGGCCTGGCATGTAGATTTGTTTTGCTTTAGCTCCTGTTAAGAGTAAACTTATTATTATTATCATTTTGTGGCATATGTGCACAAACCATTGTGGGAGGAAGCACAGGGGGACCAGGAAATAAAATCATTTTGACAAAAAACATCAAAGAGCTGAGCTGTTTTCTTTACATCTGTGTGAACATTGTGGAACTGTAGAAAAATTTAGTCAAGGGAGTCACACATACTTCTGCTGCTCTCAAGCCCCATGCTAGGTACTAAGAAAAGAGGAACATACCAAGGGGTCACCCAGAAAGCACTGGCGGCCCTCCACAAGCTTAGAGTCTAGTTGCCTTTGAAGAACAGGGTCCAGGTCCACATGAAGTGCTCAGCAGACAGCATTCTTCCCGACACTTGATTCTTTTCCTAGTTGCAGCTCTGGGAAGAGAACCTAAGGCCTCATGCATATGTGAAACCACCACTGAGTGGTCTCTCCAGGCCATTTTTTTTTCATTATTTTAGACAGAGAGAAGAGAGACACCGTAGCACTACTGTACCATATAGATAATTTGCTTTCTACTTTCTATGGTGTTTTCTTGTGGTGCTAAGGATCAAACCAAGGGCCTCTTACATGACATGGTGAATGCTCAGTGAGCTATCTTCCAGCTCCTGGCTCTTTTTTCTTTAACTATATTTTATTATGCAAATAATAGTCACTTATGGAGAAAAACAAAAAATATACCTACAAAAAAAGAGAACAATTAAAGCATCTACAATTCAACATAAACAGTACTAAAATCTATAGCTCAGCAATTGTAGAAAAATTCATATGAATGAGTACTTGAATAAGATTACACCACATACTGACCATTTTTACTTCAAAAGTTACCAGTCCCCTAATGCATGTAGAGTGATGAGAGAAGAAAGTCTCGGAAACAACATCTGTGCTGAGAACATAAATTCCTTATCTACTCCAAATAGAAATTCCTGAAATAGAAAAGATATAAATGTAAATAAATAAAGCTATAAAAATATTATAAAAAAAAGGAGACTAATTATGTAATATCAGGATGGGGAAGACTTCTTAAGTAAGATAGGAAACCCAGAGCCATAAAGAAAAACATAACTCAGGGGGTTTTTAGGTGAAGGTCATCTCTCTGAGCAAATTAAGTGTCTAGATGAGGTTTTGCTACCTCCAGCCTGGACCCAGAAAAGGCACAAGGCCATCAACTGACACTGCCTCAGTGAAAAGCTCTCCAGCTTCAGCTGCCTGGGACACTGCAGTTCCTTCTATGAATGCCTCTGAAGGTCAAGGTCATAAGACGAGAGATTTGGGCCAAAGGAAGGAACCAGATCTAGATTTCTCAGTCTGTGAGAGGACAGTGCCACTCTCTGACTGTCCTCACAGCCCTGAGTTTATGGAGGCCAAGGCATATCTTCACCACCCTCTGAGGGGACTGAAAACAGTCTGGCATGCAGGTGGCCTTGCTCCCAGAGACCAGTCACCTCCTTGTTTTTATCTCCTCACCTTGTTTTTTACCTGCTGGCAGTGCTTTTGACTCCCTCTCTGGCTTCTTGCCTGAGCCATTATGACAGAGTAACCCTGTTCTTGTTGACTTTCTGAGACTTGGCTTGGCCTCCGCTGGTCTCATGGTGCTCACCTGATCTTCACTTCCTTCTCCTCTCTTCCGGAATGTCTCAGTTGGCTGCTTCTGGGCATCTGTGCCCTGGCAAAGGTTGACCCACTGACAGGCTGACATGTCTAAAACTACAGGGTTGTCAGGGGCTGCTTTGCCTCATCATTCTGGGCATGCTCAGACAGGCTGGTGGGTCTTTAACCACTGACTCTGGATGGTCAGCCACCTGAGAGCAGGGGCCATGGTGGCTTCGTTCACCAACTGTAAGCTCAATCTCAGTACAGAGGAGGCTCACATAAGAATTTGTTAGTGCTTTATCCACTGCACAGGCTGGGAGTATGGATCGACCTGTCAACACCCATGTTCAGCAGGGAAGTAATTACAGAAGCCAGACCTTCCACCTTCTGCATCCCACAAGGACCTTGTCCATACATACTCCCAGGGGGTTAAAGAATAGGAAAGCTATCAGGGGAGGGGATGGGATACAGAGTTCTGGTGGTGAGAGTTGTGTGAAGCTGTACCCCTCTTATCCTATGGTTTTGTCAATGTTTCCTTTTTATAAATAAAAAATTGAAAAAAAGAATTTGTTAATGAGTATAAGGCGAATCTACTTAAACTCTCTTCCATACTACATAGGGAGACTTAGGTCATTACAATATAATAGATAACCCTTTTAATCAGGACTATTCCAGGGTCCAGGAGAAAATTCACAGGATAAAGTGTATGCCTAGCCGTGTGCTCAGCTGGGGTTTGAGCCCTGCAACCATATGGAAGCACCACAAGTATTAGGGGGAAGCTCCAGTGCTGTGTTGGCTCTCACTGTCTGTTTGAATAATAATAATAATAATAAAAGCAGGCTGGTAAAACTAAAATTGCAAATGCATGAGATGCCAAATCCATTCAAGAAAAAAAAAAAGAACATTAATTTTTTTTAATGTCACCAGAGTTATCTCTGTGGTTCAGTGGTGGCACAAGAAATCCACTATGCCCAGTGGCCATTTTTCATATTATACTTGATAGAGCAGAGAGAAATTGAGATGGGAGGGAAGATAGAGAGGAGAAAGAAAGACACCTGCAGACCAGCTACCGCCCAACTGCCCAATGTTTCCTTTTTATAAATAAAAAATTAAAAATTAAAGAAAGGAAGGAAGAAAGGAGAAAAGGGAGAAAAGAGGGACAGAAGGAAAGAAAAAAGCAAACAACAAAACAAATGTCTTTATTTTATTGACTGAATTTCAATATAATGACTGATTAATGACATCTTTCTATGATACAAGTACTCTTTATAATACTGTGATGAGAACAATAAAGTTCTTTTCTGAGGAATATCATTTTGCTCAGTTGAAGTTCAAGATTGGTGTCTTCTGTCATCAAAATTGATTGCAAACATTCATTTCTTAATGCTGTTGCAGATGTGTAATGAGATTTTATGTATTTCATCTTTGAAAATGAAAGTTCAATTTCATCTATTTTTCTTGTATTGTGAAATATTACTTCCTTTATGAAAATTCGGCTCACAGTCAACACACACAGGCCAGGGACTTGAGATTTGGCTTCAGGTTGTTATTTAACTCTTGACTTGAACATAAATAACATAAATTAGGAGATTTGGATTCTTTCCCTCATGTCACCCCTGCTCCCACCCTAACTTTCAAAACCTTTGAGGTTCCCAAAATACTTTCCCTTTCTTGGTTCCTTTTCCTGCCCAAGGAAAAACACACAAGTAACACAGGTAGAGCCTGAAACCTCCCAAGAAGAGGGTCCAGCCTTCGTTATTGCCCAAGCACCCATGCTTCCCAGTGAGGTGTCAGACCCACTGCTGGGCCTTTCTTTGCCAAGGGTGGCGTTAGCTCTTTGCCAACCACACAAAAACCACTGGGAAGGGCTGACTTGTGCTTCTTCTCCAGCTCAAACCACAGGGGAGGGAGACCTCAGAGTGACAGGGTTAATGGGAAACTGTTATGCTTGCCTGGTCCTGTGCACTCAGGGAACACATTCAAATGCCTCCAGTCTTGCTGCATCCCGAAAAACGTGTCGTTTGGAAAAGACGCTGACCACAGCACAGAATTCAATGTCGGCAAAACAACATAAAAGAACGTCACTTTTTGTAAATACAGAGAGGATTAGGACGACCAGGGACTTGTGAAAGCATCATTCATCTATTAATTTAATCAACAAATATTTTTGCAAGGGCTTATTCATGCCAGGCTCTGCATTAGGCCTGAGGCACTTTGCAGAAAACAGGGCTGACATAATTCCTGCTCTCATGGAGTTCAGAGGGCTGTTCAACAGCATTTACTTAAATTCACTATTTCACAGCACAGTCCTAAGCACTGCCTGCATTAAAATGATTACATGGTAAAACAGGAGAAAGGAATTAATTCAAGTCAGGTTACCTTAAGGTCAGACTTTAGAATCTTTAGATATGTATTTCTATTGAAAGGTTACAAGAGGGAGACAAAATGCAACCTCCTCACACTTTCTTACATATGGAGTCCTTTTGTGAGTTGCATTACAGGGGTACCAGAGTTACTCAAAGCACAGTGCAGGGAGTAGCCATCAGGATCAAAGCTGAGTAGGTTATGCACAGAACAACATGAGTGGGACCACTCAGACTGTAAGACTGTCAAGTTCATGGGGCCCTGGAGTCTTATGACTGATGGACTTGATATCCATAAATACAGTTCACCTGTCTGCTAATCAGCTACCTGCATTCTACTTCCTCCTACAAAGCAGGTCAGAGAAGCTTGTGCTCTGGCAGCTAGAAAATATGACCTAGCTGTAGAGGTAACTTTTGGAAATGAGGCCAGGAGCTCAAAGCACAACATTCGTGTGAGTCTTTAGGAAGAAAGGAACCAGCAGAATGACTTCTAAAAAAAATCACTTGAAGATACAAAACAATGTCATGTATAACTCTGGGGATATGAAGAAGGCACTGAAAGCTTCCAGAAGATGGGTAAATATCAGGTCATGTGCAAAGGAAGGGTTATAAGGGTGATATGGGAGTTCTCAAAAAGTGACTTGAGAAAATAGAAGACAACACAGCAATGCTTTCCATTTTCTGAACACAAATGACCTTTAACCCAGGAATCTCTGACTATCCAGATTCCCATTTACATCTGAGAGTAGAATAAAGATGAGAGTTTCAAAGTCTTAAGAAATACTACCTTCCAAAAAAATCACCATCCAGATTTTCTATGAATTATTTTAATACGTACTCAACTTAAGACAAAAGTAAATAAACAAAGAAAGAGAAAGACACATCCTCCAGGAAACTGACAATTCAACACAGGACAGATTCACCTGGTTCAACTGGAATACAATGAAGGGCTTGATGTAGAGAAGGAGTCCTGGGAGGAAGTTCTAGGAAGGAGAATCCAACTCCATGCAAAGTTGTATTTACAGAATTAGAAAAACTAACCATGTTTTCAAAGGAAACAGACAAAAGGAATGATTATTAGCTAAAAAGGTATAAAAGGGCAGTTTCTACTGACTCAGCAGTGATTCATTTCTATTTAGCAATAACAGGAGTGCATAACTAGGTTTAGAATGAGAGAAATGGAGGTAGAGAAAAGAGAATTTAATCAAGCTAAGATTCTTGTCTTATCATGCCAGGAAGTCAGTGAATAGTGCCTAAAATTCATTCAAGAATGAATGCGAAGAAGAAGAGGAGGAGGAGGAGAAGGAGGAGGAGGAAGGAAGAGGAGGAGAAAGAGGGAGAGAAGAGGGAAGAGGAGGAGGAGAAGGGGGAGGAGAGAGAGGAAGAGGAGCTGTGTGTGCATTATTTGGAAACACAGAGACTCTGAAGTAATACCTGAATAAGTAGAAAATGGTTGGGAGCCGGTTGAAAGCTGTGGATGAGATAATCAGTGGGCCTAAGGAATCAGTGGGCCTGGGGAACATTTTTATTTGAAGCCTTTTAGGGTTATTTAACTGTAGGTTAAATACAGACATTAATTTCAAAAGTAGGACTAGTAGGCAATTGACCAGACTGTCTGTCACTAGCTAAATGGCTTATTCCATTCATCAGTTTCAAAGCTTGTCCAGTTGAATTTCATGGGCTAATAAAATGGCAACTGGTGTATTCTCTGGACCTTTGGGACTCCTGGAGAAGAAGCCAAACTGTTAATATCAAACCTGAGAATAGCAGGATTTTCTGCCTTGTCAGTCCAGGTGCCATGCATGTAACAGAAGTGTGGGTATCACTGGGGAATTTATTAGAAATAAACAATCTGGGGTTGGGCAGTGGTGCACTGGGTTAAGCCACATAGTATGACGAAGCACAAGAACCCGCCCAAGGATCCCAGATTGAGCCCCTGGCTCCCCACCTGCAGGGGGGTCGCTTCACAAGCGGTGAAGCAGGTCTGCAGGTGTCTCTCTTTCTCTCCCCCTCTCTGTCTTCCCCTCCTCACTCCATTTCCCTCTGTCCTATCCAATAAAGTGGAAATAATGGCTGCCAGAGTTGTGGATTCATAGTGCTTACACTGAGCCCCAGTGATAACCCTGGAGGCAAAAAAAAAAAAAAAAAAGAAAGACAAAAAGAAGTAGAGAAAGAAAGAAAGAAAGAAAGAAAGAAAGAAAGAAAGAAAGAAAGAAAGAAAGGGGAAAAAATAAATAATCTCGGGTAATACCCTTGCCCTATCCCCTGGGTGATTCCTGTGCACAGTCAGTGTTCTCCTATGTTGAGGGAAAATGGCATGGTAGATGGGGATCCTATTATAAATGGTATCAGATATAGCTCCATGATAAATTCAAGGATGATAGATAAAGAGGATAACTAGAAGTCATTAATTAAAACATTTTTTAAATATTTTATTTGTTTATTATCGGATAGAGAAAGAGAGAAATTGAGAGGGAAGGGGGAGAGAGAGTGACAGAGACAGAGATAGAGACAGAGAGACACCTGCATCCCTGCTTCACCACTAGCGAAGCTTCTCCCATGCAAGTAGGGACAAGGGGCTTGAGCTGGTGTCCTTGTGCATTCTAATGTGTGTAGTTAACCAGGTGTGCTATACCACCTGGCTTTGGCTACCACCCAATTGGCTACCACCCAATTTTTTTTAAATTAATTTTGCCTGATGGGGCCTCCAAACTGTGAGATTCCCCTGCTCCCTGTGGATTTTTTCTCTTTTGAGAATAAGAATAAGAGAGAAATAGAGACACCACAGCATCTATTCACTGTTTGTGGATCTTGCCCTAACAAACGAGGAGATTTGGAAGCCCTCGTCCATGTTATAACAACCCACATTGAAACAAAACATAGTTACTTACATAGAGATTGAGATGAATTAAGGGGCTAGTTGATATGTGTCACATTTTGTAGGAATTTAAAAGTCAGACATTGTGGCCTGGGAGGCAGGGAAGTAGATTAAGTGTTGTATTTTGAAACATGAGGTCCCAAATTCACTCCCTATCATTGCATATGCTGGAGTGATGTGCTGGTTCTCTCTCTCTTTCTCTTATAAACAAACAAATGAACAAACAATAATAAATAATATTTTAGCAAATAAAACCTAAAAAATGTATTAAAAAATCACAACAACTGGAGGGTGTCCAGTTTGAGAGAGGGCAGTGGCAGAGTTCTGGTCAGTACCTTTGGTTGTAAGTGACAAAACTCCAACACAATCAGCTGAGGCAAAACATAACATATTACAGCCTTTTATAATTGAAACGTCTCTAGGACTGCAGCCACGATGCATCTAGAAACCTAGCCCAAAGTGTTTATATAGATCTTGACTTTGGCTCTCTCTGTTTCTTAGTTTACCTTGGCTTCCTTTCCAGACTGGTTTCTGCTGCCTAAGAAGAAAAGGGTAGCTAAATACCTAAGTTTATAGTTTATACGTTTATAGTTCTCTGGTATCTGTTTAAAATAACTGAATACTCCATTTTGGTTGTGCACATTATTGCTACATTTGATGTCAATAGATAATTGAAAATTGAAATTAAACATGTATCAATTCATTGAATACAACCTACTGTTAATAACAGTAACATGATCCTTTCATGTAATCACATCACAATATTACAAAGATGTGCAGACCAGGGTGAGTCATCAGTTTTTACTGATTCAAGTCATCAGTTTTTACTGATTCACCGTGTTTCATAAGCAAAATTATCTTTTCTTCTTAAGTGTGTGGCAGTGCAGAACAAAATAATTAGAATTCCAGTTTGGTGCCACTGCTTTGAATCATGCCAAGGCATCAGTAATTTTACCTACCACTTCTAAGCATGTTGGACAAAGTCCATAACATCTCAGTATTATTTCAGGATGATTTTGATCTCAAGGAGCCCTGCTGGGGGCCTCCTCCCAGAGATGTGCACATTGCATTTGGAAGACTATTGACTCATAGCCAGCACCTCCTGAATCAGCTGTATTATGGTTGGGGCAAAAGTTGTAGCTGAGACTTGGATGGACCCATTTGGGTCCTATTACCCACTCTCAGTCAATGGCTGTGAGGATGAGGGAGAGGTATTCTGATTGGTCAGACGTGCATCATGTGGCTGTTTCTCAGAATGATGAGACAGATCAGTCTCAGGGGGATGACTTTGGGCAGGAAGGAGTGTTTCCTTCACTTGTAAATGGAGCAAGAGATACAGTTTCACAGGGTAAGAGAAGTTTGCAATACATGTTTGGGCTGTGGGCCTAGGCCTGTTCCTGAGGGTCCTGGGGCCACGATCAGGCAAGAGAAGGAATCAAAGTTGAGAAAAAGCAGGAGCTCCAGGGAAATCAGTTCCTGTGGCCAATACGGCATGGCAGCATGTTAATTTAGCAGGGAGGGCAGGACCGCCAGGCGTGGTGAATGTTTTTGTGTGTGAGGAAGGCAGGTGCTCTAGTCTGTAGTTACCTACCTCAGTGGAGGAGCTGTAACTGTCAATGTTCCCCGTCTTTGTCAGGATAGATTCAGGAGTTAGAACCCAGTGGGCCTTTGTGGGCGTGAGGTGTGGTCAAGCAGAAGGGATTCAGGAGGTGGGTGTTGCAGATGTCTAGAATCTCAGTGAGTCAATGGGAATTAATCACATCACTTGAAGCACAGCAGTTATAAAATGGCATTGGAGCAAGTGCAATTGTACCTGCTGAGGGTTTTCTACATTCACCATTTACCATTCTCTGTCTTCTGCTAGTTAATCCTCAGAATTACTGAAACAACTGATACACTCTACGCTGTTTGACTCTGGTGGCTCTTTTGACATATTCTTTTGAGGTTCTCCTCCACGTCACACTCTGCCAGGTTTTCTCCTAGCTCTCTGACTACTTATTCTCAGACATCCTTCAGTGATGGTGGCCTTTGGGGATTCTGCCTTAAAACCTCCTTTCTTGTCTGTACGCAATGTGATCTGTCTCCGTGATCTCAATCACTACTAGTTTCTTTCTTTTTTATTTTATTTTATTTTTATTTTTCCTCCTCCAGGGTTATTGCTGGGCTCGGTGCTTGCACCATGAATCCACCGCTCCTGGAGGCCATTTTCTCCCCCCTTTTGTTGCCCTTGTTGTAGCTTCGTTGTGGCTATTATTATTGCCCTTGTTGACGCAATTCGTTGTTAGATAGGACAGAGAGAAATGGAGAGAGGAGGGGAAGACAGAGAAGGGGAGAGAAAGATAGACACCTGCAGACCTGCTTCACCGCCTGTGAAGCGACTCCCCTGCAGGTGGGGAGCCGGGGGCTCGAACCGGGATCCTTACGCCGGTCCCTGCGCTTTGCGCCACATGCGCTTAACCCACTGCGCCACCGCCCGACCCCCTACTAGTTTCTTTCTTAAAACTACTGCACAGTTGCCCCTCTCCCCATAACATGTACAAACAGAGTCTTTGTGTGGTTAAGTCCCCTCTATACTTCCCTAGAGAGTCTGGGATAATCAGAACAATTGCTCCGCCACTGGCACCAAAGCCATCATAATGCCACATGTTCTCAGGGGCCTGGCATCAGGTGATCCTATCCAGATATCTAGACTCTTTGGTGTATGTATCTGTGTGCTCATTCATTTATCTATTTGTCTTTTTAGATTTGTCTTTTTAGTGAAAAAAGTCTTAGTACATTTTTATATGCCCTAACCCTCACTGGAGCTGCTGGAAGTATGTGAATGCCCCATGAAATATAAGTGGGTAAAGGAGTTTCCACAGTGGGCCAGGCACATAGCATAACTGAAGGGAGCATCAGTGTCCTTCCTTGTGATGGGTTGGGTAAGGAGGACTAGCACATATACAAGTAGAGTCAGAACATGTATAAGAAGCCCACACTGCCCAGTTACAGCAAGCTGTAGCTTTTTAATGAATCCTAAAGTAAGAATATTCTATTCATCTATTTCAATGTACACACTTTCCCACACCTTAACTTTTCTGAAGTCAAGCTGTACCCAACAAGCAATTTGATAACACTATAGTGTGTGTGTGTGTGTGTGTGTGTGTGTGTGTGTGTGTAGGGGAGGGGAAGAAAAAGAGGGAGAAAGATAAACACCTGCAGACCTGATTCACCACTTGCAAAGCAACCCCACTGCAGGTGGGGATCTGGGGACTCAAACCTGGTCCTTGCACAGGTACTTAGTAATCTGGGTGTGCCAGGGCCCACCCCTGAGAAAGTGCAGTCTCTTTCTTCCTCTCCCTCCTGCTCTTCCCCTCTTCTCTCTCTCCTTTCTGGCCTCCTCAACCCCACTCCTCTGTTATTCCCCAACCTAGCAGACTGGCCTGCTTGCTCTATTGAGCAAAGGGGAGGAGAGCAAATCTTGGCAGTTAGAATTGTCTTTAGCAAGAATAGAGAAGGGAAAGAGGATTTGAATGATCTCAGTTGGGGAGTGAGAGAACAGGCCAGTGAAGATTTGGGTGAAAACAGAAGTAACTACACTCTGTTCTACCTACCCTGGGTCATCTTAAGAATATTCACATTTCAGCTCTCCAGTTGTGACCACTGGTCTCCAGAAGCTTCCATGCATACAGACACAGGCTCAGACAGTAAGCCAAGGCTTTTCTGTTGTACCTCCTATAGCACCAGGATGGAGGGGCTGGGAGAGACCCAAGAGGGAGCTTAAGCTGGCTAGCTGGCTGGGGGTACAACACAGGGGCTAAAGACGCCACTCCTCCCCACCCAGAGGAAAGTTCTGCATCAAGTTCTGGACAGCATACCCTGAGAATGGCTTCAAGCAGGTGGGAAAGACCTTTTAGCTCCTGGGAGATGTGGAGCTGGGAGGAGGAGGAGAGGATGGGAAAGTAACCTCTGAGAGGCATTTATGCTTCCTTAAGACCTCAGGAAGGGATGAGGGAGCCCCACTTTGGTCACCTAGCTGAGCCGTGGTGTTTGAGGTCCCCGCACATGGTAGTGTGGCTGCAACCCTGGGAAGAACTTAGGGGCCCTGAGCAGTGTGGGGGTAGGGGGATGTGTATGTGAAAAGCGGCCCTGCTGACAGCTCCCACCTCAGAGCTGAACCTGTAACAGGATCAGACAAGAACCTGCTTCCAGGCATTCTGAATGTCCCTGCCCTTCACAGGGTCAGGACCATGAGGACACAAATAAGACAAGGGAGAGGCCGCACTTGGGAGGGACTCACCATGGAGGTGAGAAGATCAACACAGGTGGAACCAAAGTCCAATCTGATCTGCAACTCCCAAGCCAGGGCAGAGCCACCAAGGCTGACTGCACCCCCGGACTGCCTAAGGCCTGCTCAGAGCTCAGAGTCGTGGGAAAGGTCCAGAAAGGCTTTACTAAGGAGGTGCACTTGTTTAATCTTGGGTAGAAGGAAGGAAGAACCCTGAGGCTTTCCAGAGGCCTTTACCCTTAGGCCCTGGGAGCTGAGCCCCTACTGATGAGTTTCCAGCTCCTCCTCGGGCCTCACTCTCTGATGATTGCTGACTAAAGTGTGTGTGTGTATGTGTGTGTGTGTGTGTGTGTGTGTGTGTGTGGTGTGGTATGTGTGGTGTGTGTGTGGTGTGTGTGTGTTGTATGTGGTATGTGTGGTGTGTGATTGGTGTGTGTGTGTGTGTGTGTTGTATGTGTGGCTGGGAACAGGTCAGGGTTAATTATTAGTCATGTGGCCAGCTTAAGCAATCTAGACCATGGTTTCCCACTCCGAGGGCTATGAAATCCCCACCCATGGGCCTGAGTCCCCAGCGCTTTCTAGATACCCTGAGAGGAGGGTGGCAGAAGCCTTTCTGCAGCACCCAGACACTCAGGAGGGATTGATTAGGTGTGGACACCAGTGGCAGGTGTGGTTTCCAAAGTGTGGGGTGAACTGAGGCCACCCACTTTGTACTGACACAACCGCCATAAATTGTGCTTTGTTCCCAGCTCCACCTGGGAAGGTCCCTGAGAACTGGGTGGGCCTGGCTAGGTAGGGATGCAGGATGAGGACTGATGAGTCTGGGGAGGGGATGCCCCATGGGGACACAGAGAGATGAGGTTGGCACAGGAGCCCAGCACTGTGGCTACGGAAGAACTGAACAGGCCAACATACTCCCAGGAAGGACCAGGCAGGCACAAATGAAAGTCAGACTCTTTGGACTCATGTGACATCTCGTGCCACTTTCAACAGACGAGCAAATGTCCTATAACGTTCCCTCCAGAGGGGCCTCTGCTGTGCTGTTCTAAGTTTCCAGTGACCTACGGAGTTACTCCAAGCCTCTCAGTGTCTCTGCCCACACCACACACAGTTCCATAGAAGAATCCTGGGATAAAGGGCTAGGTAATTTCTCCAGATAAACTGGAATGCTCTTGCTACTCTCACAAGGAGAGACACGCAACAGAGCAGGCTTCCTCTTTTTGCCTGGGTTCCTAGGAGGCTTCCTGCTTATATTTCATGCATGTTCACCACCACTCCATCAGCCTTTAGGGTATCCTTACATGCTGGCTCTGATTTTCCTTCATCCTCATCCAAAATTTTATGTTGGCTTAATCACTGGTCACCTCAACTACTCATTGGAAAGAAGTGACAGATCAATGAAATTGCACTCAGAAAGGAGAATGTGCAAAGTCTGACAGGTTAATTGGACTATGGGAAATCCCCCTTTAGATGAGAACTGTACACCTCCAAATTCCCTGAGAGCAGAAAATGGGGCCATTTCCTCCCCTCTCCAAGTAGGTGGAACTGATACCAAGCCCCAGACCCTCTTTGCTCTCTCACCTTCTCACTTTCTAGAGCTCACTTCTCCAGCCAACTCCTAGTGGAAAGAGACAGGGAGGGAGAAAAGGAAGGGGAGAGAGAGTGAGAGAGAGAGAGAGACTTTTTGACCCCTTAAGCCTTCCTACCTATTTTTCTGTTTTGTTTTCCTGCATTTCAGTGGGTGGGGGTTTTTGCTTATCTGCTTTCTAAGGAGAGGAGGCATGGGGAAATCGGCTTCAGGAAATTAGCCGTCAGGGTGTCAGTTATAAAGCAAATGACTGAAGTTTGGCCAATTGGTCTCTCTAATCAGTGGACTCAGGGTTTAGAGACTTTGGGAAAGGCAGGAGGCCCCAGTCCTGAAACAGGCAGTGGGGGATTATAGTCCTGAGCATAGCTGGGGGTGGGTGGGTGAGCGCTGTCACATGGCCCTGGGCTTGAATCTCAGCTCTCCTGCTCACTGGCTATCACAGCCTGACTTTGGTTCTGTGGGCCTCATTCTCCCTAAGAAATGGGAGAATAGGGAGTCAGGTGGTAGTGCAGCGGGTTAAGGGCAGGTGGAGCAAAGCACAAGGACCGGCTTAAGGATCCCAGTTCGAGCCCCTGGCTCCCCACCTGCAGGGGAGTGCTTCACAGTTCTGCAGGTGTCTAACCTTCTCTACCCCTCTCTGTCTTCCCCTCCTCTCCATTTCTCTCTGTCCTATCCAACAACAACAAAATCATCAACAACAATAATAACTACAACAATAAAACAACAAGGGCAACAAAAGGGAATAAATAAAATATTAAAAAAAAAGAAATGGGAGAATAGCTGTCCTATCACTGAGCATAGCAAAGAAGACAAGACTCTATCCCTGCAGAGGACATACAAGGTGTGTGTGGATCCACAGAGCTAATATGCGTATTAGTAGTGGTTCCTGGAGAGCAGGAGAGAAAATGTGTAAAGTGTGTGTGTGTGTGTGTGTGTGTGTGTGTGTGTATACACTCCCAAGCTCCTTGCTGGTGGTGACAGGCCTGGGGGATGCCCCTGTTCTCTTTCTGCTCCAGTCCCCACATAAGGACTGCTCTGTGTACAGTTCCCTGCCCCGAGAGGCTGGACCATTACCAGACCTCGGAAAGTCTGTTCTGTATCTACAAGGCTTCAGTCACTAATGAGGATAATGAGGCCACTGGCAAACTGACTTTTGCTTAAGCATAGTCAGTCTGAAGCCAGCAGAAAATCCTGACCAGCTCCCACCATCTCCATTCTGGTGGTCTCTCTGACTCCCCTTTCTCATGCTGGAGTCTCTTCCACCTTGAATGGTCTCCATTCACATCTCTCCCGCCATCCCCCCACTCCCCACTCTGCACCTAAGGAAAAAGAAAAGCTCCTTTTGTCCCAAGAGCTGTTGGGGGAAGTCCCTGGTTGACAGCATGAACAGCTTTTCAAAATGTGAAAGCAGTGGACTCCACCTGCACAGACTCAGTCATGAGGTTAATTACAAGACTCTTGTAGAGGCTTGGGCCCACCCCCTGGGCTGGACTCATGAGGCAGCCAGGCAGGTGATCACGATTCCAACAAGCTCTGCAGGTGATTCTGATGCTCTTGAAACTTGGGGACCAGTGATTTGTCTTGATTGGGCTCGGCCTGAAAAACTTACGAGATAACCTAACTGAAGGGCCCTGAACTTCTCTGGGGTCGTAGCAGGGGATCTGGATCCCAGTTTTGTTTTCCTTCTTTCTTTCTCTTTCATTTTATTTCTCTTCCTTCCTTTCTCCCTCTTTCTTTCCTTTCTTCCTTTTTCTTTCTTTCTTTCTTTCTTTTTTTCTTTCCTTTTCTCTCTTTCTTTCTCCAGTTCAGCTTTGGCTTATGTGACTAAACCTCAGGCACCTAAGTCTTTTGCATGACTTTTATGCTCTCTCCTTAGTCCACCTCTCTCTCTCTCTTGGATAGAGGCAAGAGACAGAGATAGGGAGAAGAGAGACACATGCAGCACAGCTCTACAACTTGTGAAGCTTCTTCCCTGCAAGTGGAGATGGGGGCTCGAACCTGGGTTGTTGTGCATAGTAACACATGTGCTTTGTTGGGTGTGCCACTACTTGGTCCCGTGGATTCCAGTGTTGAACTTATAAGCTGTGTAGCCTTCTCTCAGCTGTTAAAGGAAAGGCCAGAACATGGGTGTCTCTGGAGCCAGTCTGTTCTCTTATGCTGCATTTCACTTGGCACAGGCTCCTCTGTAGGGCCAGCAAGGCAAGAAAGGAGAATGGGGCACTGGGAGTGGGTGGTATAAAGAGTGAATCCAGGAGCTCCACCACCTCTCAGCTGAACAGCAAACAGTTGCCATTGATGTTCACAGAGGCACAGAGATCTGGGGTCAGGGAGGGGCCAGGTAACTCAGTATGGGTGGCCTGGCCTTGTGGGGGGACTCCGACAAGCAGCACCTGTGTCAGACGCAGACAAAGGCAGTCCGGAGTGGTGCCCTGGGGAGATCAGCTCCTAGGGAGAACCCCAGGGTTCCAGCCTGGCCAGCCGGTTCCAAACCAAGGCCCATAACATCAGACAAGGGATACAGCTGGACCTTGGGGACTGCCTGGCAGTCTGCCTCCATCACACAGTTCCACAGAGTGGCCTTGAGATTGTACCACATGGGCCAGCATGCCAGGACTGGGCCTCTGAGACACCCCAGGTGTTGGGATCTTGGGCAGCAGAATTGTCATTAGGCCGTTCCCTACTTTGGTCAGTTGGTAGGCGACCAATAGTTGCCCGGAAGGACATTTTTCCACCCCTCCTTGGGAGCCCAAGGTTTCAGCTCATCTTGGGGATGGATAGCCACAATAGCCAGGGGTGGGGCAGGGGAACAGCAACAGGTTTGATGGGAACTTTCCTCCCATCTACAATCTGCTCCCACTAATTACAGGTTCTCTCCTGCATGCCTCCCTCCCCCCCACCACAAACACACACTTTGCCCTCTGGCGCCAGACTGCCCCTCCCCATTGACTCAGGATCTAGGCCAAAGGGGGGAGGGGTCAGAGAGGCTTCCAGAACACCCAGCGACACAGCCAACCAGCTCAGAGATGAGCATTGCTTCACTAGCAGCAACAGCTGAGAAAGAATTTAAAGACCCCTGAAATGTGAAGGGCTGTTGTCCAGAGTACAGATCTCAGAAATAGACAAGACTCAGTGACTTTCAGCAACCCCAGGGCTCTCTCCAGCAGCTACATGAACCCTGAAACAACCTGGGAGGTGACTCATGACATTGTCCCCTTGACAGTTAGGGACACTGGATGCAGGAACAAGTGTGAAGGCTAAGCACTGACCACCCTGTCTTCACCTTCACCGCATCTAGAAGTGACCTGACTCTAGTGCAGGACAGTGTGTGTGTGTGGGGGGGGTGTGTGTCAGTCACTAGAACCCCCTCCCCACTGGGAGTACTGAGGAGCAGGGCTAAGGGTTTAGAACAGGCCAGGATATCTGTATGTCTGAGGTTCTGAAAAAGACTTTTGTGCCCCCACTTTCCTGGGGTCAGCCCTTCCAAAGGTGCACCCCTGAGAACATCTGAGTTTCTGTGTCCAGAAAGCCCCACACAAAAAATTGTCATTTCACTCTATTCCACCTTTTAGAAATGTTCTGGACCCAGAGAGGGAGCACCCCCCTACTTCTGTGCTAAGTGAAATCCCCTGAGCATCCCCCTTCTCCCCAGACTTTGAGGAATCCTGCCTTCAAGGACACATAGCTTTCAAATTCTCTTTATTAAAAATCTTTGTTTCCTTTTGTAAAAACAATGGCTGTCAGTGATACAGATCAGGGAAAGTGGTAACAATTTCTGGGACATTCAACAAATTGCAAAACTTGAGAAGTTCAAACTTAACTAGGGTCTTTCTTTTTTCCTTTCTTCCTTTCTTTCTTTCATTCTTTTTCCTTCTTTCCTTCCTTCCTCCCTCCCTCCGTTCCTTCCTTTCTTTCCTTCACAACAAGCTCAACAAAACTCTGATCTAGTTCACAAATAATCTAATAGATCATGGAACCTTTAACCCCTTTAAGGGGTTACAAACCTTAAACCCTATAAAGGCTGAGGCTCATACCCACACCAAAGTTACCAAATTCTTAGGGAATACAGTCTGGATATACTTTAGGTGAAAAGAAAATTATACAGGCCTTTTGTCACCTTAATGCAGAACACAAGTGAATCTGTCGCTCAAGGCCGCAGCGACTCCTGAACAGCCTTTTTTTTTTGGGGGGGGGGGGGGCAGGGGGAAACACACTTTGAGATGGTTTCAAATGACCAACACTGAAGAAAAGCTTTAAAAAATTAATCAATATTTTCCTGGTTACCTCTCATACTGCAGTGTATATGACACATGTAGGAATAAAAAGTGCAAGTTATAGAGTGGGGCGGGGGAGGACCATGCCATTGGAGTTGTATAAAAATAAATAAAAAATAAATACATATATTTACAGGCAGATACAGAATCTTTGATGATGTTTTGACTGAAGGTTCTGACTGAAGGCAGAGAGAGGGCCTCTGTGCTTTCTCCCTGGAGCTCTCTCTAGCCTTCCAACTCAGAGCTGGCCAGTCCATCACCAAGGGAACCACTGCATTGCTCAGGCATGAGGCTGTGTGAACAGTTGTCCAGATTTCCATGGAATTGCTCCTGGAGGGCAGCTTCCACTTTTCTGGGGGTGGGGGAGAGTCTGTCAGCCTCTCTAGGGGGACACAGGCCCTGATAGAGGCGGTAGGTTTTTCCCTTGAAGGTCTGGTGAGGCAGGTGGAAGGTCTGGGCCAGCTTGCTGCTGCCTTCTGTCCAGTGGGGAGAAGGACACACAGGGTCAGAGGTTTTCTTTGGAACACAGAAAGTTCAGCTGGTGCCAAAACGCCAGGACAAAACTGTGGAGGTGGGGGTTGGGGAGGTGGGTGTGAACCGAGCCACGGCTGTGAGCCCTATGCTATTTGAGGGGCCAGCCTTTCAGAGGCCCCCAAGTGGCTTCTTCTCACCACAATTGTTCAGGGTGAACCGTCTGCCCCTAGTTTTCCTCCTCATAGGCCCTGATAGCTCTTTCCTCACAGTGGCTACCTACCCCAAATGTTCAGACCATTGAATGTTCAACATTTCTTTCCTTTCTGTGTCTTGGTTTCCTCCCTGATAACACGTCAGTGCTGAACTGAGATCATCTTCTACCCTTCCTGCCCTGGTGCAGGGGGCAGAATGTACAGTGTACTCTTATCTGCTAGAAAAAGGGAAAAAATGCAGAAGAAAAGAAAAAGCAAACAATCTCACCCTAGGCTACCTGTCTGTAGGAACAGGAACAGAAAGAACTGTCTTCTGGGGGCTGAGCCAGGGAAGGGTCCACAGGCCAGTATCTCGGCTGATGGCAAAAGCATCAACTTCCCTCTGACCTTGAGGTCTTGTAGTTGTGACCCAGCTCCATTCCTCCCTAGCACCCTTTGTCCTAAAGCCTTCCAATGGGACATCATGCTGGAGAGCCCATAGCCCATCTGGGGCCTGCAGGCACTTGAACCCCAGTATCTGCCAGCCCCACGAGAACCAGGGCTATTTCTTCATGGCCTTCTGACAGCAGTCTGCACAGGGGCCCAGCTCTGAGACTCCTTTGGCCTTCACCCCCCCCAAAAAAAAAAAAAAAAAAACCACTGGGGAAACCTTAAACATTCCCGCTCTTCCATTTCCACAGCCTTTTCTAGTCTTTCTTTATTTTTTTCTAGGTTGTTCCTCAAAGAAAGAGACCACTCAAAACCATACCCCTGTGAGGCTGCCGGCATCAAGGGTGAGTCAAGGGCAGATGATTTCCTTGTTTGCATCTCTGGAGGCACAGCCAGGAGGTCAACATTCAACCAGAGTCCCTGCCAAGTGCTGTTGGACTGGAGGGAGAAGACATCCCTGTTTACATTTATTTCTCACTGAAGGGAATCTATGCCAAATTCACAGTCCAGAATAGAACAAACCATGGAAACTCCTGAAATCAAGAGGACGGAGATCAATACAGGGTGGGGCTGGGGGGCCAAGGGGCTGAGGGGGGCAGATTTCTTAAGAGTATTTACAATGAAAGGTTCTTTTCCTCTTCTGCAAAGCTTTAACTTTGAAAGAAAAAAAAAATTCTGGCTTTGCTTTAAGGCATGAGCCGGTCAGACTCCCAGAGTAACTGAGAGGACAAAGGAATTGTTCATAACAGGAGTTTTTCAAAAAGGTGGTCCAGCTGAAGGAACCCACAGGTTATGTCAGCTGATGGTCATGGCTATCAAGAGTGCCCCTTCCCCAAGCTGGGAGGCCCCCACTCAGGCCCCCCACCCCAGGCTGCCAGGTAGAGAAGCCCCTCTGAGGTCACCGATATGGCTCATGACCCAGAAGTTTCCATGAAGTCCTTTCCACGGCTGACGGAGCCTGGTCTGGCCTATCCTATCAAGAATTTAATACTGTGAAAATCCCTGAGAAGTTGGGTTTTATGAAAAGGAAATGAGCTTTGGCACAGAAGAAGGGAGGGTTGGAAAGAGGGCAAAAGAGAAGAGAGAGAAACAAATTGAAGGACTGTTTGAAGCAAACAAGAGTCCTCAGAGGGTGAGGGGACCCCAAGGGGCCAGACACACCAGAGGCATTTTCATGAGTCTCTGAGAACAAACCCAGGCACAGTGGCCTGTCTGGTCTTCCTTCCTCCTGGGCTTTCTTCTGTTCTGGAGGCTAGGTGGCCCCAAGCTGCCAGGCCCTCCTCTCAGTAGTGGCAGGTGCATTAGAGTTTTTTCCTCTCAAAGTGTGGCACAATTCCGCTGTCCTCAGGTCTCGGGCTGCCTGCCCCTTCAGTCTCCTTCAGGCTCTCCTCAGCCAGCTGGGACAAGTACTTCTGTGGCAGGGACACAGGGGAAAGAGAGAGAGAGAGAGAGAGAAGGTCAAGGGGAGCTAGCAGAAGAGGGAAGAGGCAGGGTATGTGTTTGGCCACCCTTCTACCATTTTGCCTTGTGGGTGGAGGAATCTTTCTTCCCTTCTCAGGATCTCAAGGGCTACAGGACCCCAGTAACCAATGCACATCCTCCCCACTTTCTGTCAACGTACAAGTCAGAGCTGTTTCTTGTAGAAGATGCCGACACAATGGCAAATACCTCTACACCTGTCTACCCTGTACTTTACTCACATAAAACCATGTAACCCCTGAGAAGGCTCTCCTTGTTTTCCAGAAAGAGGCCCAGTCGCCAGGCAGCTGTCCATGCATTCCAGGCAGAGGGAGGGGAGCTTTCTGGAGGGATACAGGGAGTGTGGGAGGTGAGAAGCACAGTCTGATAGCAATAGTGAAAGACAAAACTGCAGCCTGACATTTGAGACTCAGAAAAACCTGCTTCCTGCCAGGCCCCTGGCAGGTGGAGTGTACTGGTCCTTCTAGGTCTGTGTTCCTTAGTTGGGGGTTGGCCCCTCAATACTTGCAGTCATGACTACCCCCACCCCTGCTAAAAAGAAAACACCACCAACAATAAAATAACTCTGGATTTAACACAGCAAGACAGAACTAGGGGCCTTATCTGTGAGTCCTCTAATTGCCGAGGCAGCAAGGGGGCAGTGCAGAGAGCACTGGAGTAGGAGTCCACAGGGTTAGGTAATGATCAAGAGTGCAGGCTCCACTGTGACTGAGTTTAAAAATCAGCTCTCGGGAGTCGGGCTGTAGCGCAGCGGGTTAAGCACAGGTGGCGCTAAGCACAAGGACCTGCATAAGGATTCTGGTTCGAGGCCTGGCTCCCCACCTGCAGGGGGGTCGCTTCACAAGTGGTGAAGCAGGTCTGCAGGTGTCTATCTTTCTTTCCCTCTCTCTGTCTTCCCCCTTCCCTCTCCATTTCTCTCTGTCCTACCCAACAATGACAACAATAATAACTATAACAATAAAACAACAAAGGCAACATAAGGAAATAAATAAATAAAATAAAAATCAGCTCTCAGAAGTCAAGTCACCTCAGATATGACCTCTGAAGTGTGACAATAATATTGGTGATTATAGCATATGGCTTCTGTGATCCCAGAGAACCACGGCCAACCACATAGACACAGTGCTTGGCACAGAAGCAGTACTTGGCAAAGCTTTTCTGTATCTGGTATAAGTCACTCATCTTCTCGGCCCCAGACTCTCAAGATGTGAAATGATGAGACGATGGCATCTTCCTTATCCCAGGATGATTCTAAGGGTCAGACACTGGAAGAAGCTGTGTCTAGCTTTGGAAGGCATCTGAGCCTGGCTGAGAGGGGGCGAGACACTCCTTCCACCTGCCCCTTGCCTCCACAAGCAACCCCTGCCTCAAGGCCTCCTAGTGGGTGCTAAGTTTACAAGTTGCCTGACTTAGGTGTCAGCCAGCACCTGCTGCACGGGTTTGAATTCTTCACCTTTCACATGTGTAACTCAGGGTGGGCAAGGCTGTGTGAACAGAGGCCACCAACAGAAACCCTAACTGGGTGGCCAGCAGTGAAGGCACCCAGCTCGCCGACAGGTGCACCAGGGAAACCTGAACTGTGCTGATGGGTCCGAAGGGGCTTAGCCCCTGTCTGGCTCCGACGTGCCTAGGGACCACAGGAATGGCTCTGGCTTACTGTGAGTGGGGCATCTGTCTGCCTGGCAGCTCAGGGCCCAGACACCCAGAGCACAGTGCAGTCCACTACTCTGGAAAAAAAAAAAAAACAGGGACGTAAAGTTATATATAGTCCCTGACTTCAGTCTGCACACTCCCTGACTTCCTGGGTGACCCTGAGCTGTGGGGCCCCTTGGCAGCCACACACTCCAGCTGACACTGCTGGATGAGATCAACACTCTCACACTGAGGTGTCAGTAGCTGCTAGAAAGATACTAAAATACAGACCCTCAGGCCCAGTCTTATAAGCAGGTGTAAGATGGATCCAGAAAGCTACAGTTTTTAAAGATACAGATTGGGATGGGAGTCAAGGTTTGGGAAAGTCAGGACAAGATAAACTTTAAGACTCCATGCAGGTCTGCTATTCTGTAGGTCTTATCTGGTGGTGTGTGTGTGTCGGGGGGGAGGTGAACCAGGGCAGATAGCTGCCCTTGGTTGGCTCTGTGGGGCCCTGTCTGAACCCTGGGTCCTGCCAAGTCATGTCTTCAGTGTCTCTTCCAGGAGAGGCCGTGACCTGGGGCCCAGGTCCTCTAGTTTCCTTGGTCACAGAGCAGTTGCTCTCTAGAGGGAAATTAAGAGGCTTAACTGGCCTGAGGTTTGGTATAACCAATGACTGGCCCTTAGAGAAGATGACCCAGGCCATGACATTATTGGGTCTCAGTTTGCAGAACCAGCTTAAGTATAGTACAAAGAGGAAAGTGAACAAGAATCAAGAGATCTGATCCCAGGCCTGGAAACTGACCATCTGCCTGGCAGTGGATCAACCCCAGCACTTACCTGGCCTCAGCTTCTTCAATTATAAAATAAGGCATTGGCCCACATATGAATTTCCCAACTGTGTGTGGTGGGGGGGGGGCTTCATTTATCTTGAGAACTTTCTCAAATTACATATCCCTGGGTCACACTCTCCCCAACACTACTTCTTATCTAGCATATGCACTTTTTTTTCTAAAGATTTTATTTATTTATTAATGGGAAAGATAGGAGGAGAAAGAGAAAGAACCAGACATCATTCTGGTACATGTGCTGTTGGGGATCAAACTCAGGACCTCATGCTTGAAAGTCCAATGCTTTATCCACTGTGCCACCTCCTGGACAATATATATATTCTATTTAACTATTTTAATGAAAGATACAGAGAAAGATCCACAGA
Source organism: Erinaceus europaeus (assembly GCF_950295315.1). NCBI lineage: Eukaryota > Metazoa > Chordata > Mammalia > Eulipotyphla > Erinaceidae > Erinaceus > Erinaceus europaeus. The sequence goes on from NC_080175.1 coordinate 17,457,423, forward strand.
AATAAACAGGGAGAAGGCAGAGCCCTACCCCACTAGGGAAAGGTAGAGACAGGGGCTGGGAGTATGGATCAACCTGTCAACATCCATGTCCAGCAGAGAAGCAATTACAGAAGCCAGCCCTCCGACCTTCTGTGCCCCATAGAGCTCTTTGGTCCATACCCCCAGAGGGATAAAGAATAGGGAAGCTTCCAATGGAGGGGACGGGATACAGTATGCTGGTGGTGGGAACTGTATGACTTGTACCTCTGTTATCCCACAATCTTGTCAACCATTATTAAATCACTGATAATAATAAAAAAGAAGCTGAGAAATAAGAAAACACAAAACAGAACTTGGACTGGGTTTGGTGTATTGCACCAAAATAAAAGACTCTAGGGTGGTGGTGGTGGGGGGGGTTCAGGTCCTGGAACATGATGGCAGAGGAGGACCTAGAGGGGGTTGAATTATTATGTAGAAAACCGAAAAATGTTACACATGTACAAACTACTGTATTTTTACTACTGACTGTAAATCATTAACCCCCAGCAAAAAAAAAAAAGTAAGTAAAAAAGAAAGGAAGAGAGAGAAGGAAGGAGGCTGGTAGAGAGGGAGGGAGAGAGATACCAGAACACTACTCAGCTCTGGCTTGTGATAGTACAAGATATTGGACCTGGGATTTTAGAGCCTCAAGGCATGAAAGCCCTTTTGCATAACCACTATGCTATCTCCCCTGCCCACTGTATATATGTTTTCAAGCCACTAGGTGATTCTGGGACATTTCCCTGGCTAAGAACCACTAGACTGGTCACTCTTTAATAACAGTTTAAGTGACAGCAGTGCCTGCTTTGAAATAAAGGCACAATGACACCACTACCACCATGAGGACGTTCCAAAGCCTCACAGGCCAAACTAGAGGTCTGATTCTCTGTAGTAAATGCAGGAATCACCTTGAAAGAATTTCTCCTGGGCCACTGACATACCCTGTTTCCTGTTAAGTCAACAAATCCATCCTAGACCAGAGGTCAATTATGAAAGCCCTGTTCTAATATGCTATACCTTAGTTAGATGTATGCTATAGAACACTTCATCACATTTCTTGCATTTTAAAATGTATCTTTCCACACAGAAGCATCCAGGAAATTGAGATGAATTTTCCAGTTGATAGGAGTCTAATTTTAATTTCTTGAAAAAAATTTTTAAATTGTATTGGATAGAAAGAAATTGGGGGTGGGTGGGTGGTAGTACAATGGGTTAAGCACACATGGCGTGAAGCACAAGACGGGTGTAGGGATCCCAGTTTGAGCCCTTGGCTCCCCACCTACAGGGGGGTCACTTCACAAGCAGTGAAGCAGGTCTGCAGGTGTCTATCTTTCTCTCCCCCTCTTTGTCTTCCCCTCCTCTCTCCATTTTGCTCTATCCTATCCAACAACAATGACAGCAATAACAACAACAATGAAGAACAAGGGCAACAAAAAGGAAAATGTAGCCTCCAGGAGCAGTGGATTTGTAGTAGTGCAAGCACCAAGCCCCAGCAATAACCCTGGAGGCAAAAAAAAAAAATGGGGGGGAGGAGATAGAGAGAGAGAGAGAGAAAAAAAAGAGACACCTGCAGCCCTGCTTCACTGCTTAAGAAACTTCCCACAATGCAGGTGGGGACCAGGGACTTGAACTCAGGTGCTTGTACACTGTAACGTGTGCACTCAACCAGGTATGCCTCTGCCTGGCACCTGCTATTTAATTTCTTTATTTATTTGGCCTCTCAGAGCCATGTGTCTGCTCAATTCCACAGCTCCTAGCAGCATAAAAATTTTTTTCAGATAGAGAGATATAGAGAGGCAGAGAGAGACAGAAGGGGAGGGCTGGGCAGTGGCGAACCCATTTAAGCACACATAGCACTAAGCACAAGGACCCATGCGAGGATCTGGGTTCAAGCCCCTGGCTCCCCAACTGCGGCAAGGATGCTTCATGAGCAGTGAAGTAGGCCTGCAGGTGTCTAGCTTTCTCTCTCCCTGTCTCTCCCCTCCCCTCTCAATTTCTTTCTGTCCCATCCAATTTAAAAAAAAAAAAAAAAAAAAGGCCACCAGGAGCAGTGAATTCATAGTGCCAGCACCGAGAGAGAAAGGAGGGACATAACAGCACTGCTTCACCACTCATTATGTTTCCTCTGATGCCATGTTCTTGTGCTCCGATGTGGTGCCAGGAGTTCAAACCCAAGTCCTTACGCATGGCAAACTGTGCACTCTTACCAGTGAGCTGGCTTCCAGCCCTTAGATTCTCCTTGCTTTTTAGTTGGCAATTTGTTTTCTTGTGGTTATAAAAAAAATAGTGGCGTGTCATACAGCTGATGGCACTAAGACTGGAAGAAATATGGCATATCAAGCCTTTTGCTATGTCACCTTTTTTATTTTATTTCTTTATTGGGGAATCAATGTTTTACATTCAACAGTAAAAACAATAGTTTGTACATGCATAGCATTCCCCAGTTTCCCATATAACAATACAACCCCCACTAGGTCCTCTGTCATCCTTCTTGGACCTGTATTCTCCCAACCTACCCACCCCCACCTGCTATGTCACCTTTTAACATATTCTAAAACTTGAATTCATTTACAGCTTGTCTTCTTCTATACTCGCATGGAAACCCCATGCAGAGGGCAGGGTTTTCATCTGCCCGTTTTGTTTTATGCCGCTCTGTCCTCAGCACTGAGGTACGCAGCGTGCCTGTGATAAATGATAGTCATTAGGATGAACTTTTAAACAGAACATGATGGCAGTTTTTATTTTTACCAGACAGAGCTACCTGCATAAGGGAGAGAAACACAGAAAAAAAAAATGTGTGCACCGGGAATAGTTGGGTCTTGTGGGAAGCAGTAGCCCCACCCATCAGCAGGGTGAATACTACCTCCAGTTACTGGGAGGCAGATGTGAAAAAAACAAACAAACAAACAAAAAAAAACCCAAGGCGAGCACGAGATTTAAGTCTGCAGAAGAACTAGGCTGTCGGAAAAGCTGTGAGGCATCTTTACCTAGAAAGTTGTAGAAGAAGACGTCATGACTTTTCTAACAGGCCAATTGTTTTAGGATGTGTGCTCCACCACATGGTGCACGTGGCAGGGGGGAGGGCGGGAGTTCTCCCTGTGGTGGTGGGAGGCATAAATTCACAGCAGCAGACAGTGCGCCCAACGGTAGTACCTGTAAGTTCCTGTAGTGAACGGCGCTGCGGCAGTGGCTCATCTTCGCCATCTCTTCACTCGTGTAGAACAGCCCGCACAGCTTGCAGTAAAATCCGGTCCTGGGTACCACAAACTCCACCCCTGGGGAAAGGTGTGTGGGGGGAGGGAGACAGGCAAGGAATTAGGATAGGTGAAAGGATGCCCCAGACTTCGGGTGGAAACACCAGAGCCATGAGCCCCAGGCCTCCTTGCTGTTGACTTTGGCTCGTTACTTAGCTTCTCCAAGCCTCCGCTTCCTTATCTGCAAAACAAGCTGGAAGAGTCACCTATTTCACTCACAGGTGATGGTGAATATGAGGGAGGTGTTTGGGAAGTGTGGTGGAGGCTTTGGCAATGACACGCTCTGGGAATCTAGGTCCAGGTGAACAGCCTGCTTCCGGGGAAAGCAGAAGGGAGGTATTTTTAAATTTTATTATTTTTTTAATTTCCTGCATTGGATTTCATTTCTCCACACTGAACTAGCTCCTCTCTGCAGCTGTTGTGGCCAGGACTCTGGAAGAATGCTCTCACTTTAGTTTGCTTATTTTATAGTCATACCATGAAAAGGAATTTGAAAAATAAATAAACACAGATCAGGAAATATCACCTAGAATCATTTCAGTGAAAATATTTTCTCCCGTGCTATATATATGTAGATTCTTCTTCCCATTTCTCTCCAGTTTTTATATCAGAATCACAGATTTGTAGCATTTCCTAAGATTCTGGGAGGTCTTTTGGTTCTCTGGCCCAACAGTCAGAGAAATAACAGCATAGCTCAGAGGATGTTTCTTTGAAGGGATGGTGGGCATTTCAGTGCCAGAGTTCCCCCTCTGAAGACAGGTTTGGCAGAGTGGAAAGAGCGTGGGTCTGAGAGGGCACAGGCCAGATGCCAAGAGCCTCTGTGGCCTGAGGAGGCTCAGCAGAAAACCTCCTGGGCCCCAGTTCCCTCACCTGAAGTGAAGGTCAGAAATCATGGCAAGGCACAGGGCACAGGGTGAGGCACCAGCCTAAGCACAGGGCTGTGAGGGCTTTGAAGGGCAAGAGCTGATCACTTGGACTATATCTAGATCCCACTTGCGGTCTGAGCCTGCTCCTGCCTGAGTGCTGACTCTCACTTCCACTGGATTTGCTGCTGCACTGCTCTGAAGGTGGGGGTCAGGGTGGCTGGAGTGCTGGCCACACTAGGTGGAAGGGACAGAGGACCAGGGCAGCAACAGCTTCCTGCAGAGAGGTAGGCCAAGCCTGAGTAGGCCTCCAGAGCACCGTGTGTGACAAGTCCGAGGCTTCTTCCCTTTCCTTCTCCACTGAACTAAATGTAGGGAGACCCTGTCAGAGAGAAGTAGCCTAGACAAATGAGGGCAACTTTTGTTTACTTCCAAAATGTCACTTATCAGTAGGGAAGAAGAGGACCCAGGCAGGAGAGGGCCTGGGAGGCCTGTCTTAATTTATTGCTTCACTGTGGTTTGGGGCCTGAGTGGCCTCCTCAGCCCGTTTTCTAACTGCCATGCAGAACACACTGCCGTGCCCTCAGCAATCTACACCAGTCCCCGGAAGCCAGCGGTCTCTGAGGGAGGCCGAGTGCCCTCTTTTCCTCTTTCCCTCCCTCTCCTCCTGTCTTCACTGTTATGGGTGGACCAGGCATCCCAATTTTGTGTGGTGGTGTCCAGTTCACACCCAGGCCCTGGCTTCCAGCTGTGGCAGGCAAAGGAGCATCACTCTAGGCCACTTTTCTCTTGTTCCTGCAAGACGTTCTCCCTGCTGGCTTGCTACTCTACAGAGAGACAAGGCTCACAGGAGACAAAACAAAGGCAACTGGGAAGGAGAAGCGCCACCCGGAGGCCACCCAGAGCAGGTGCAGGCCTGAGCTCAGAGCCACACCCTCGGCCGCTGGCCCAGATCCTGCCCAACCTGTAATGGGGTGGTACCTGGAGGAAACGGGATTCTCACTGCAAATCCCTGCCCCAACCTGCCCCACCATGAGTCCTCCAAGACCCTCCAGGTTTCTAAGAGGCTCTCCCGGCCACCTCTCTGGGTTCTCTGAAAGGGGTGCACTTGCCTCACAGGCCAGGGTCCCTTTCAACCTAAGTGGGAGAGCTACCGTCTATGCGGGCCTGGGACACTTGAATAAAGGCTTCCATTACCATCAAAGTATAACCTGTGTGGCTTAAGGCACATTATTTAACCTGAGATTGTTTTTCCTTATTCCTAATAACAATAACAATAATCTATCACAAATAATGGAAAACACCTAGTATTTTGCCAAGTGCTCAAAAAAAAAAAACCCCAAAAAAACCAAGCAAACAAAAACCATTTGCTCCTAAACATGTGTTTTCCTTAACTACTTAAAAATTTTAAAGATTTTATTTTTATTTTTATAAGATACCAGAGCACTACTCAGCTCTGGAATAGAGTGGTACTGGGACTTGAACCTGGGACCTCTGGAGTCATAGACATCCAAGTCTTGTACTTCAAGCTGAGATATCTCTTCAGCCTGACACTTTTTAAGCATTTACCCACAGAGGCCAACTGCCTACATGTTGGTCTTGTCCCCTCCTCCACCCTCCAAAACCGCCTGGGGAGCCCTGACTGAGGTTCAGCAGCTGGTCTCTTCCTGTCCCAGCCCGCTGCCTGATGGTCTGCTGGGCAGTGCCAGGTAGTCAGAAGGCATGGCTACAGAAGGAGAAGCTGGAGGGGGGAGGGTCTCCAAAACTCTCCCTTGAGTAACTGGGAGTTGCCAAGGGCACTATTTTGCCAACACCAGCCTGGGACGCCTCTGAAATGTGAAGGCCAAGTGAAGAGGCATCATCAGGTTAGATCTACCCCACACTGAAAGAGTTCTGGTGCTACCTGGTTCTGCTATGTCTCAGCCTCCATTAAGTACAATAATTAAAGCTGTATTTGTCTTCTAATAATAGCTCCTGGCACAGGCAATTATAACTCCGTCATCCCAGCAAAGTCTTGGATGGGTGGAGGCAGAGTGCAAGTTTTGTAGGCAGTACCCTTGGTTCTGGGAAAAGCTACTCTTGGCAGGCTCATGCTGGCCAGGGTCACCAGGGATGACCTATAAGGTAGTGTCTTTCTCCCTCCATGCCCACCCTAATCTTTAAGCAAGGGGTCTTCACCTCTCTTTCCTCATGACTATGTGCCTAGACCTGGACATTTCTCATTTTACCTACCTGTTCTCCATGGGGATAAAGTCTGAAAGTTAGCCCCCACCCACTTTCCTGGAAGTCTTGCTTTTTTTTTTGGTAGCAACCAACTCCAGAGTGAGAAGGACAATGTAGTCCTAATGAGAGGAGAGACCTCCCTAATAAATCTATGAATAGATAAGCAGCAACAATAAACCTTATGAAGTATCTCCTCTGAAAAGCACTAAGACCTTATAAGTACTCATTTATTGGCTCAAGCTAACCCTAGATAGTAGGTTCCTATTACTAGTCTTGTATTTCTAGATGAAGAAAGTCAGGCAAGAGTTAAAAAAAAAAAATCAGTTGCTTTTTGTCCCCTGACCAGCAAGGATTTGAAGTTGAGAAGTCAGATTCCAGTCTGTGCTTTTGACCATTATGGGGAAAAGAAAAAAAAAAATGATAGGATATCATTCTGAAATGATAGGAAGGCAGAGCAGAGGCAGATTAGAAACCCTCAACTATAAACTGAAGTCTCTGAGTAATCTTTGGATAAGTCTCTTGGCTTCAGCTTTCCCACCTGTCAAAGGAGAAAAACGATACTACGCTTTCTCCCTGTGACATCTATGAAATAGTGGATTCAAAGCTAACTGGAGACTATCTTCACATACAAACCTGCAGTCTATTACAGTCCCAAGGCCCAAGCAACACAAATGCCTATCAACAGGTAAATGAACAAAATGTGAAATACTCCTATCTACAAAGCAATCTTCTTCAGCAGTAAGACAGAGAGAGAGAGAGAGAAAGAAAAGAAAGAGAGGAAGGAAGGGAGGGAGGAAGGGAGGGAATTATCAACATGCCCAACATTATGGATGAATTTCAAAATAATCTTGCTGAATGGGAGAAGTCAGACAAAAACGGTAAACGCCACTATGTAGTTCGCTTTGTATAAAATTTTAGAATATAAACTAACCATATTTTTAACCCATCAAGCAGATCAGTGGTGACCTAGGAACTGAGGTGTGGCAAGAGAAAAAGAGAGCTAGAACAAATAAGTACCAGGAAATCTGGGGGTGGTGAGCATGCTCAGTGTCTCATTGTAACGATGGTCTCACAAGTGCATGCATATGTCAAGGCTGATCAAAATATGTGCATTTCATTAACATCAATTATACTTCAATGGAGCCATTAAAGAAAAAGAGAGAGAATGGCATACTAGTTTCCTCCCAACAGATTGGTCAGATTGGTAAAGATTAAAAACTGATAGTATCCAATGTTGGCCAGGAGAATGAGAACCTTCATGGAGGCAGCACTCCAAATTGGTATTATCTTTTTCTAGTGTAATTTAGTAAGCAATTATGGAAATGTGAAATGCAAATCCTCATGACCCCACTACCCCCTGGCAAGGACGCTATCCTGCAGAAACACTGGCACACATACAAAGTTAACAGTGGTTTAACTTTGCAGCATTTCAGGGAGGCAAGGGAATAGTTCGATGAGTCACACTACTGGGGCTGGAAGCCTGACTTTAGTCTTTGACGACCATTAACTCTGTAACCCTGCATCTCAGAGTTCTCATCTGTAAAACAGGGATAAAATATTTCCTAGTTGATAGGTTGATACAGTTAAATAAGTGAATACATGCAAAGTGTTAAAAATGGTGCCCCCCCTCATAGGATCTTGCCCTCAATGTGGATCAACAACAGTAGAGAATGTTCCATCCTCCGAAGGGAGGCTGGATAACATACTCTATCTACCACCTGAGGAAGATGGGTTCTGAAATTGGGACAGCTTAGAACGTTCCTACTCATGACCACAGAATGTGAGCTCAGATCTACAGGGATGCAGAGGTTACATAGGCTCCTAAGCTGAATATGGGCCCCAGATCAGATCAAATCGATGGGTTTTACAGTCAACAATGTTCAAACACTTTCCCCATATTTGGGAGCTACTCTCTTCCCTGATCCAGCTTTCTAGCCCTTTTTCCAGCCATGACATCATCTCCCTAGATAATAATTTGGGTCCACCTGCACATCAGATGTCAGGCTCAGGAAAAAAACTAGTAAAGTCATGGGCCCTTTGGAATATAACTAAAATAAGCATACTACCTATCTTCAAAATGGAGACTCCAAAACCTCATCTGCCATATTCCAGCCTTTAGGTTCATGATTAGTCAACAATTTGTTTGGCTTTATATGTTAAGTCTTTTTTCAGCCACCAGGTTCCAGATGCTACTGTGATGCCAACCGGACCGGGGCAGATGACCCCACCAATGTTTCCTGGAGCCCCGCTTCCCCAGAGCTCTTCTCTACTAGGGAAAGAGAGACAGGCTGGGAGTATGGATCGACCTGCCAACACCAATGTTCAGTGGGGAAGCAATTACAGAAGTCAGACCTTCCACCTTCTGCACCCCATAATGACCCTGGGTCCATACTCCCAGAGGGTTAAAGAATAGGAAAGCCATCAGGGGAAGGGATGGAATACATAGTTCTGGTGGTGGGAACTGTGTGGAGTTGTACCCCTCTTATCCTACAGTCAGTGTTTCCTTTTTATAAATAAAAATTTTTTTAAAAGGTGCCCACAAGGCAAATGATAAAAAACAATAAAATCTTAGTTACTACAGAATTTTAATAATGGAAGAAAACTAAAACATCCTACATACTCATACACAGAAGAATGGTTGAGTAAGTTATGGTTCCTCTTTTCTGGTTGGGATATTTGCAATGGCTAAAACATATACAATCTTTGTGTGTCAACCTGAAGTTATCTCTAAAACTCGCTCATCAGTTCAAAAATCAAAATAGGTCTGTGGGAGAAATACTATCTGGGTATGACAAGTGTCACCTCTGAAGTTGGGGGAGAGACTGAGGGGAGGAGTACAGCATTTAAGATTTACTTTATTCTAGCCATGGCATCATCTTCCTAGACAATAACATGGATCCACCTGTGTTGCTTGACGTGGCGGCGGGATGCGAAGGAGAGAGAATCCAAGGAGAGAGAATCCAAGCGCAGAGGGAACACAAATCTTTATTGTTGGGTCAGACGGGTGGTTCAGGCCACGTGGAGCCAGCCAAAAAAATGGGTGTGTCTGCCTACCTCACCACCGGGCAAGAGCGAGCACGCGAGGGGAGAGTAGGCGGACTTTTTAGGTTAACACCCCCCGAGTGACTTGTGGGGACATTATTGGTTGGGGAAAGCCTTGAAAGTACCATAATACTCTGTGTAGGGTGGCAGGGCTTGGGGAGACATCTGCACAGTACACCTGCATATCAGATTTCAGGCTCAGAGAAAAAAAAAAAACTAGTATAGCCACAGGCCCTTTGGAATATAACTAAAATATGCCTACTAGCTATCTACAAAATGGAGGACCCCCAACTCTTCATCTGCACTATTCCAGCCTTTAGGTCTATGATTAGTCAACAATTTGTTTGGCTTTGTATGTTAACTCTCTTTTCAGCCACCAGGTTCCAGATGCTAGCATGATGCCAATAAGACTTCCCTGGACAGATGACCCCACCAATGTGCCCTGGACCTCTGCTTCCCCAGAGCCCCACCCCACTAGGGAAAGAGAGAAATAGGCTGGGAGTATGGATCAACCTGTCAACGCCCATGTTCAGTGGGGAAGCAATTACAGAAGCTAGACCTTCCACCTTCTGCAACCCACAAGGACCCTGGGTCCATACTCCCAGAGGGATAAAGAATAGGAAAGCTATCGGGGGTCGGGTGGTGGCACAGTGGGTTGGGCGCATGTGGCGCAAAGCACAGGGACCCGCATAAGGATCCCGGTTTGAGCCCCCGGCTCCCCACCTGCAGGGGAGTCACTTCACAGAAGGTGAAGCAGGTCTGCAGGTGTCTATCTTTCTCTCCCCCTCTCTGTCTTCCCCTCCTCTCTCCATTTCTCTCTGTCCTATTCAACAATGAACAACATCAACAATGGCAACAATAATAACCACAATGAGGCTACAACAACAAGGGCAACAAAAGGGGGAAAAATGGCCTCCAGGAGCGGTGGATTCATGGTGCAGGCACCAAGCCCAGCAATAACCCTGGAGGAAAAAAAAAAGAAGAATAGGAAAGCTATCAGGGGAGGGGATGGGATACAGAGATCTGGTGGTAGGAACTGTGTGGAGTTGTACCCCTCTTATCCTGTGGTTTTGTTGATGTTTCCTTAAACATTCATAAATTAAAAAAATAAAGAGATTTTCTTTATATGGTTCTTATTTTTAAATGCTTTTAAAGCAACCTTTTGCACTTCTTGTAGTCATAAACAGTAATGAAAGACATGATAGCAAAATATCTCCTTAACTTGTGTTTGCATGTATCAACTAGACTCTAAGTTCTTGGTTAGTAAGGGACTTGCCTTACATTTCTGGGTTCCCTCAGGATGCACAGTGCCATATTTTTCATTTGCTGGATGAATGATTTCAGGGTGAATCGGTAATGAACTGTCTGGCACCTTTCTCCTGAATGACAGGCTTTGCAACTATTTTCCGGGATGAACATATACACAGAACCTCCCTACAGCCATCTCAGTTCATCAATATTTCTCTCTTCTAGGGTCTGTCCTAGGGTATGCTGAATAGTCAGCTAAAAATTTATCCCTTAAAAAAAAAAAAAAAGATGTTTGTTCTCCAAGTCTGACCCCATGAAAATGGTACACTTGGAAGAAAGAAATAGTAAGCCAGGCAGGGGTAGATAGCATAATGGTTATGCAAAGAGACTCTCATGTCTGAGGCTCCAAAGTCCCAGCTTTAATCCCCTGCACCACCGTAAGCCAGAGCTGAGCAGTGCTCTGGTAAAAAAAAAAAAAAAAAAAAGAAAAAAAAAAGTAAGCCTTTAAAAAGGAAAATAAGAGAAAAAGTGAGCCCTGCTAGGACAGATGAGCCTCCTCACTGGACAGTTTCTCTGTGAGCGAGCAAACATGGTCATCCTGTAGCCCACACTTTCACTTCCTACTTGTGACACTTTCCCAAATCCTCTCTGAACGCCAAAGCTGCTACTTCTTGGGCTGGGAGATAGTTCATCTGGTAGAATGAACTGTTTTTTAAAATTTTTATTTATAAAATGGAAATATTGACAAGACCATAGGATAAAAGGGGTACATTTCTACACAATTCCCACCCCCAGAGCTCCATATCCCTTCCCCTCCCCTGATAGCTTCCTATTCTTTATCCCTTTAGGAGTATGGACCCAGGATCACTGTGGGGTGCTGAAGGTGAAAGGTCTGGCTTCTGTAATTGCTTTTCTGCTAAACATGGGCTTTTTACCATATGATAGGACCTGCATTTGAGCCCCTGGTTCCAGATGGGAGCACCAAGAGAAGGCCTATGAATTGGGGGGGGGGGGAGTGATGTAGACTCTCTCTACCTCTCTGTCTCTATCTGAAATTTAAAAAACAAACAAATACTGGCAGCAGTGGAGCTGTGTATGCAAGAGCTCACTCACCCCCAGCCCCCCAAAAAAGTAACTTGCATTCCTTTGTCTTTCAGAGCAATGCAAAGACTTAAAGATGGTGTGTTGCGGCATTTAGTGGCAGTATCAAAAGCACCCAAGAACTTCTTTTTAATGTACCTTCATTCTCTGCTCCAAGATTCTAGTTAATTCTCTTTGAAAAGCAGTCCTAGGAGGTATTATTGTGGTTGTTGTTTTTATCATTGTTGTTATTTTCCTTCTCCTACCCCCTAATGCTTCTACCACTATTGAAATATCACCAATCTGGTGTATTGCACCAAAGTAAAAGACTTGGGGGGTGGGGCGCTGGGAGGCCCAGGTCCTGAAATATGATGGCAGAGAAGGATCTACTGTTATGTGGAAAACTGGGAAATGTTATGCATGTACAAACTATTGTATTTTACTGTCGACTGTAAACCATTAATTTTCCAGTAAAGAAAAAGAAAAGAAAAGAAAAATCACCAGTCCAGACAACTTTCATACTACAGGTGAGGAAAGTCCGGCTCAGATCCTCTGTCACTGGAAGCCTAATCCCCTTTCTCAGCAGACCCGCCTCCCTGAGGCTGCTCCACAGATGGGACCCTGATTTCCATTCTGCTTCTGGCTGGTTCTACTCCCTGGCCAAGTGAGTTCTCACAGTATCCTGTTGGGGGGGTGGAGGCAGAATGGGGATGGGAAGAGGGGGAATCTTTTAAGTTTCTCTCTATTCCATCCTCTAGTAGTCTCCTCGCTTCCTCCTCTTTTGAAATTATTTGTTAAGGGAGTCAGGCGGTAGCGCAGCAGGTTAAATGCACGTGGTGCAAAGCACAAGGACCAGCTTAAGGATCCCGGTTCGAGCCCCTGGCTTCCCACATGCAGGGGAGTCGCTTCACAGGCAGTGAAGCAGGTCTGCAGGTGTCTATCTTTCTCTCCCCTCTCTGTCTTCCCCTCCTCTCTCCATTTCTCTCTGTCCTATCTAACAATGACATCAATAACAACAACAATAATAACTACAATAGCAATAAAACAAGGGCAACAAAAGGAAAAATAAATAAATATAAAAAATTTAAATATATATTTGTTAATAAAGGTCTTATAGAGACTGGAAAAAAAGCAGCAAGAATAAATACTTTTGGATATGGTTCCCCTGAAGGTCACAAGCAGTCATTCAGTAAATGAAAAGAAAGGACAGGGACAAAGGTCTCTCTGGTGTTCTTTCTACCAACTACATTGTCTGCCCTGTACAGTGCATTCAGTGTCTCTGTGTTGGTCCTTCAAAGAGAAAAAAAATGTGGTCTTGTTTGGAAAGGGCAAGGAGGGGAGACACAGTAGCTGAAGAGGTTTATTTCTGTTGACCTTTTGGAGGTCACAGGGCCTCTGCTTCCCTGCATGGTCAGGAACTAGGTGTCCCTGAGAGGGAACAAGCCCCTCTTAGCTCTGGGGACCAGGGCAGTGGTGTCTAATGCCTGGCTCCAGTGAGGTCTACTGTGGGAGACTGAAGTTGCAAAAACTCTTAAAAGCAGCACGTTGCAAATCAAGGTCACTGCACCAGACATTAAAAACAACAAAGCAACAAAAAGCTCTCTCAAGTTCTTAGATGTTGCTATGGAACTACCATTTCCTGGCACTGAATTCTAAGCACTGTTTTTTCACCTACCTAGAGGAATGCTAAGTTCACTGAACACATCCTCTGGTTCCCAGGAAGGCAAAGAAAGGGGTTGTTGCTTCAGCTCCACTTCTGTGTATTCTGGTGAGCTGGTGTCCACAGATTTCATTTCCAGGTACTTGGAGTTTTCTGCAAAACACCAGCCAAAGCAAAGAACTAATGAAACACAACATGTCTCAAAGACTCTGTGATCATGTTCCTTGCTTTGTGTATGTGTCTGTGTGGTAGAAATGGGGGGTGGGGGTGGGGGCGAATCATCCCTGGGACTACTTATTACCAGCAGGCTAAGGTGATGACTGTTAATTAGAAACCAAGTGCTGTAATTAAGAGCTGTTTTTTTTTTTTCCACTGTGAAAAGAAAGCTGCACACAATAAAACCTGGCAAATCTTTGTACTGGGTCCTGAGGTGGGGGTGGGGTTGAGAGTGGGCCACTGATGCCATGGGTTGGGATAATCCACTCCCAGAATGCCCACTCCACTCCTCCACCCTGTCCCACATATACCCGTGTCACTCCATTCCTGCAAACAGAACCATGGACAGGCAGAAACTGTGCCAATCTCCACAGGAGTGCTGAAAATGGCCATGTCAGTCTCAGCCACCAACTCCCACCCAGTGTTGCTGTTAAATATGAACGCCAAATGCTGGGGAAGCTAATAAGCCATTACCACTGGTCTGTGTCAAGACCTAGGCTGCAAAATACAACCACTCCTCCTCTACTCCAGCTTTCTGGAGACCAAGCCTGGGCCTCTGTGTTTCTCTAGCAACCAGAAGGCAGTTCTTGGCAGAGTTTCCATGGAGACTCAGATCCAGGCAGGTGGAAAACAGTTTGGGTCAGCTCGACACCAGTCCAGCCTCCAGTTCACCTGCCAGCTCGCAAGGCTCAAAGAGCTCTGGGGGTGAAGTGTTTACTTTTGAGCCTCTCCTCTCTGCTCTCTGTCCCCCAGCTCCTGCCCCACTTCCTTTCACCCTGGTCTGCTATAGACTTTCTGCGAACTGAATCACTAGTCATTTTACTATAAGGACGAGGAAGGCTCCTCCTCTTCCTCCTCCTCCTCCTCCTCCTCCTCCTCCTCCTCCTCCTCCTCCTCCTCCTCCTCCTCCTCCTCCTCCCCGCCATCCCCAGCCCTTGAAGGATCTTAGTTTCTACTTGGCAGAGAAGATAGGGCTGAGCCTATTTTAAACTGTCTTTCATGATGTCATAGTGCTGGGCAAGGCACAGCATCAGCCCCATGGAGGCAACGGAGATCCTGCAACAAGCCTGCTTCACTGCCCAGTTGTAGTAAGAAGGGGAATAAGCCACAGCCCTTAGTGAGCCCCTTATTCTTCCACAGGCTGCTCCCTTCTTGCTCATCCTCTCCCCCAACCCTGACCCCATCACGTAGGGCTCAGAAAGTACCAGGCTGAGTGGTCCCCTGCTGTGCAGGCACACGAGACTACTTGTTGACCCCCAAAAGTCCAAGCACCTATGACTGAGAATCTGTACTGTAGCGAACCTAAACTACTTCTAGCTAGCTGATTTCAGAGTCCATGTGGGGCCCCGAATCTGCCTCTCTGAGCTTGCCTCTCAGAAAGTGTGTGGCCTCCTATCTGATTTCCTTTCTGCAATGTGTCTGAGGAATTCTAACAGTTGAAGCAGACTTTCAGAGGATTGCCTTCTGCACCGGCTTGTGTGCCGGTGAGACTTTTGGCTCCAGCCTGCACATGCCCACACACTCCTCCAGGGGAGCCAAGCTCTGACCAACGCAACCACACAGGAGAAAAGGGGAGGTAGTTACCCGGGGTTAACACTCCTTGGCAAGCCTGGCTTTGGAGGTCGTGTTCCGTGAGAGGGCTGGCTTTCTCCTCCGGGGGGCTGCCTTCACACAACCCATCTTCGGGGGTCCTCCTGGTCTTGTGGTCATCGGGACAGGGGCTAGGCTGTCGGGCCCTCTCCTCGGCTGGCTTGGGGGAAGACATTTGCTGGACTAGAGGGACTAGACGAACATCTGAGCTCCCTGCTCCCTTTGCCTGCTTCTCGTAGCAATCTGAGCCCTCCAGTGACAGTCCTGTCTCACATTCAGCTGGCTTCCGCTCAGCGTCCAGATTTAGGCCAGGCATTTCCATGTCCATGTCACTAGGAGAGCTCGTGGAGGCAGAAGGCAATTCTTTGGGCAACTTGAGGCTGATTTCAGGAGCCCCAATACCAATGGTCTCAGTTCCCTCCTTGGTGAAATCCTTGGCTAAGTCCAGGTCTAAGGTGGCTGTCACACAAGGACATATTTCTGGGCAGATTTTGTCCTTCTGATCAATGGGCACAATTTCTTCCAACTCTGGGATGTCTGGTTCCATGATGAAGTCTTCTTCCTCCCCCACCTCGTCCACTGTGACCAGCTCCTCCATGTTGGTAGGATACCAGCTCTCCCCTTCTCCTTCACTTCCACTCTCCCAATCTGGCACCTGAGTGAAACCACAGAATGAAAGTGATTAGGGGTGGCTGAGGAGCAGGCATTAGGACCAACCAGGGGGCACAAACCTTGACCACTGGGCAACCTCAGACCAGCAAGATCCTGAGCACTCTTACTTCTACCTGGGAATAACTGCTGGGCTATGAATCACTTAACTCCTACATCCCTGACTCATACATAGGGTAAGGCTCAAATACCACAGGATTTGGAAAAAGTCCTTAGTGCTTAATCCACCATCTTCAAAGTGGCAGCAAGACTTTTTCTTTTTTAATTTGTGATTAATAGTGGGTGGCAAGATTGTAAGATTACAGTGTAAGATTATACCACACCCACCAGCAAAGGTACAAAGGCATTTAAAAAATTCTTTATATATTTATTAGTGAGAGAGATAGGAGGGGGAGAGAGAGAGAGAGAGAGAGAGAGAATGAGAACCAGAGCTTCACTCTGGAACATGTGCTCCTGGGGACTGAACTTGGGACTTCATGCTCGAGAGTCCAGTGCTTTCTTTATCCACTGTGCCACCTTCTGGACCTCAACCACACAAAGAATTTCAACCCTGGGTAGACATTAGGTGCTCACTAAATAGATGCAATTTCCACTACTAGGATTTAAATTTTCCCTTGTGTCCTCAGCAGCTAGAGTTTGGAGATCAGTTTCCCTGAGAGCAATACCTCTCTCTCCACCCCTCTGAACCAGAAAGTCAGAGCTGCCCAATTTCCAAGGACTTATCTCTTTTCTTTTCCTATTTGCTGTGGCAGTCCAGCACTATAGCTTCTTCCTTTTTTCCATTTTAATTAAGTAAAATAATCTACGCAAGCATAGTAGATGTTTTACTAATCTCCGAGTCTGGGCCAGCTGAGGTCAAAGCCCCAGCTGGAGTGAGTACCTGAAGCCCAGTCCACAGCCTCTCCCCCACTTCTCCCAAGGGACCTGCCTATTTTGGGAATCTGGCTCTGAAACCTGAGCCTTTTTGGGGCACATGTTTTCTCTTCCAAGTACTGTCAGGTCACCGTAGTATGAGGCAGAGCCCAGGCACGTGGTGAAGTCTCCTCAATGAAGACTCCCCAAGGTCCGAGGCAAAGCCATTCCACCCAGGACTGGGACCCCTATGATCTGGTCCCCAAATTGTCACATTGGGGGCATTTTATGACAATTATGTGACTGAACTGCTGGTATTTAGGACACCTTTTACCTTCTTTGTTCTGGTGTTTTCTGTGTCAGAGGAGTCTGTTTCTTTCTCCTGCCTGCCTACTGATGGGGGGCTTTCTTCTTTACCTTCCTGTTCCTCTTCTCCGGCCTGGCCAAAGGAAGAACAGACCCAGCCAATCAGCAGTGACAGAGAAAAGAGGCAATAATGAGAGCAAAACACTGACTCTGAGCGCAGCAAACAGTTGTTGGATGTGTTTCACACACATCATTTCCTTTGTCCTCACAAGACTTCTGAAGCAGGTGCTACTTGCATCTTGACTGTACAGATGAGGAGACCGAGACTCAGAGAGGCTAAGTAATTTACCCAAGGTCATACAGACTAATGAAGGCACAGAAAGGTTTTCATAGCTAATCTGATGGCTTTCGGGTCTTTATGCTACTGTGAGACCTGCAGACAGTAAGGGTGAGCAGAAAGGGGGCCAAGGATGAACTGGCCTTGAACAGCCATCACAGTGACAACTCCCTAACAGATTCATCTTGGTCATAAAATATCATATCCAGGGACCAGGTGGTGGTGCACCTGGTTGAGGATATATATTGCCATGCACAAGGACCTGGAGTTCAAGCCCCCTGTCCCCACCTGTAGTGGGGAAGCTTCATGAGTAGCCCAACAGTGCTGTTGGTATCTTACTCTCCATCTCCACCTTCCCTCTTGATTTCTCTGTCTCTATTAAATAAATAAATTCACAACCCAGGGGCTAACAAAGCTTGGATAATGTGCTGATTTGCCACGTACGTTACTAAGGTTCAAGCCTGGACCCCACTGCACTGAAGGAACATTTGGCGCTGTGATCTTATTTATTCTCTGCCTTTTTGCCCTCTATATCTAAAAAGAAAAAAAAAATAACAATAGGGCCAAGCAGTAGTGCACCTGGTTGCGCACACATTACAGTGCATAAGGTCCCAGGTTCAAGCCCCTGGTCCCCACCTGTAGGGGGAAAGTTTCACAAGAGGTGAAGTGGGTCTGCAGATATCTGTCTTCCTCTCCCTCTCCCTCTCTATCTCCCCCACTTCTTTCAATTTCTTGATCTCTATCCAATAATAAATAAATAAATAAATATTTTTTTAAAAAGAAAAAAACAATAAAATAAAATAACAATAAAATAAAATAAAAACATCTTATCTGGGTCACTTCGGGTAGGAAGAGGGTCGTCACTGAGTCAGTGACACTCTCACCTCTTTGACTCTATCTGTCCTAAACTGGTCGTCCAAATTAGTACTTCTGCCCTCCTGACCTCTCCACCAAATAATGAAGTCCCTTCTGATAGTGTTCTTATCTGGGAAACTGAACAACTGAAAGCAGGTGCTTGGCTCAAACAAAAGAAATATTTACTGTCTGGTGTTTTGTAGAAAACTTTTACCCAACCCTGGCTCCTTTTAAAATGTTTTGGAGGCAACAAGGGCAACAAAAGGGAATAAATAAATAAAATAAAATAAATATTTAAAAAAATGCTTTGGAGGAGGGGAGCAGGAAGGTGGCTCACCAGTAGAGTGCACGTGCTGCCCAGGATGGTGGCCCAGCCACTGCATGGAAATGTCTGCAGGAAGGAACTTCAGGACAGTGTGTGGGTGTTGTGGTTTCTCTCCCCCGCTTTCCCTTTCTCTCTCTCTTCTTTTTTTTTCTGCTATGTTTATTGCTGGGACTCAGTGCCTGCATGACAAATCCACCACTCCCAGTAGCCATTTTTTTCTTTTTTCTCTTATCTGCTAAGACAGAATTTGTGAGGGGGAAGGGGAAGTTGAAAGGGAGAGAGACATCTGCAATCCTGTGTCACCATTTGTGAAGCTTTCCCCCTATAGGTAAGGAATGGAGGGCTTGAGCCTGAGTCCTTGTGCATGGTAATTTGTGCCATCACCTGTTCCCCCCTTTTTAATTTTCATTTTAATATTTTATTTATTTTCTTTATTAAGGGATTAATGTTTTACAGTTGACAGTAAATACAATAGTTTGTACATGCACAACATTTCCGTTTTCCACATAACAATACAACCCCCACTAGGTCCTCTGCCGTCATGTTCTAGGACCTGAACTCTCCCTACACCCACCCCAGAGTCTTTTACTTTAGTGCAGTACACCAACTTCTATTTTATTTATTTTAGTGTGTGTGTGTGTGTGTGTGTGTGTGTGTGTGTGTGAGAGAGAGAGAGAGAGAGAGAGAGAGAGAGGTTGAACTTGGGATCAGGGGCCTCAGGCATGATTGTCTTTTTGCAAAATCATCATATGCTCTCTCCCTAGCCCCCACCCCCCTTTCTATCTCTGTCTGGCAATCTCTATCTATTCTAGAGGAAAGAAAGTGGTTGTTGGGAACAATGGAGTTGTGCAGGCACCCAGCCTCAATGATAACCATAGTGGCAAAAAACAAGCCAACAAACAAGTTTTGGTAAAATATTCTCCCACGGTATAAACTTCGGCCATCAAATCAATGACCATACCCAGCCTTCCTTAGGGGCACGTTGCCCCTTCTCATTTTTGCTGAAGTCAGTTCAAAGTAAACATCTTTGGTTCTAATTTCTTGCAAGTAGACACACCCCTTTTGAGCTGACAAGGAGCCCCCTGGGGCAGGCGCTCAGAGCTGACTGGTTTAACCAGTTATTATCAGACGGAGATAGATAGTTAAAATCCACAGGGCGTTGCTCTTTCCAGTGTTTGGAGCAGAAGATTCCACGGAAAGCTTCGCTCAAATCTTTTGAACTAATCTTAGTTCAAAGCAGCTCCAAGTGCCTTTTTGGCTACCAGAGCCCACAGCTTCTACCAGCAGGGGACTGCTTTTCTTTATTTTTATCTCCCTGAATAAATTACCTATGGGCCTCCCTTGTCAACATAAGTAATCTTTATTCTTCCCAAGAAGTCCCTCCAGCCACATTTCTAGGGCAACACAGTCAAGAGAGCCCCTCTAGTTCAAGCTGGGAGAGGCATGGACAGGCTGGGCCGGAAGAAGCCCCCCAGCCAGAGGGGGCCCTGCCCTCCCTTTCCTGCAGGCTGCCTTTTGTCTGGGGAGCACTACCAGGTGACAGCAATAGCTTAAGGGGGATAGATCAGTACACCTTGGCTCCCCAGACCAGCTCATAATCCTGCACTCCCCCCCAACAAAAAGAGGCCCCAACTGTCACAAGTAGGGCTTTGTTAAACCACTTGCAAACTGGTCCCCCACTTTGCAACCCATGTAGCCTGACCCCAGATCCATTCTCCTTAAAGCAAGAAATATGATGACCCCCAGATGCAAAACTTACCACATGCTCACTACAGTGTCTTGCTTGAACATCCCATTCCTTTCCCCTTGCACTTAGAATAAAGACAAAACCCTTTGGTCTGTCTCCAGAGGTCCTCCTGACAATCAGCTTCATTCTTATGTCTAGCTCTCTCTGCTCCATCAATACTGGTCTCCAGCCATGGTGCCTTTGCACATGCTATTATTCTGTCTTCTCTTCTCCCTTCCTCCCTTCCTCCCTTCCTCCCTTCCTTCCTTCCTTTCCTTCCTTCCTTCCTTCCTTCCTTCCTTCCTCCCTCCCTCCCTCCCTCCCTCCCTCCCTTCCTTCCTTCCTTCCTTCCTTCCTTCCTTCCTTCCTTCCTTCCTTCCTTCTCTGACCCAGTGAATATGCACTGTTCCTCCACATCTCAGCTGTCATAGGCCTAACCCAGAGAAGTCTCTGTCTCATTACAGATCCAAACACTATTGCATATTTATATTTCTCTCCTAATACTTACCACACTCTCTTCCACTCATTTGAGTATTTTTTACTTTTTATTCATTCAATTAATATCTCTTTCCATGAGACAGTAAGCCCCATGAGATCAAGTGACACCTCCGTTTTCCCTCACAACTGTAGCCCCAATGATAGGGCTCTATCATTAAGGAACTTGAGGCTGGTAGAAGGAGGTGGAGTGAATATCAAGTTCACACCTGCCTCCCATTGTGCCTAGGTCTCCATCTGGGCTCTGAGCTGAGTCTAAGTATCTTGTCTTTCTCCTTTTGAAGGACTGTTTACCATGGGGCTGTATTCTAGGGGGTTTGTATTCTGCGCCTGGCCCACTGACATGCTGTGATCTATAGTTTCTAAATCATGGAGAATTTCATGTCCACATCTGGACTTTGGTCTTGCTCTAAGAGATGGGAGCTCTGGCATTGCAGGGCACACACTCATGGCACAGAGAAATGGAACAGGGCTGGGACATAACTGCACCCCCTAAATAGATAACACCTCCTGCTAGGTCTTTCCTAGTCCCATCTACCCACTTCGCTTCACTCACACTGCCTAGTCACCAGCCTGACCTCCCTTCATTATGCATCTGGGGAGCCCAGGAGCTCCCTTTCCAGTAAGGTGGGGAAGTGCTTCTTGATTTTTCCTTCCTTCTATAGGCATGTGGTCAGGGTTGGTTCTCATGTATGGACTTGGTTAGCCACAAACTCTAAGAAGCCTGTGTTCCTCTGGCACAGGCCCTCTTTCTAGCCATCTCAGAGGGTTTCGAGGAGCACATGCTTGTTCAAGTCCCATGGTGGCCTTGTGATCACACACATCTGACAAGAAAATGGAGGTGGAGAAGCACAGGCTGTGACCTGGTTCTCCAAATCCAGGCTTTCACTTACGAAGTCTGGGGCTAGTCATTCTTTCTTTCCAGAAATACTGAGTGTCTACTCTGTGGTGAAGCCCTGATGTGGGGGCTTGAGGATACAGCAGTGAGCACAGCAGACACAGACAGGTCCTGCCCCTTAGAGGCTACACCAGAAGAGAGGTGAGGACGGATATTCAATAAAGGTATTAGGTGACAGGGTAGAAGGACACAGAAAGCAGGGAGGAAGAGAAATGGCTTGGGAGGCTGTGATTTTACATGGTGAGGAGGAAAGCATTTTTGGAGAATATGACAATGAGGACAAGGGAGGTAAGATGAGAACCACACAGATTTCAAGGAATTGAAAGCCTGGTGTCTGGGGCCAAGTAAGTGAACTCCTGGGTGAAGCACAGACCTTGCATTTGAGAGATCTTGAGTGTAGTCCCTGCCACTGCAGTGTTCTAGTCTCTCTCTCATAGAAAGTAACAGAAGTGAAAGAAAGGGAGAAAGAAAGAAGGGAAGAAAGGAAAGAGGGAAAGAAAGAAAGAAAGAAAGAAAGAAAGAAAGGAGAGAGAAAGAAAAAAAGGAAGAAAGAAACAAGGAGGAAAGGAAGAGTGAAAGGTTGAGCAGTGTGGGTGCCATCCTCAGTCCAAGCGGAATGCCGCCTATTATTGGCTCTCCCAGGGAAGCTCTGTGGGAACCAAGATGGTGACATAGTTTGAGATCTATAAGGGTAACTTTTTTTCTGTTGGCATCCCATGGCAAACCATGCATTTCTGGTTTCAAACCCAAGGAAACAATCAGTTGGGGTACTCTTAACAAGTCCCTACTGACAGGGAGAGAAGGAAATCTGCTCAGACGGAATGACACTTGCATTGGGCACTGAATGTAGGGAAGATATTTGAGAAGTTGCAAGAGCAAATATGAGAAAGACCATTTTGAAGATCCTGAAGATGCTCAAGGTGGCTGTATCATAAGGGCATGAATATTTCTATCTCTACAGAGATTATAATTTTCTGATTATAATTTCTATTTTTTAAAAAGAATTTATTATTTATTTATTTGTGAGAAAGATAGGAGGAGAGAGAGAAAGAACCAGATATCATCACTCTGATACATGTGCTGCCAGGGACAGAACTCAGAACCTCATGCTTGAGAATCCAATGCTTTATCCACCGCGCTACCTCCTGGATCACTCTCTCTCTCTTTCTCTTTTTAACCAAAGCACTGGCAACTCTAACTTACAGTGAAGTGGGTGGATTGAACCTGGGACTTTGGAACCTCAGGCATGAAAATCTTTTTGTATAACCATTATAGTATCCCCCAAAAATAACATATTAAAAGACAATGTGTATCAAAAAGTCAAAGTCCACTCTTATGTCAGCTTACAGCCCACTCTAGGACTGTGAGTGGCAGAGTCAACTAAAGAGACAAATCTGAAGAAATCAATGAGGGCTTTTTGCCTCATTTTTGTCTTCTTGCCTCCACTTCCTTTCTAAGTCACACCTACACCTACTATTCTATTACTACTGAGTGTTCTTTTTTTCCCTCTTCTCTTTCAGATAAGAGAAACATTGCCTGGCTTCCTCTGGTGTTTTTCAGATTTGCTTCCCTTTCAGTGATGGTTTAACAATAAGATTCCTAGTGACAAACACTTCAGGTTCTGGTGGAATTGGGATTTATTTGTTTATTTATTTTTTATTTATTTATGCCTCCAGGGTTATTGCTGGGGCTCAGTGCCTGCGCAAATCCACTGCTCCTGGAGGCTTTTCTTCCCCCCCCTTTGTTGCCCTTGTTGTTACCCTTGTTGTTATCATTATTACTGCTGTTGTCATTGCTGTTGTTGTTGTAGGCTAGGACAGAGAGAAATCAAAAGAGGAGGGGAAAACAGAGGGGAAGAGAAAGACACCTGCAGACCTGTTTCACCGCTTGTGCGACCCCCCTGCAGGTGGGTTTCCTTTTTTTTTCTTTCTATTTTTATTAGATAGGATACAGAGAACTTTAGAGAAGAGGGAGAGATAGAGAAAGGGAGAGAGAGAGAGGCCTGCAGACCTGCTTCACCCCTTGTGAAGTGTCCCCCTCGCAGGCAGGGAAGTGAGGACTTAAACCAGGATCCTTATGCGTGGTAATGTGTGGCACCATTGCTCGGCCCCTCTTTACTTTTTTTTAAAGAGAGAAACAGAGAGGAGAGACACCACAGCACAACTCCACCATCCATGGAATTCCTTTCCCACCATCCTCTGGCCTCTGTGATATCCATGGTGCTCCCAAGTGGTGTCAGGAATCAAACTCTGGGCCTCACCCACAGCAAGGAGTAAGGCTGTGTGGTCTACCTGCTGAACACCTGGGCTCCTTATCTGAACTTTGTACTTATTAGTAACTCCTGAGTCCGACTAGAATGTAAAGCATGTAGGATTTTAGAAACTGGGTCGAACAGAACCCCAGTCATCACTAACCCACTCTTACTTACATGGAGACCCTTCTCACAAGGAGGAAGAGTAGGCCAAGCTAGAGCAAAAACTGGGTTCCCATATTCCTCCTCATGAGCTCCAGGATGAGCTGAAGTCAAGCAGCAGGTGGTGTGTCTGCCAGATGCCTGCCAACTACCAAGCATTTCACGACAGTGGAGGAGAAGCACTGAGGTCAGAGCAGAGCAGCACACCACACCCAGTCCCAGCACTCAGTACAGACAGTGGGTGTCGGCTGCTTCTCCTTTACCACCAATTACACCAGCACCAAAATTGGTGGATGCCTTTGACAGGAGAGAGGACTTAGTGGACCAGAGATCTAATCTCCCTGTGGATGCAAACACTTCAGGGCCACTCCATTTTGGACAAACAGGACTAAAAAGAGGGTTTTACATGGTGTCCTGCTCCCACATTGTGGGATTTGGAGCCAGGTCATATATGCCTGACTTTGGCTCTGCCATTTCCCCAAATGCATGTTCTTGAGTAACTAACAACTTCTCCGTTTCCTAAAGCACAGAAATACCAGTGCTGGGCCACATGGTGGGACACCCAGTTGAGCAAAGACCACTGTAAGCAAAGACCAGGGTTCAAGCCCCCAGCCCCCACCTATAGGGGAGATTTCATAAATGGTGAAGCAGTGCCGCAGGTTTCTCTTTCTCACTTTTAAAAAACATTTTATTTATTTGAATATATATAAAGAGAAATCGAGAGGGGACTGAAGAGATAGAGAGTAATACAGAGAGACACTTGCAGCACTGCTTCAATGCTTGTGAAGCCTTCCCCCTACAGATGGAGACTTGAGGCTTGAACCCTGGTCCTCGTGCATTGTGACATGTGAGCTCAACCAGGTGTGCCAGCACCTAGCTCCCTCTATCACTCCCTCTCTCCTTTCCCTCTCAGTTTCTCTCTGTCTCTATCATATATATGATTAGCTGGATTAGGGCAGAGTAGCTACACCATTAAGTGTTTACTGATATATCCATATCAGTACTGTTACTATTTTCAGCTATTATGGTTTCGATAAAACTTGATTGAGATAAAGCACTTAGTACAGTGCCTGCCACAGAGTACACATTCAAAAACTCACAAATCTTCATCTTCAATATTCTTGCCTTTAGGTTCATGATTAGTCAATAATTTGTTCTGCTTTATATCTCAACTTTTTCAGTCACCAGGTTCCAGATGTTACCATGATGTCAACCGGACTTCCCTGGGCAGACAATCTCACCAATGTGTCCTGCACCTCTACCTCCCCAGAACCCTGCTGCCCCACTATGGAGAGAGAGAGGCAGGCTGGGAGTATGGATCAACACCCACGTTCAGCAGGGAAGCAATTACACAAGCCAGACCTTCCACCTTCTGCACCCCATAATGACCCTGTGTCCATACTCCCAGAGGGTTAAAGAATAGGAAAGCTTTCAAGGGAGGGGATGGGTTAGGGAGTTCTGGTGGTGGGAATTGTACCCTTCTTATCCTATGGTCTTATCAATATCTCCATTTTATAAATAATAAAAATTAAAGAAACAAAAAACAGGAACTCTTTAGTTCACTCAGTGTCCTTAGGTCGGCATTTGCTGGGGTCCTGCCTGTCCTTACCTGGGGCAGAGACTGAATCATTACCTCATTCTTGGCAGTTCTGCTTTCTTTTACGTCTCCAGCTCCTTCTTGGTCTCTGTCAGGTTTCCTGGCTCTATTTTTCTCACTCTGCTTAGCCCTGGCGATCCTCAGCTCCAGCCCATCTTCCTTGCCTGAGTCATCAGGATGAAGGTGTCTACTTTCCCGCAGCCTGGCCTCGTCTTTCCTCCTTGATCTCCCAGGGACATCCTGCTTTAGATACTTGTCCAACTTCCCTTTGGACTCCTTGCGGTAGTAGCTGTCTTCACGGCTTTTATAGCCCAAGGCGGAGTGGAGTGGGTTGGGGGACCCAGACCAAAGGTGCTTCTCTCGGTGGCCCCTGCCTGCTTCCAGTCGTTCATCTAACTCAGCTTTGTCCAGCGGCCTCGGATAGTGTTTGCGATCATGTGTCCACGTATCTGTCCTGTCCCTTTTGTCCTCCCCGTTCTCCCTCCAGGGGCCTGGGTCTCGCTCCTCCTCTCTCCTTCCATAGGGCGAATGCTCCCATGAGTCCCGGCCGTTGCCCCAGTCAGCACGAGAAGGGCCAGGGGGACTGTGGGACGAGCTGCAGGAAGTGAAGCTTGGCGTATGGGACCTTGGGGACAGAGACCGGCTTACTGGGCTACGTGACCGTGGTCGATCAGGACCGTATCTGTGAGGGAGCAAGGGGTAGATTTCAAAATCTGCACGGCCTCCACCCTGAGTCTACCTCCACACCCAGGATCAGCACATGCAGCCCGGCCCGACTTGCAGACGGAGAGGACTGAACCAGGTTTCCCGCCTCAGGATTCTTGGGATTCTCCCTCAAGTACAGCAGGTTACTTTCAGTACCTTTTACTCATTACTCCTGGGAGCTGAGGAGAATAAACTTAACTCCTGGGCTCAGTCCCATTTCCTTCCTCTTGGAAGTAAGATCTACTCTGAGCAGACTATTCTTCTTCTAGGTGTGTGTGTGTTCTTCTGGGGATGGTGTGTGTGTGTGTGTGTCTGCTTTAGGGTATGCTTAGCTGTCTCATGGATACAAGACTTGGAGCCAGTCCTTCACCTGGTAACTATAGGACAAAGACAATTTCTTGACCTCTATTTTTTCTTGTTTATTTCTCATCTTAATTTGTTCATATCCTGAACATAGAAGAAGGATGCCAACTAAATTACTGGTTTGAGGGGAGACTGAAGGGCGGGTGGGAGGTTCCAAAGATAAAGAACGGGGACGGTATTTGAAGGGTGGAAGAATCCTTACAGTTCCATCCTGCTCACATTTCAGATGAAGAAACAGAAATTCTAGGGGCTGAGTGGTTGCACACTTGTTTGAGCGCACATTTTACAATGTTCAAGACCCCATTCCCCATCTGCAGGGGGTAAGCTTCATGAGTGGTGAAGCAGTGTTGTAGGTGTCTCTTTGTCTCTCTCCCCTTCCTCTTGATTTCTGGCTGTCAAATAAAAAATTAAAAAACAAAAAGAAGCAAAAATTCTGACCTGCCCGAGGTTCACAGTAAGTACCCCTAGTCACCCCTGCCCCACTCTGTCACAGTACTGCAGGGGGCATGGTGTAGCTTTATACTTGTCTTTAGAAAACTCAAAGTCACCACAATTAACAAATAAAAGGTTCCAAGTCCAAGTGTCTATAGACAAAGACACACATGCATGTATATATACACCCCAAAACTTATTAATTATTAAGCAGGTCAACTGAGTCATTCTGAAAGTGGGGAAGGAATTTTCATTCATAAAATGAAGGAAAGACCCTCACTGGTAGGGGTACAGTGTGATAAGACTCAGCTGGACCAGTATCCTGGGGGAGTGGCATGAGCTCCTGCTTTCTAGAGTAAGGATAGAGCGCCACCTGTGGCGGCTCTGGGTAATATCCACAGAAGTACCAGCTAGGTGCCCCCTTCCTGCTGTTTTCCACCTTGGCTCTCCTGGGAAGCCATCTGTAGGGCTGTGACAAGACAGTAAACATGTAGGCCCAGCTTAGCATGGTCACAGTTTCGGGGGGACAACGACGTGGAACACTGACTGCATTCAATGCTCAGAGTAAGTGATGGGTCAAGTAACCGCTTTTTTAAACTAAAATTTTAAACTTTTTTTTTTAAAAAAAATTTATATATTCCCTTTTGTTGCCCTTGTTATTTTATTGTTGTAGTTATTATTATTGATGTAGTTTATGTTGGATAGGACAGAGAAAAATGGACAGAGGAGGGGAAAACAGAGGGGGGAGAGGAAGACACCTGCAGACCTGCTTCACCACTTGTGAAGTGACTCCTCTGCAGGTGGGGAGCCGGGGGCTCGAGCCGGGATCCTTATGCCAGTCCTTGCACTTTGCACCACACACGCTTAACCTGCTGCGCTACTGCCCGACTCCCAAACATTTAACTTTTTATGCTTTTTATCCTGTTGGATAGAGACAGAGAGAAATCGAGAAGGAAAGGAGAGCTACCGGGAGAGTGAAAGAGAGACATCTGCAGTACTGCTTTACCACTCATGAAGATTTCCCCTTGCAGGCTTGAGCCCGGGTCCTTGTATGTGAAAGCATGCGCTCTCAACTAAGTGTGTCACCACTCGGCATTTTTTTAAATATTTTATTTATTTATTCCCTTTTGTTGCCCTTATTGTTTTATTGTTGTAGTTATTATTGTTGTTGTCGTTGTTGGATAGGACAGAGAGAAATGGAGAGAGGAGGGGAAGACAGAGAAGGGGAGAGAAAGATAGATACCTGCAGACCTGCTTCACCGCCTGTGAAGCGACTCCCCTGCAGGTGGGGAGCCGGGGTTCGAACCGGGATCCTTATGCCGGTCCTTGTGCTTTGCGCCACCTGCGCTTAACCCGCTGCGCTACACCCCGACTCCCAGCATTTTTTTTCTTTTACAACCTTCTATATTGCTGTTCTTATATCTAGATTCAACTCATGAAAAATCTAGAGCTGGATTTCATTTATAACACTCACTCACTCATTCTCACACTGTTTTCAGCAGAGTGCAGACTTGCGCCCCCCCCCCCAAAGGTCAAACAGCAATATCCTCTCTTTGAACATGGCAGAACAGCTAAGAGGAAGCAGAGCATCTTTCATCTTCCCGAGACTTACCCTGAGCTGGATTGAAGCTGTCCATCAGGCACATAAAAAGGCAGAACCCCTGTACCCCTCTCTTCCAAATAAATAAATAAATAAATAAATAGAGGGAGGGTAACTCCTAACGTATCAAAAAAAAAAAAAAAAGGCAGAGCCAGGAAGTCTGATGGACAGGGTAGAGTCAAGGGCAGGGATGATGTGGCTCAAATACCCCTTAGAAACAAAAGTAGGGTCCCTACTGCCCAGAATCTCCCCCAGGATCTAGGGCCAGGATCTCACCTGTCTGCTTCCCGGAACATGTCCCGCTCCCTCTGGGAATGGATGTCCTGAATGATGGCAGCCACAGCTTTCCCGGGTTTCTAGGCAAAGTCAGAGAGTCACTATCAGACCAAATATCAGAGGGAAGCATAAGTATCTAGGATGTAAGTTCACTGCCCTGTCTGTCAAATGGGGATGGGTGGGGAACTTCCTCTTAATGGGAAGGAAGAAGGTGAATCAGGGTTGAGGAGTGTGAGGGTGAGGGTGAAGCTGGTGGGGCTGAGTGGTCTAGGGACATGGCCTCCATAGGGTCAGGGCAGGAAAGAGGGGGTGCTCACCCTCCACATGCTGGGGAAAAGCAGCATTTGTTCACACCCACTGCCCAGTCCCTCCCAATTTAAAAAAAAAAAAAATCTGCAGTGGAAAAGGAAGGAAGGGAAAGAGAAACGGGGGAAGGAAAGAGGAGACAATGTAACTTGGAAAGAGACTTGGGAATCCTTGGATGCAGCCCCCACATTTTACCCATGGGGAGGCTGATATCCAGAGTGAGCGAGACAGAATTCTGCTTTGCACAACTCCAGCAATACTAGCTATTGTTCCATGCAGAGAGTCACTGCTGGAGTTGCAGAAGATGTTCAAGGTCACAGACTATGTTAAAAGATGCTTAACACAGAAGTACAATAGAGTTTACAGTGAGTATGCCCCTAACACTTCCTCTCCACTATTCCAAGCTTTGGGTCCATGATTGCTCAACAATTTGTTTGGCTTTGTATGTTAACTCTCTTTTCAGTCATCAGGTTCCAGATGTCATCAGGATGCCGGCCAGGCTTCCCTGGACTGAAGACCCCCCACCAATGTGTCCTGGAGCTCCGCTTCCCCAGAGACCCACCCTACTAGGGAAAGAGAGTGGCAGACTGGGAGTATGGACTGACCAGTCAACGCCCATGTTCAGCGGGGAAGCAATTACAGAAGCCAGACCTTCCACCTTCCACAACCCACAATGACCCTGGGTCCATGCTCCCAGAGGGATAGAGAGTGGGAAAGCTATCAGGGGAGAGGGTGGGATATGGAGATTGGGTGGTGGGAATTGTGTGGAGTTGTACCCCTCCTACCCTATGGTTTTGTTAATTAATCCTTTCTTAAATAAAAAAAATTTTTTTTAAAAAAGATGCTTAACAATAGGCATTTACTGAAGCCCTTTCCTACACCCAGAATGGATACACAATGACAAAATAATTTTTTAATATTTTATTTCTTTATTAATGAGAGGGATAGGAGAGAGAGAAAGAGCCAGACATCACTCAGGTACATGTGCTGCTGGGGATTGAACTTAGGACCTCATGCTTGAGAGACCAATGTTTTATCCACTGTGCCACCTCCCGGACCACACAAAAGAATTTTTTTAATGCTAAAACAAGAAGCTCATGAGCACAAAAGAAAGGGTAAATGCTGGGAGATGGCTCAGCAGGTAGAGCACAGGTCTTTGTGAGGGCCCAGGCTCAGTCTTCCGTAACCGCATCTGATACAGCATTGCTCTGCTATCTCTGCCTCTCTAATGAGGTAAATTTCAAAAATGTTAATTTTCGTTGTTGTTGTTGCCACCAGGGTTATTGCTGGGGCTCAATGCCAGCACTATAAATCCACTGCTCCTGGCAGCCAGTTTCTCCTTTCTTGTTTTTAGTTGACAGGACAGAGAGAAATTGAGAGTGGAGGGGAGACAGAGAGGGAGAGAAAGATACCTGCAGACCTGCTTTGCCATTGGTAAAGTGGCCTCCCTGCAGGTGGGGAGGAGGGGCTCAAAGTAGTATGTGCACTTAACCAGGTGCACTACAACCCCCTTCAAATGTTTTTATTTTAATATTTAATAATATTTTATTTGCTTGATTTTAATGAGAGAGATACAGAAAGACAGACAGACAGACACACACACACACACACACGAGCACTATTCAATTTTGGCTAATGGTGGTGCAGAGAATTGAACCTAGGACTTTGGAGCCTCAGGTATGAAAATCTTTTTGCACAACCATTATGCTATCACCCCTGCCCCTAAATTTCAAGCATCTTAGAAAAAAAAAATCAGGAACATTTTTCAAAATACTACACAGAATTCACCCTTTTACCTAACATGTACGAAGCAGAGTAAACTTTCCCGTATGTTAATTATATCTCAATAAAGTTGACATTAAGAGAAAGCAGATGTGACAATCTAACCATTTGTAATGTTGACTTTTTTACAGACTTTTATTTTAATGTATATGTTTGTGTGTGAGAGAGAGAACCAGTGCATCACGTTGGCACCTGCATTGCCAAGGATCCAACTCAGGACTCCACACATCCAAGTTGTGCCCCACAGCCTCCCAACCTCTGCAGCATAAGATTTGACAGAGTCTTACTAAGAAATTCAGTCACCTACTCCTCTCATCCTAGTTTTCTCCTATGCAGTTTACAGGAATCATGAAATCTTAGAGCTACGCAAATGTTACGTATCATCATTTCATCTTTTCTTACAGAGAGGAAAGCAGGCCCAGAGATAAGATGTGAGCTTTGTGATCTAACCAGGACTCAAATTCACGGGTCTCCTGACTGCTTATCTGTGTCACTGTTGAGACTGAGGGTTGGGCTGGGGAAACACAGACCAAAGGAGAGAATAGAGGAGTTGTAGTTTGTTTTATGGGGTAAGGGTAGGGGAAGGGTGTAAAATACTCAATATGGGGTGGGGGGAATGTAAAATGCAAAAGAAGGGTAGGGGAAGATAGCACTATTGTTATGCAAAAAAGCCTTCATGCTTGAGGCTTCCAAGTCCCAGATTCATCCAGTTCTTCTAGCGTTTGCCCTTCTTCCGTAGCCAGTCAACAGCGTCAGGTTGAGCCTGATGTAAAGTTTTGAGACCTCCTTTGAATCTGGAGAGGTGGCAGTCGTTGACTATGTGGGTCATAGTCTGTCTGTAACACCATCCAGTAACACCACCTTAAACCAGAGCTGAGCAGTGCTCTGGTTAAAACAATTAAATGGGTAAGTACACAAATAGAAATACATAAATGAAAGAGCACTTTATGAACTCCCATTTACTTCTCTTACATATGAGAAGGGGATGGGGGGACTAAAGGCAAGGCAGTGATCCCTCTACCATGTGACTGTGAAGAGGCCAAGAAGTTGGTCAGTTCCAAGAATGGGCCCAGGCCCTGAGCTGTGGTCAGAATATTCATCCAACAGGTGACCTAATGGTTGTGGAAAATGATTCCTTTCATTTGACTGTAGCTCTGAAGGCCAGCTCTCTATAGATGCACCTCCAGATACACCTGAGAAGTGCCCCCCCACCCCCCACACACACGGCCTTTCAAAGGTTCAGCCTCAGCCCTGACTGGAGACTCAAGGCCCTGGAAAGGAAGAAGCTAGTGCAGCTGAGTAGCTGAGCCGGGCAACGGAAGCTGCAGCCCACAACACTCCTCCCACCTCACTAGAGCCCACCTGTCCTTCTGCCAGTGTTGTCTGTCCTACCTGGGGTAAGAATGAGAAGATCCACATGAGGGTTATGCTAATTGCTGTGTCTTCTTCCCACCATCCCACCCCTTGGGCTATGAGCAGGAAGCTGATTATTTTTTTGTGGGGGTGGTGGTGGTAGGGGTGGAGTGGGCAGGAGTAGTCTGGGATGGCAGGTCCCCAGAAAGACCCTCTACAACACTGTCCTCATGCAGACCATCCTGTGAGCAAAAGGAGCTTGGGAAAATTGACACCACCCCCACCCCCACCCCCCCAAGCTGGCAGGAGTCTTTGGGACCAAGCACAGGGACATACAATGTGTTCTGTCATCACCAGGAAGGTCATATCCCAGGTCCCAATTTTATGGCTCTCACGGTCACATTGGGACAGACAAAAGCTAAAGAATGTTTCTCAACCCCACTCCTCCCTGCATTTGAATGAAGTGTTCCATGGCAACTTTTCAGAACTTCAGGATTCCTGGAGGGTTGGACTGGGGACATGCTGTAGCAAAAGAGACCCTGAGGTCCCCAACATTT
The DNA here is from genome assembly GCF_950295315.1 of Erinaceus europaeus. Classification (NCBI taxonomy): domain Eukaryota; kingdom Metazoa; phylum Chordata; class Mammalia; order Eulipotyphla; family Erinaceidae; genus Erinaceus; species Erinaceus europaeus. The sequence continues at coordinate 17,490,464 of NC_080175.1, forward strand.
TTCTCTGGGAACCGGGAACTCCTCCTGATTACTCTCTCCAACCCAGACTCAGGGAAGCCTGAGGTGGGCTGCTAGGGGGCAGCTGCAGTCTTGCAGATTACCAGAAACTGGGCAGTGAGGGGGCATAGGGGGCAACAAGGAGGGTGAGCTTGTGGCCTGCAGGGACGGGCTATTCAGGCCAATGTCAGAGGCAGAAGCATCACAGGAGCTTTGTGGTCCTTTGAAAATCTCCTTAACCACAGACAGTACCCCCCCTCATGTCTTCCCCCGTGGCGTGAGCCTCCAAAGAGGCAGAGGGGGCCATGACACACACAGATAAGACACCACAGATGAAACACCCTCCAGTGGACCACATACTCCTCCTGGAGTCATTCTGTGGTGTCTAGAGCAAGCTCCTTGGACCTAAGTATTTCCCTGTCACTTATGTTCCCGACCATAGAACACTCTCCTGGCTCACACTTTCAACCCAGCCTGAGCAGAAGCCCCAGAAAGTCTGATCTAAAGAGATACAGGGAGGGGGCTACAGTTTGCCAGCGCCTTCTGCTGGGGCTAGTGGCCTGGGCATTGTGACCTGCCTCTGAGGAAGAGGTCAGCACCTCTGTCTAAAGCAATAATCCCACATCGTTGGCATTTTCTGGCCTAAACACCCTGTAGCCGCCATAGGAGAAAGAATCAGAAGTGAACAATGTCCTCAGGAAAAACCTCTCACCCTTCCTCATTCTTGTCTGGTCTTGGCCCCCAGTGGGAGGCAGTTAAAATAAAGCTGTGTTCACTACATAAAAGTAAAAATGGGAGAGGATGGAGTAGGTCTTTCACGACCTTTGGGGGAACCTTTTTTTAAAAAAAAAAATTTGTTTTTAATTTTTTTATGTTTTTTTATTTTCCCTTTTGTTGCCCTTGGTTTTTTATTATTGTTGTTGTTGTTATTGATGTCGTCATTGTTTGGGGGAACCTTTTTTATTGCAGAACATTTCAAACTGACACAGAAGCAGAGGTGGGAATAGCCTGAGCCCCCGGAATCCTCTCCCCAGGTCAACAACTCTGGCCAGTCTTGTTTTTCCTCTATCTTGTTTACACTTTCTTTCAGGAGCCTTACACAATATTTGGAAGCCAGTCTCTGGCATGAGATCTTTTTGGCCATTTCAGGATGGCCCAAAATCTCCTCCACCCCACCCCCCACCCATCCATGTTAGAGACATGCTGACAGACCCCAAGGGAGGGGACACTTGCACACCTCAGCCCAAGAGAGGTGACCCAGCTCTCTTCCAGCTGGTGAGCTACCTGAGGTCTAGGGCTATCACCTTCCAGAGACTCACTTTCTCCACCTATAAAGGTGAGGTCATGAGACCTCTCTGGCAGCCACCAGCAGCCTTGGGGCTTAGCAGGCCTCCCTGATAAAAGCACTCAGTGCTGAGCCAACATGGAAGAAGCTGCTAGAGCGTCCCATGCCCCCTGACCTCTCTGAAGCTGATTTTCAGTTCTCCAGAGGCCTGGGGCTACTGAAACCTTCAGATGAGCCAGAACTCCCTCAAAGCCAGCTGCTGTCACAAGCACTCTGACTGTGACATTACCATTCCAGGCTCTTTTTCTCCTCACTGACTCTTGCCCAGAAGCCCCTTCTCTGTTCAGCTCTGTTCCAGCCTTCATGGTCTTCCCCACCAGTCTTTCACTTCTTTACACCACCAAATCATATCACCTTCTGCCAGTGGGCTTCTAGGAACTCACGTTTAAATCCTGGATACTTTTGTACAAGAATTGCTTGTATCCTCAGCGGTGAAGTGTGTTTCGTATGCATTACAACTTTCAGCACCTTGTCCTATGGGAAGATCCTCAGGCACGAGTTGCTCATTTAATCTTCCTGAATGAGAGCTCAAAGGCCACTCACAAGAGTGAAGCCAGGCCGTCCATCCCCAAACCTACTAAGAGCCTTAACCCCACCCTGAAATCTACTGAATTACTGAACACAAATCTCTGGACAAGAGAGCCTAAAATGTACCCCTTGCCCCCACAATTTTCTAATGCAGTGGCAGGATATGAGTTTGAATCATTCCGAGTTCTCTCCCTAATCCAAAAAATAGCTCAATCTTCTTAGGTCTGTAGGTAGAAGAAAAAAATCACTTTTTAAAAATTTATTTTTATTTTAAATGGGGGGGGGGGAGATGGATAGAGAGAAACCAGAGCACTGCTCAGCTCTGGTTTATGTTGGTGTTGGGGACTGAACTTGGAACCCAAAGACTGATCAAAGTCTCCCCCATAGTTACAAGCCCCAGAAGGACCATGTCTGGTGGAGTCAGTGTGGTCCACAGGCAAATACAGATGCAGTATTTCACTCTCCACTCTCCCTCATCCTTCCTTCACCCTGACACGGAGAATGTAGCAGGTGACAGACCCAGCCTCCCCTTGGTCACAGAGACTGTTCAAGGCAGGGCATGTATCCTACACTAATCCTGGTCAGAGGGGCTCTCAAGATTTTCACTGGAGCTTCTGGGAAAAACTCTGGCTCTCTTCTGTTGAAACAAAAGGGAGGATGAAGACAGGCCTGCCGAAGTCACTGAAACCATTGCGCCACCTAGAGGAGAGAGCCGGGGCTGCCAGGGGTCATCCTGGGAGTCTCCAACAAAAATCCAAGTGAGCAGAGGGCAAGGGTAAGAGAAGCCAAGTCCTGATGGTATCCCTTTGGCCTTGAACCCAGCTGTGCCCACAACCTGAAAAAGCACTGGACATTTGTACAAATGCACATGTATTTTTATTTAAATATGTACTTAGCTAATATGCTTAATGGAAACAGATTTTCATTACTTGCAACGAGGATGTTAGCTGATTAATGCTCACACAAGAACCATAAAGGAGGCATGGATCTAAAAACTAAACATGCTTCCAGAGATTTTCATGTCATCCCCATGTGACCTCCACAATGGCCCTGCGAGGCAGTACGACAGACAGCTAGGAGCACAGAACATTTTTGCTACAGGTGAGGAAACAATGTGTTCTAGATCCTTAGTGCTGAAAACATGTCCTGGGAACCAGCAACACTGGCATCTCCTGGAGCTGGGCAGAAATGCAGAATTATAGCCCTGCCCAAGACCTACTGAATCGGGAATTCTAGTAAGTTTCACAGGGGGTCTGTACATACAAGAAAGTTTAAAGGCTCTGCTAGAATGCTTGTCTCTGCTGCTTCTCTGATAGGTGATTAGAAGAAAATGACCTCATTTCCCGGCTTTTTCACGTGCAAGGGAGATCACAACAACGCAATGTTGAGATGCAGAGGTGATGCAAAAACAAAACAGTTCCAGGTTTTAATCACAACTCCTCCAGGAAGTATGATCTTAAAGAGACTTACTGAACTTCTATTAGCCTCAGTTTCATCATCTGTAAAGCTGAGATAATAATACCTGTGTGGCAGGCCTGACGTCAGCACTGCAGTAAATGCACGTGAAATGCCTAGTACAGTACCTGACCCAGAGAACCAAGACTCAATTAAAGGTACATATTCTTATGATTGTTGTACTGTTTTTAATGACTGTTATTATCCACCCTACACACCTCAAAGAGGGGGAGGGTTTTCAGACTCAAAGAAACAACGTGTGAAAGAAATACTTCACAGCAGAGAACTCAAGGTATAGCCCTGTTATGTTCTGGAAGCCAAAACTGACAGAGATTAAGCACCTTATCCAGGTTCATCAAAGCAGAAAGAGGTGGCACCTGGGTTATCACCACCACCCTCCTGTCTCTCATAGGTCATGCTTGTTGAGGGTTCTACGTGTACCTGTTCTTCCTCCCACCAAGCTGACAGCATCTCCACAAACATGTTACCTCCCCATCCATGGTGTCCAGCCCAGATCCTTGTTCAGCCCATGGCTTTTGCAATACCCCAAACTACCTCCAAGATACGACTTTGATTCTAGAAGTTGGGCATTGCTGGTAAATCTAGTTAAAAGTGCATCATATTTGATCATATAAGAGTACATCATATCTAGTTAGGACAACATCATATTTGAAGAATTACAGCTCTACTGGGAATGCAGTGTCGAAATTCAATTGGGGTAGGGATGATAGCATAATGATTATGCAAACAGACTCTCACTTCTGAGGCTCTAAGGTCCCAGGTTTAATCCCTCACAACACCATAAACCAGAGCTGAGCAGTGCTCTGAAGAGAGAAAGAGAGAGAGAGAGAGAGGAATTCTAGCACTTGCCCAGGGGTGGTAGGAGATCCAGGTGAACAGGAAATGTGTTTGGATGCAGATAGGGTGAGATCTTTCAGTTGTCTGAGAAAAGCAACAAGCTTTTACTAGTCAGAAAAGGAAGCTTACCAGTTTCTGCCTGAAGCAGAACTATTGGCAAAGAACCCTCAGAAGCAGTAAGGCAGACAAAGCAGAACCAGGAAATTGGCAGCAGGTTGACATATTACCAGTCTACATATGTAGACTTGTCAGAACGCTAGTCCTTCCTATAATCAACCACTGAACCTTTGCCTACTGACATCTTGAAGAAAGATTATGGAATGTGGGTCATGGACAAAATGAATTCTAAGCCCTAAGTGAATGTGGAAGGACCTGAAGTGAACTGTAAAATCTCTATGAAATGGGAAAAAAGAAAACACAAAATAAGAAGGTAGAGTTAAGCATAAGTATAGTACTGATCATAATAACATAAAGCAGATCATAACAACATAAAGCAGACATAATAACATAAAGCTGATTTAGTTCCTCAGTTAGGAGAACTGTAAAGACAATCCAGAGATGGTCAGGTGGTAGCGCAGCGGGTTAAGTGCACATGGCGTGAAGCTCAAGGACCAGTGTTAAGGTTTGAGCCCCTGGCTCCCCATCTACAGAGAGGTTGCTTCACAAGTGGTGAAGCAGGTCTGCAGGTGTCTATCTTTCTCTCCCCCCTCTGTCTTCCCCTCCTCTCTCGATTTCTCTCTGTGCTATACAACAATAACAAAAGGAAAAAAATGGCCTACAGGAGCAGTGGATTCATAGTGCAGGCACTGAGCACTAGTGATAACCCTGGAGGCAAAAAAAAAAAAAGACATAATCCAGAAGAAAAGCATAGGTGAATGACTTGAAAATAAATTTCCCACCAGAGAAGATCTAGGTGGACAAACCAATAAACATAGGACACAATGTGCAGTGTCAAGTGGAAATAAGGAAAATGAAAGATAAAACCATGAATAACCCAAAAATGAAAGATAAAACCACGAATAACCCCACTATACTCTCCCCAGACACACATGAATTTTAAAATCAGAAAACACAAGATGTGAGAAAAATACGTAGCAATAAAAACTCTCAGGCACTACTGGTAGAGTAAAAACTTAAAGCCACTAAGTTTCGAAGAAAAAAAAAAAGCTTGTTGTCAGGTAGTAAAACTGAGAATGAGCATTCTTTGAAAACCAGCAGATCTCGTCCTAGTCCTGCTGCTACCACCAGCTATATGCTTGTGAACATGGATACCAGGACAGCAAATGTTCACAACAGTATTGTCCCTCAGGCCCTAAAACTGGAAATAATCCAAATGTCCATCAACAGTAGAGTAGATAAATAAACACAGTCATAAACCAAAGTTTACATAGTAATGAAAGTAAACGGACTCACCCAACAGCATGGATGACATGCTGATGGATGGCAAAGGCAACACGTAAGAAAACTCAGACAGAATGACTCCATTCACATGAGGATTAAAAATCAGCAAAACGAAACTATACTGTTAAGAGGCCTATGTAGGTGGTAGAGCTATAAAGAAAAGTCAGAAGAGTGAAGAGGGAGGAGTGGAGCACTCACAGAGGCCTCTGGGTGCTGTCTGTGTACTGTTCCTTGGAGGTGATTTGTGGGAATTATGGTGTTTCATCCACTACTTCTTTTTAGACTGCACATAACCACTTCTTTGTATACTTCACCATAAAGCAAGAGGAAAAAAAAAATCAGGGCCTAGGAGATGGCTCACTCAGAAATAGGGCACATTGTACCACACATGACCACCTGTGTTACAACCCCTAGGCACCATGCACAGTGGAAACTTCAAGAGCAGTGAAGCAGTACTATGGTGTCTCTTCTCCTTTCTGTCTCTTCCCCTCTTTCTCCTGCTCTGCCTTTCACTGTGTATCTGGGGGGAAAAAGTCTGCAGGAAGTGATGGAATTGTGCAAACATAAAACCCCAATAAAGCCCTGATGGCAAGGTGTTGGTATGCTTCTAGTTCTGCTTCTGGGATCCCTTCTGTTACATTGCTTGACATTGTGGTCTATTTACATGGTCATTCTGTTACATTGGTTTGGTTTCACTCCTCCTGCCTCCGGGAGATTTTGGTTTAGTCCGTACTAGTTGGCGCTTCTTCCTTCTCCCCGCCCCCTATCCTACATACTTCCTTGGTTCCGGACTCTGCCGCGGGAGGAGAGAGAAGAAGACAAAATTGTGTGGTGATTAGATTAGATTAGTTTTTGAACCGTTCACTCATGAATAAAGAAATACTGCTTCTCTGCTCAGCTGTGTGTCCCTGGTCATCTGTCTCCCGTCGCGAAGCTAGCCCAGCATACTGGCGCTATGAACTTTGACGACAGCAAGGAAAAGAAAGAAAAAGAGAGGAGGAGGAGGAAAAAGAAAGGAAAGAGAAACATAAAATGGGCTAAAACAGAAACACAAGCCCTGTTTGGAGCATCTGAATTTATCCCTAAGTTTGAATAGTACTCAATTCTGTCCTGTGCTGCCTAGATAGCTCCTGGAGGCCATTTTTTTCTCCATTGTTGTTGGAAAGGACAGAGATAAATTGGGAGAGAAGGGGGAGACAGAGAGAAAGAGAAAGACACCTGCAGACCTGCTTCACTGCTTGGGAAGCGACGCCCCTGCAGGTGGGGAGCTTGAACCAGGATCTGTGTCCCAGTTCTTGCACTTTGCACTATGCACACTTAACCTGGTGCATCTGTAAGATTTTAAGACATAAAAAGTGGAGAGTGATGAAAAGACTAAGAGATCAGGGGATAAAGAAGGAAGAAAAAGATGCACAGAACCTGGTGGGGTAGAAAGGGAGGTACTATCCAGAGTGTGTGACTCCCAATAGTGAAAAGCAACCACCTTCTTCCTTCATATTTCAAGACATCCTCTGTGGGCTGGGAAGATAGCAGAGCAGTAGCAGATGAGATCTGAATGTAAGAGGTCCCAGTTTCAAGCCCCAGCATCACCACTAATAGCCAGAATTGAGTGGTGTTCCAGGTCAAAAGCAAAATAAAACAAACACACAGGGATAATAAACTCAAAGATGATGTAAAATGATCCTTGGGTCATCCTGCCTCAATAAGCCTTGATTATAATTTTTTTATTATCTTTATTTATTTATTGAATAGAGATAGCCAGAAGTCAAGAGGAAGGGAGAGAAAGAGGGAAAGAAAAAGAGAGACGCCTGTAGTTCTGCTTCACCACTCACAAAGCCTTCCCCCATAGGTGGGGAATGGGGGCTCGAACCTGGATCCTTGAACACTGTAGCATGTGCACTCAACCAGGTGCGCCATCACCCGACTCTGCCCTTTGTACTTTGTACTTACCTCAGTGAATACTTATTGCCAAGTTATCACAGTTTGCTTTCCCGTGTGATGTCCTCAAAGATAGTGTGGAATTGTGGACTCTTTTCCTGCCCTGACGTTATCACCATCACTTTGCTGAATGACTGATAAGCTCCTGCTTGCTGAAGAACTGTATGAATGAGAGCATGCTTTACCTTCAGCTGTAATTCCTTGTATCTCTTGGACATCCGAATGAGCAACTTCTCCCCGTTGATCACAGCTGATTTCTCCTGGTAGTACTGGACCATGGCCTGGGCAGCTTCTGTGTAGGCCATCTCTAGAAAGGCCTAGGAAAGAAAGGAAGGACATGTGTAGCTTGGCTTGACCTGAATGGACTCAGAACAAAATTCAGTGCATGTTATATTCCATGTATACAAATTTCAAGAAAAGGCAGAAAGGGGGGTTGGGGTGGGAGATAAGTCACTGGGTAGAGCACATGACTCGGGTTCAAACCCCAGTACCACATGAGAGTACCACAGCACCAAGGAAAGGTCAGGACTGTGGTGTTGCCTACTCTTTTTGTCTCATCTATCTGCATGAAAATGTCAGCCTGGGAGCAGTGAAATCAAACATGCCTGAGGTCTCTTCTCCACCAGAAAAAAAAAAAAAGATGATCTTCCTTCTGGACTAGGGAGGGAGGTGGCATATGGATTAGAAAGGGACATGAGGAAACCCTCCAGGGATTCTGGGAGAGTTCTCTAGCTTAACTTGAATGGTAATTACATAGGTGTACACATGTAAAAAATTAATGGAGTTGTACACTAAAGATTAGTGCAGTTTAGAGGATATATTTTATACCACAATAAAAAGGGGAAAATGCAATGAAGAGCTGTCTTTGATCTTCCATCTGTTCAAAGAAACCTATTTATTAACTTTACCAAAAGTGCTCATTATGGGGGCTACGGAGCAGCAGCAGCTGTGTTTCTCTCCTCTCCTCTTCCGGGTCAACTAGGAATACCAAAGGAGACCACCTGGGACCTCAATAAGACAGGACTAGAATGACTAGAATGACTTTAGGAACCCACCAAATCACCAGTGAGTACAAACACGTGTGGCTCATGGACATAGAGGAGCCTAGGAGAGATTAAGTGGCTGGTAACAGTCTGGCAGTTTACCAGTTGAGACACCACATCCAGTCTGTTTCACCAACAAGGGGACAGCTGAAGGGAGGAGAGGACTCCCCTGAGACTTACCAAATGCAACTGTGAGTCTCCATTGCTACTGCCCTCAGAATCTGGAGCAGCGGCAGGGAGGCCCTGTGCTGACACCAGGGGACAGAGAACTAAGGAGGAAACTCAGGAGAAGATCTATAACTTGGTGACCTAGTAGTGGGGCTGTGAAAGTCTCTTTGCATAAACACTGGATTATCTCTGCCCCACCCTGCTTTATTTCTTGGTCAGAAGTCAGTGATTAAGCTAAGAAGCCTACTTATAGTTTAAAAGCTCTCGGGCTCCCATAGCCTACAGGGAAGAAAAAGAACAAAAGAGGCTTTTAAGCCACTGTGCTCCAACTCAGGGATTAAAATACTATTGAAACAACTGCCAATTTCCACAACTGTGAACGCTTTAATTACCTTACTTAGACACAAGTCAATCCAGGCAAGAATGATCAGTAATTTGAAAAGTACTGAGAGAGGTACCTCATAACATACTATATAGAATGGTTAAACCAACAAGAAGAAATATTGGAGAAATGAACCAGGACAAGAGTTCAGCTAAAAGACCCCCAAAGGTTGAAGCACAAAATAATGAGGTCAACATCCAAACACTAGTTACGTAAATAATCACAGGAGTGAGTAAAGAGTTTGAAAGAATTGTAATCAGAAATGCAGAAACAACAAATGAGACCCTGGAAGAAAACAAAAGTGCTCATTATAAGATGGCACCTCTCCGATTGCCATGGTTACTAAACATTGTTTGCAGTTATGTACACCCATCCTGGGCAACATCTTGTCACAGGAGTCTCTTGGAATGGAAAGGTCTATTAGCTCACAGGTCCTGGAGCAGGGGGAAAGATACTAGGACAGAGAGGGAGACCATGGCAAAGGTGACCTGGGGTTGATCCCTGTGAAACTTATGAATTAGAGACAGAATGACAAATTAATGACAGAAGACAAAAGTCCAAGTCCTGCTTATCTGGGTTCACATTTTCTTTACAAAGAAAGCAATCTAAGCTCCCTGGGCTTAAAGGAAGGCCTTATCTTTGTGAGTTAAAGAGTGGAACACCCTCAGCTATGTTTGTACATTTTCCTTTCTATTTAACTTTTCCGGTAACACACTTAGAAGGAAATGGGCTTTTCTATTCATTCTGCCTCAAGCCAGTTTCTAAAGAGACTAACTGCTCTGTCAGTCCTTCACCCCCACCTCAAAGCCCCTAAATAACTGATTTGGCAGATTTGCTACTGGCTCTTGAAATTTTTTTGATTTCCACTGTACAATGTCCAGATTCTGGTCCATCCACAATGAGAATTAAAAAATGATGTGTGGGGTTAGGCGGTTGCACACTGGCTTAAGCGCACATAGTATCTCAATTTCTCTCTGTCCTATCCAAAACATAAAAAAAAAGTCAACAATATTTATGCACTTTTCCAATATTTGGGAGCTACTCTCTTCCCTGATGCAGCTCTAGCCCCTTTTCCAGCCATGACATCATCTCTCCAGACCATAACCTGGGTCCACCTGCATATCAGATCTCAGGCTCAGGTAAAAACTAGTAAAGTCATGAGCCCTTTGGAATATACCTAAAATAGAGCTACTAGCTATTTCTAAAACGGAGACCCTAAATCTTCATCTTCAATATTCCAGTTCATGATTAGTCAATAATTTGTATGGATTTATATGTTAATTCTTCTTAGCCACCAGGTTTCAGATGTTACCATGATGCCATCTGGACTTACCTGGGCAGATGACCCCACCAATGTGTCCTAAAGCCCCAATTCCTCAGAGAGCCCCACTCCACTAGGGAAAGAGAGAGACAGGCTGGGAGTATGATCAACCTGTCAATGCCCATGTTCAGTGGGGAAGCAATTACAGAAGCCAGATCTTCCACCTTCCGCACCCCATAATGACCCTGGGTCCATGCTCCCAGAGGGATAAAGAATAGGAAAGTTATCAGGGGTGAAGATGGGATACGGAGCTCAAGTGGTGGGAACTGTACCCCTCTTGTCCTATGGTCTTGTCAGTGTTTCCATTTTGTAAATAAATACATTAAAATTAAAAAACAAACAAATAAAATGGCCACTAGAAGCAGTAGATTTATAGTGCAGGCACCGGGCCCCAGTGATAACCCTGGAGGCAATAAATAGATAAATAAATAATAAATAAATGTATTTTGAAAAAGATGTATGACAAGGGAGTCCTCACTGTGAGTCCCTGCTCTCCCATTTCCTGCAACTGAGTAGAAGAAATAAGCTCAGTCTATGTTTTTACCCTTTCACATTTGTTTTTGAATTTTAGACCTGCTTTTTTTCCATGCTGTCATGGTGTGTGATAGAGGTATGGGTCACTAAGAAGTCAAGATTTTCTACGGCTTGATTTCAGATCTTGTCACCACTCAGTTTTCTAAGTGCCCTCATCTTGATGTACCTCTAGCTCTCATCATCAGGTGGGAATAATACTAAGGCTCAGTGTGTCTCACTGTAGAAATATTGCAAGTTGAATTTTGGATGTTTACCACAAAGAATTCTGAGAAGTGGGAACAAAGATACTAAAGTGACCAGGCTAATCTCAGGATGATAGAGGATCTAATGGGGTATTGAATTGTCAAAGTTTGTACCTTAATTAAAAATTTCTTTGGGGGCTTGAGTAGGATGTTGAACTTGGGAGTACAAGGTCCTGAGTTTGCTCCTGCCTTCCCAGTGCCAGAGTGATGCTCTGATTCTCTCTCTTCCTGTCTTGTGTTAATAAGTAAAGAGAATCTTTAAAAAAGATTTACTCTATGTCCATCCCTCTGATTTGTAAAGTAAAAGTTGAACTATTGAAAGTCCTTAGCAAATAGTTTTTGTTCAATGCTGCTTTGTTAGAATACCAGTGAGGAAAAAAAAATCCTGGCTAATATTGAACAAAATGACATTAAAGACCTACTTTCCTTATATTTTCCTATTTTGCTTAAAGTCAGTTCCAAAGAATCCACCTGTATATAACATTAAAGGAGGACTTGGTTTTTAGCCATTCACTATATAAATTCTCCCTCACTTTGATATTAGAAATTAGGCAAAAATATGAATCCCCTAGAACTCAGTCCCCACCATTCTCTCCTGCCAAGGGCTCAGATGATTACTACTTCTCTTCCCACAAGGGCCCCAGATGCTAATACTCAGGATCAGTAATAAACACTAAAGCTTAATGTCCACAATAAGATTTTGGCTGGTTCAAAATACAAGCCACCAGATAAACTCCTATAGGTTAGACTGTATCATTAACACAGAAGATCAGCAATATGGAGGAGTGACTCAAGTTCCTGGATTTCTATTTTGGGGGCTAGTAAGCTTTTTTTTTTTTAATGTTAAAAAACATCTTATCCTGGGCTAGCAAAATGACCCACTTGGATAGTGTGCTGCTTTTTTATGTATATGATCTAGGCTCCTGCCTTGAAGGAAGCTTTTGTGTTGTAGACTCTTTCACATTCTCTCTGCCTCCCTGTATTTGAAAAATAAACAAAAGCAAAAACAAAAACAAAAACAAACTAAAGCCACAGTATGCCAAAGCACCTTCTTTCTCACCTCTATGCAACTCACAAAGATCCGTACCCATGAAAAGAAGGGGAGAATCCAGGCAGTGACACATCTGATAAGGGGTATATATTACTATGCTCAAGGACTTGGGTTCGAGCCCAGCCACCCACCAGCAGGGAGGAAGTTTCATTAAGTGGCGAAGCAGCGCTGTAGGTGTCTCTCTTTTTCTCTCCTCTCTCGATTTCTCTCTGTCTCTATCAAAAGATATATATATATATATATATATATATATATATATATATATATATATATATATATATATAAAATAAAAATGGCAGCTGTGAGCAGTTGATTTGTTGTGCAGATGATAACCATGGTGTAGCAGCAAAAATAAAATAAATTAAAATAACAAGGAGAAGGTAAAACAACATATCACCAGTAACAAAAGTAACAAAAACCTCTAGCATAACAACAGAGGCCAGCTGTGTATTATCTTTATGCTAAGAGTAGCTTCTTTATTAAAAAAAAAAACTATATATATGTTTTCCAGGGAGTCGGGCGGTAGCGCAGCAGTTTAAGCGCATGTGGCACAAAGCGCAAGGACCAGCCTAAGGACCCTGGTTCGAGCCCCCGGCTCCCCACCTGCAGGGGAGTCGCTTCACAGGCGGTGAAGCAGGTCTGCAGGTGTCTATCTTTCTCTCCCTCCTCTGTCTTCCCCTCCTCTCTCCATTTCTCTCTGTCCTATCCAACAATGACGACAACATCAATAACAGCAACAATAATAAGTACAACAAGAAAACAAGGGCAACAAAAGGGAATAAATAAATAATATATTTTAAAAAATATATATATATATATATATATACTTCCCCCCCCTTTACCTACACGTGGTCTATCAGCAGGTGCATACCAGTGTGAGTGCCCAGACCTACCTGATTAGTAGACTTCATGAGGATGTAATTTGTGACCTTCCCAAAGGGCAGTCCCAGGTTGATGACATCATTTTCAGTGCAGCTCCCTTCTGGGAGATTGCAGATATGCACCACTCGGCCAGCACCCGCCTTCCGCTGTGCAAACTAGTGGAGACAAAGAGCAGTGGCTGTTCTTCAAAGTGCATTTCCTGATTGTCCTCTATTCCAGATATTCCTAAAGGGCATATGCCCCCAAATAGTGATTGCAAAACTGTAATTTACAAAAGTAACCCATAAAGAAGACTTAATGCATAGACATCTATAAAATACCAATTTTACGTCATCACTTTACAGAAGAATATTTGCAAATCTTTAATAAGCAACCAGTAACAATCAGTGTTGTGGAAGATATGAGGAGATAGCATATGGATAAGTTGCTGGTGAAAGGAAGTATATATAAAATCTTGTGAAAGTACACCTTATCAGCATTTAATAAAATTTAAAAAATATAAGGTCCATGATTTAAACAGGGGTAGATAGCATAATGGTTATGCAAAGAGACTCTCAAGTCTGACGCTCTAAAGTCCCAGGTTCAATCCCCTGTACCACCATAAGCCAGAACTGAGCAGTGTTCAGGTTGAAAAAATAAAATACAATAAAATAAGGTCCATGATTCTGCTATCACACTTCTAGGCAATCTACCCTACAGAAATAAATGCACCAGTATATACAGACATGTACAAGAGTATTTATTATAGCAATTTACAAACTGATCATTTTGGCATCAACAGCTTGAACATCCCAAAAATAAGGGAATGACCAAGTAAATGATGGCTCCAGATAACAAAGGAAAATTACCTAGTCATCAGAAGGAGGAAAATGTGTTGATAAGAAATCAGTTTAGGGGGAGTCGGGCTGTAGCGCAGTGGGTTAAGCGCAGGTGGCGCAAAGCACAAGGACCGGCATAAGGATCCGGGTTCGAACCCCGGCTCCCCACCTGCAGGGGAGTCGCTTCACAAGTGATGAAGCAGGTCTGCAGGTGTCTATCTTTCTCTCCTCCTCTCTGTCTTCCCCTCCTCTCTCCATTTCTCTCTGTCCTATCCAACAATGACAACAACAATAATAACTATAACAATAAAACAACAAGGGCAACAAAAGGGAATAAATAAATAAAATAAAATATAAAAAAAATATCCTAAAAAAAATCAGTTTAGGGGCTCAGTGGTAGCACACCTGGTTAAGCGCACACATTACGGTGCAAAAGGACCCAGGTTCAAGCACTGCTCCCCACCGTAGGGGGGATGTTCACAAATGGTGAAGCAGCACTGTAGGTCTCTCTCTCTCTCTCTCTCTCTCTCTCTCTCTCTCTCTCCCTCACCCTCTCTATCTCACCCTCCTTTCTCAATTTCTATCTGTCCTGTCAAATAAAATAATGAAATGAAGGAAGGAAGGAAGGAGGCAGGCACTGAACTCTAGTGATAAGTCTGGTGGCAATAATGGGTAGGAGTTGAGGGGAAGAAAGGGAATAGGAAAGGAAGAAAGGAAGGATTTATTTATTTATTTATTTATTTGCCATTGCCTGCATGATGGACCCACTACTCCTGGTGGCCACTTTTTCTCTTATTATTATTACTATTATTATTTTATAGGATAAAGATAAATTGAGTGAGAAGGGGGAGACAGGGAAAAAGAAAGACAGATACCTGCAACTTGCTTCCTATGAAACTTGCCCCCTGCAGGTGGAGGGCGGGACTTTGAACAGAGATCCTTGGGGTCTGGTAATGTGTGCAATCAATAGGCAGTGTCACCACTCATCCCCCGACCCCCAGGAAATCATTTTAAAGATAGATTAAAAAAAACAGGCTTCCAAATAACATGTACTATATAGTGCTATTTTTCTGTATAATAAAAAACCAAAAATATAGACAAAAGATATAAATGAAGGACAGAATTTTGATAATTACTAGAACTCGGTGATGGGGACATGAGGATTCATTACATTAGTTTTTACTTTTCTATATTCTTGAATTTTTTCACAAAAAAAAAATTCTAAAGGGTCTCATCACAGACAGGGAGAGTCACGGAAAATGTATATTCCATAAAGAATGAAATACCTATCAGCCCATCAATACTGTTATTCTCTAAGAGTAGAACTGGAAAGGAGCAAGGGAAAAGTTGTTTAACCTGTTTCTTCTATACTTTTAATTGTCTGACTTAACATAAAAAAAGAGCATAGAAAGGATTTGTAGAAACCCAATACAGACATCCATAACAACAAATTGTCATAGAGGTGTGGCTTTCAATTTTTCTGTGTTAGCCTTGGAATTCTTGCTTCAAACAAAAGTTTGCTCACCAGCCCAAAATAGATTCCACAAATAAAAGAGCTGTTTTACTAAAACCTTGGGTCTAGCATCTATTACTACTCTCCACCTGGAAGCCTCAAAGGCAGCTTTTGGGAACAGCGTTTGGAAGCCAAAACATGACTTTCGTCAAACCTTAATTGGCCTGGCTCAGAATTAGTAAACACAAGCCCACTCAGTGTGGAAGAGAAGGAGGCAAATCTGCTGACCAACCCCCCCCCACACACACACAGCCAATACCTTTTAATAGCAGAGCCTACATTTGCATAATCACCATTTTCAGTGATGAAGTGAACTCCAACATCTAATTCCACTGGATGTGGATGTGACCCTAAGACAGCGCAGCAGGCAATCTGAGGTCTGAGCCTAAATATGGGCTAATATGTGGGTAGTTCTATCATGGGAAACCCTCATTTACCTCATCTGGATTGAGCACAATTAAAGTCAGTGAGAATTTCCTTTTGGGGTTCAGTTCTGAATTGTAGAAACCCAGGCACTCCTTTCAGATGTCCCCCTCTGCAATGTCCAGAATTGAAGTATTTCCCCTACAATGTGTGGCCCAAGCAGCTCTCAGATTAGCCCTATGCCTCTCAGAAGTACAAACAGAGACTTCCAGAGGCGGGGCTACTAGAAGCAGCAGATCTGTTTCTCTCCTCTCCTCTCCCGGATCAACTAGGAATACCAAAGAAGACCACCTGGGACCGAAACAAGACAGGACTAGAACGACTACAGGAACCCACCAAATCACCTGTGAGTGCAAACACTCGTGGCCGGTGACAGAGAGGAGCCTAGAGAGAGACTAAGTGGCTGGTAACAGTCCGGCAGTTTGTCAGTTGAGACAACACCTCCAGTCTGTTCCACCAACAAGGGGATAGCTGAAGGGAGGAGAGGACTCCCCGGAGACTCACCAAGTGCAACTCTGAGTCTCCATTGCTACTGCCCTCAGAACCTGGAGCAGCAGCAGGGAGGGACACCGGGGGACAGAGATCTAACCAGGAAACTCAGGAGAAGACCTATACCTCGGTGGCATAGCTGTGGGACTGTGAAAGTCTCTTTGCATAACCACTGGACTATCTCTGCCACACCCTGCCTTATCTCTTGGTCGGGAGTCAGTGATTAAGCTAAGAAGCCTACTTATAGTTTAGAAGCCCTCAGGCTCACATAGCCTACAGAGAAGAAGAAGAAAAAAAAAGAGGCTTTTAAATCATTGAGCTCCAACTCAGGGATTAAAACACTATTGAAACAACTGTTAACTTCCACCACTGTGAACCCTTTTAATTACCTTACTTAGACACAAGTCAATCCAGGAAATAGTGATCAGTAAATTGAAAAGTACTAAGAGAGGGAACTCATAATATATAAAATGGGTAAACCAACAAGAAGAAATATTGGAGAAACTAACCAGGACAACAGTCCAGCTAAAAGCCTCCCAAAGGGTGAAGCACAAAATAACGAGTTGAACATCCAAACATTAGGTAAGGAAATAACCACAGGAGTGAGTAAAGACTTTGAAAGAATTGTAATCAGAAATACAGGAACAACAAATGAGTCTCTGGAAGAAAACACTATCTCAAGGTTACTAGAGAGCTGAAAGCTGAAATAGCTGAGCTAAGAACACAACTAGCTGAACAAGCTAAAACAGTATCAGAACAGGGTAACAAAATAGATGAACTCCAGAAAACAGTAGAGGGCAGACAGAATAGAATCAATGAGGCTGAAGACAGAATTAGCAAGATCGAGGACGAATTAGAGACAACTTAAAAAGAAGTAAGATATCTCAAAAAGAGATTAAGAGATGCTGAAAACAACAACAGAGACCTATGGGATGACTTCAAAAGAAACAATATACGCATTATTGGCTTACCAGAGGAAGAAAGAGAGGGAGAGGAAGAAAGCATTCTTCAGGCCATAATAGCTGAAAACTTCTCTAGTCTAGACAACATCAAAGACATAAAGATTCAAGAAGCCCAGAGGGTCCCAAATAGAATTAACCCAGACTTAAAGACATCAAGACACATCATACTTAGAATGGAAAGGAATAAGGATAAAGAAAGGATCCTGAAGGCTGCAAGAGAAAAACAAAGTCACCTACAGAGGAAAACCCATAAGATTAGCAGCAGACTTCTCCACACAAACACTACAGGCCAGAAGAGAATGGCAAGATATCTATCGAGTGCTCAATGAGAAAGGCTTTCAACCAAGAATACTATATCCTGCTAGACTGTCATTCAGACTAGATGGAGGCATCAAAACCTTCTCAAACAAGCAACAGTTGAAGGAATCAACTATCACCAAGCCTGCCCTGAAAGGAGTTCTGAAAGGTCTTCTATAAACAGTCAGACCATCATAAATAGGACATATAGCTGAACACTCTAAAACTCTATAAGAATAGTGTTAAAATATCTTCAATCTTTGATATCAATAAATGTCAATGGCCTGAATTCACCTATTAAAAGACACACAGTAGGAAGATGGATCAGAAAATACAACCCAGCAATATGCTGTCTACAGGAAACCCACCTAACTCAACAAGACAAACACAGACTTAAAGTGAAAGGATGGAAAACTATCATACAAGCCAATGGCCCACAAAAAAGGGCAGGAACAGCAATTCTCTTATCTGACACGATAGACTTTAAAATAGATAAGATTAAAAAAGATAGGAATGGGGAGCCGGGCGGTAGCGCAGCAGGTTAAGCGCAGGTGGCGCTAAGCCAAGGACCGGCATGAGGATCCCGGTTCTAGCCCCCGGCTCCCCACCTGCAGGGGAGTCGCTTCACAGGCGGTGAAGCAGGTCTGCAGGTGTCTGTCTTTCTCTCCTCCTCTCTGTCTTCCCCTCCTCTCTCCATTTCTTTCTGTCCTATCCAACAACGACGATATCAACCACAACAACAATAAAAAGATAAAAAGACAACAGGGGCAACACAAGGGAAGATAAATAAATTTTAAAAAAATGTAAAAAAAAAAAAGATAGGAATGGACAATACTTAATGCTCAGAGGATCAGTCAATCAAGAGGACTTAACAATTATTAACATCTATGCACCCAATGAGAAACCATCTAAATACATCAAATGTCTACTGAAAGAGCTACAGCAGTATATTAACAACAACACAGTCATAGTAGGGGACTTCAACACTCCACTCTCTCAACTTGACAGTGATCTGGCAGAAAATCAATAAAGACATAAGGGAGCTAAATGAAGAGATAGATAAACTAGAACTATTGGACATTTTCAGAGTCATTCATCCCAAGAAACTGGAATACATATTTTACTTAAATCCACATAGGTCATTCTCAAGGATAGAACATCTATTAGGCCACAAAGACAGCATCAGCAAATTCAAGAACATTGAAATCATCCCAAGCATCTTCTCAGACCACAGTGGAACTAAACTAACACTTAACAACCAACAAAAGATTAGTAATAGTCCCAAAATGTGGAAGCTCAACAGTACACTTCTTAACAACTTCTGGGTCAAAGAGGAAATCAAGGAAGAAATCAAAATGTTTCAAGACTTCAATGAAAATGAAGACACAAGCTATCAAAATATTTGGGACACAGCTAAGGCAGTACTGAGAGGGAAGTTCAAAGCTATACAAGCACACATTAGGAAACAAGAAAAAGCACAAATAAAGCCTGATTGCACATCTTAAAGACCTAGAAGAAGAAGAACAAAGGAACCCTAAAGCAACCAGAAGGACAGAAATCACTAAAATTAGGACAGAAATAAATAACACTGAGAATAGGAAAACCGTACAAAAGATCAACGAAAGTAAATGTTGGTTCTTCAAAAGAGTGAACAAAATCGACAAACCTTTAACCAGACTCACAAAACAGAAAATGGAGAAGACCCAAATAAATCGGATAGTGAATGAAAGAGGAGATATCACAACAGACACTGCAGAAATTTAACATATCATGCGAGGCTTCTATGAACAACCATATGCCACCAAGCTAGACAACCTGGAAGAAATGGACAATTTCCTAGATACCTACCAACTTCCAAAATTAAGTAAAGAGGAAGTGGATAACATGAACAGGCCAATCATAGCTAATGAAATTGAAACAGTTATCAAAAGTCTCCCCCAAAATAAAAGTCCTGGACCAGATGGTTTTACAAATGAATTCTACAAAACCTTCAAAGAAGAACCAATACCTCTACTTTTAAAAGTCTTCCAGAAGATTGAAGACACTGGAGTACTCCCTGCCAGCTTCTATGAAATGAGCATCACTCTTATACCAAAAGCAGACAGGGAAACAACCAAAAAAGAAAACTACAGACCAGTATCTCTGATGAACATAGATGCTAAAATATTGAACAAAATTCCACCCAACTGGATACAGCAGTATATTAAAAAGATTGTTCATCATGACCAAGTGGGGTTTATCCCAGGCATGCAAGGCTGGTTTAATATGCATAAGTCAATCAATGTGATCCACCACATCAACAAAAGCAAGACCAAAAACCACATGGTCATATCAATAGATGCAGAGAAAGCCTTTGACAAAATACAACATCCCTTTATGATCAAAACACTACAAAAAATGGGAACAGATGGAAAATTCCTGAAGATAGTGGAGTCTATATATAGCAAACCTACAGCCAACGTCATACTCAATGGTGAAAAACTAGAAGCATTTCCCCTCAGATCAGATACTAGACAGGGCTGCCCACTATCACCATTACTATTTAACATAGTGTTGGAAGTTCTTGCCATAGCAATCAGGCAGGAGCAAGGAATTAAAGGCATACAGATTGGAAGAGAAGAAGTCAAACTCTCCCTATTTGCAGATGACATGATACTATATACAGGAAAACCTAAGGAATCCAACAAGAAGCTTTTGGAAATCATCAGGCAATACAGTAAGGTGTCAGGCTACAAAATTAACATTCAAAAGTCAGTGGCATTCCTCTACACAAACACTAAGCTAGAAGAAATTGAAATCCAGAAATCAATTACTTTTACTATAGCAATTAAAACAATAAAATATCTAGGAGTGAAACTAACCAAAGAAGTGAAAGACTTGTATACTGAAAATTATGAGTCACTACTCAAGGAAAAAGACACAAAGAAGTGGAAAGATATTCCATGTTCATGGGTTGGTAGAAAATGAACATACTACCCAGAGCCATCTACAAATTTAATGCTATCCCCGTCAAGATCCCAAGCACATTTTTTAGGAGAATAAAAAAAATGCTACAAATGTTTATCTGGAACCAGAAAAGACCTAGAATTGCCAAAACAATCTTGAGAAAAAAGAACAGAACTGGAGGCATCACACTCCCAGATCTCAAATTGTATTATAGGGCCATTGTCATCAAAACTACTTGATACTGGAACATGAATAGACACACTGACCAGTGGAATAGAATTGAGAGCCCAGAAGTGAGCCCCCACACCTATGGACATCTAATCTTTGACAAAGGGGCTCAGACTATTAAATGGAGAAAGCAGAGTCTCTTCAACAAATGGTGTTGGAAACAATGGGTTGAAACATACAGAAGAATGAAACTGAACCACTGTATTTCACCAAATACAAAAGTAAATTCCAAATGGATCAAGGACTTGGATGTTAGACCACAAACTATCAGATACTTAGAGGAAAATATTGGAAGAACTCTTTTCTGCATACATTTTAAAGACATCTTCAATGAAACGAATCCAATTACAAAGAAGATTAAGGCAAGCATAAACCTATGGGACCACATCAAATTAAATTAAAAAGCTTCTTCACAGCAAAAGAAACCACTACCCAAACCAAGAGACCCCTCACAGAATGGGAGAGATCTTTACATGCCATACATCAGACAAGAGTTTAATAACCAACATATATAAAGAGCTTGTCAAACTCAACAACAAGACAACAAATAACCCCATCCAAAAATGGGGGGAGGGCATGGACAGAATATTCACCACAGAAGAGATCCAAAAGGCCTAGAAAAAATGAAAAAATGCTCCAAGTCTCTGATTGTCAGAGAAATGCAAATAAAGACAACAACGAGATACCACTTCACTCCTGTGAGAATGTCATACATCAGAAAAGGTAACAGCAGCAAATGCTAGAGAGGGTGTGGGGTCAAAGGAACCCTCCTACACTGCTGGTGGGAATGTAAATTGGTCCAACCTCTGTGGAGAACAGCCTGAAGAACTCTCAGAAGGCTAGACATGGACCTACCCTATGATCCTGCAATTCCTCTCCTGTGGATATATCGTAAGGAACCCAACATATCCATCCAAAAAGATCTGTGCACACATATGTTCTTGGCAGCACAATTTGTAATAGCCAAAACCTGGAAGCAACCCAGGTGTCCAACAACAGATGAGTGGCTGAGCAAGTCGTGGTATATATACACAATGGAATACTACTCAGCTGTAAAAAATGGTGACTTCACCGTTTTCAGCCGATCTTGGATGGACCTTGAAAAAATCATGTTGAGTGAAATAAGTCAGAAACAGAAGGATGAATATGGGATGATCTCACTCTCAGGCAGAAGTTGAAAAACAAGATCAGAAATGAAAACACAATTAGAACCTGAAATGGAATTGGCATATCACACCAAAGTAGAAGACTCTGGGATGGGTGGGTGGGGAGAATACAGGTCCATGAAAGATGATAAATGACACAGTGGGGATTGTATTGTTAAATGGGAAACTGGGGAATGTTATGCATGTACAAACTATTGTATTTACTGTTGAATGTAAAACATTAATTCCCCAATAAAGAAGTAAATTAAAAAAAAAAGATCAGAAAAGAAAACACAAGTAGAACCTGAAATGGAATTGGCGTATCGCACCAAAGTAAAAGACTCTGGGGTGGGTGGGTGGGGAGAATGCAGGTCCAAGAAGGATTCAGAGGACCTAGTGGGGGTTGTATTGTTATATGGGAAACTGGGGAATGTTATGCATGTACAAACTATTGTATTTACTGTTGAATGTAAAACATTAATTCCCCAATAAAAAAAATTAAAAGAAAAAAGAATAGGAAAGGTATCAGGGGAGGGGATGGGACACGGAGTTCTGGTGGTGGGAATTGTGTGGAGTTGTACCTCTCTTATACTATGTTTTTTTCAATGTTTCCTTTCTATAAATAAAAAAAATAATAATAAAAGAAGTACAAACAGAAAGGTTTGTTGTCAATAATCTTTATACACCTTTCCCATATTTGGGAGCTACTCTCTTCACTGATGCAGCTTTCTAGCCCTTTTTCCAGTTGTGACATCATCTTCCCAGACAATAACTTGGGTCCACCTGCGTATCAGATATCAGGCTTAGAAAAAAAAAAAAAAGCTAGTATAGTCATGGGTCCTTTGGAATATACCTAAAATAGGCCTACTAGCTATCTATGAAACGGAGACCCCCCCCAAATCTTCATCTGCAATATTCCAGCCTTCAGGTTCATGATAAGTCAACAATTTGTTTGGCTTCACATGTTAACTCTTCTTTCAGCCACCAGGCTCCAGATGTTACTATTTTGCCAACCGGACTTCCCTGGACAGATGACCCCCTAATGTGTCCTGGAGCCCCGCCTCCCCAGAGCCCTGCCCCACCAAGGAAAGAGAGAGACAGGCTGGGAGTATGGATCGACCTGTCAATGCCATGTTCAGCGGGGAAGCAATTACACAAGCCAGACCTTCCACCTTCTGCACCCCATAATGTCCCTTGGTCCATACTCCCAGAGGGACAAAGAATAGGAAAGCTATCAGGGGAGGGGATGGGTTAGCGAGTTCTGGTGGTGGGAATTGTGTGGAGTTGTACCCCACTTATCCTATGGTTTTTGTCATTGTTTCCTTTTTATAAATAAAAATTAAAAAGAAAGAATGAAAGAAAGAAAGAAAGAAAGAAAGGAAGGAAGGAAGGAAGGAAGGAAGGAAGGAAGGAAGGAAGGAAGGTTCCTAAGCATGGAAACATGGTTGAGCCCTTGTCCAGGGGTAGCAGGCTGTCTGTCATTAGGATGGGTGATTCTATCTGGGCTCTCAAGCAGGGGAAAGTGGCTGAGCCTCTGCATTTGTGAATAGAAGGACTGAGGCTGGTGTGTTCTGCCTGCCTCCAGTGGGTGGACTCATTTCTGTCCCCCGTGACTCTGCTGCCATTGGCCTAGGCTAATAATGTGCACCTGGACCACAGAGCAGACACTGGGCAGTGCTGAGCCCACCACCACTGTCAGGTTGCCCAGTTGCTTAGTGGTCAGGCCTGAGAGCCAGGGCCTCTCTTCCTGTCTGCTCCAGACTTTTATGCAACTTCAAGAGGCTTTTAATCCAAGTGTGAGTGTAACAAAAGCTGCTGCTGGGTCATGGAACAGGCCTCCCAGAGAATAAGCACCTTCATAGCTGTCCAGAGTGCCAAATGTATTAGTGCTGCCAGTATTTTTAGGAATTCACAGGAGTGCTTGGGCTGCAGTTTAGATTTTCAAAATACTCCCCACCTGCCAGGGCAGGGGATGCTTTAGGAGCAATGGAGCAGGGCTGCAGGTGTCTCTTTCCCTCTCAGTGTCCCTCTTCCTCCTCACTTTCTCTGTCTCTGTCAAGAAGAGAGAAAATAAAGGAAAATAAAATTTGAAATCATATTTCACAAATGCTTTTGTTTTCTCCCTCTCAAGACTGATCAGAAATAGAAGTTTCATTTTGTGGATTCTGGTCAAAATAATTATGGGACATTTATTTTAATATTCTTCCAGTTATATTAATGTGGAAGCTCTCAACCGGTGAACTGCAAATGGGTCACAGGAACGCCAAGGTCTGGGCTCTGCTGGGTCAAGGCCAAGGACCTTCAGTGACCACAAGCAGCCTCTTCCATTTGACCCCTTTACCTCAGTTAACCACTTTCTAAGAGAGCCCTGAAATGAAAACCGTGAAAATCACTGTGTTAGTGGTTTGTTTTTTGTGCAGTGACTGGCTTCCGGGCATGCAAGAAATCCTATCCAGGTAGAAAAAGAAACAGTTTTGGCTCGGAAGATAGCTCTATTTGGTTGTAGACCAACCTGGGTGCCTAAAGCCCCAGATGTCACAGTACGATCTCCAGCACCACCATCATCCAGAGTTGAGCAGTGCTTGATCTCTCACTCCCTCCTTTTTCATTCTCTCTCTCTTTCTTTCTCCCCCCTCTCTCTTTCATAATAAATAGATATTTAAAAACAAAAGAGAAACATTTTTTAATGTGTTACATGTTTTGTGAAAATATTTGGTTTAGGATAGTTTGATCTTTGTTCTTTTCTGGTATTGATCTAAAACATCTTTTTGTTAACTTCAATTAGCTTTTAAATCATATCTGATTCACGAAAGATGCAGAATTACATCCACTGTCACTCTACTCTTCACGCAGTTCACACACACGCTAGTATTAGCCTTATGCCTTCTATAGCGCTGAATGAGCAAAGAAGGGGGGAGAGACAGAAGGATGTGGGAAGGTGAGAGGAAGAGAGAATGTCATCTTTAGGATATACATTTAGAGTAAAATATGTTCTTGGAGCACAGAGTGACTTTGAGCAGATCGGGTGACGCTATATACTACACCCCCCCCCCCAGAGATTTCTAATAAGTCCTTAAGGGTCTCTAAAGGTAACAGTATAGGGAGGATCATTTTTTTAAAAATATTTTTTATTTATTCATGAGAAAGATAGGAAGAGAGAGAAAGAACCAGATATTACTCTCGTACATGTGCTGCCGGGGATTGAACTCAGGACCTCATGCTTGAGAGTCTAATGCTTTATCCACTGCGCCACCTCCCGGACCACGGGGAGGATCATTTAATTAATTAATTAATTGTTAACCAATCTATCAGAGCACTACTCAGCTCAGCTTACGGTGGTATGGGGAATTGAACCTGAGACTTTAGAGCCTCAGGCATGAGAGCCTCTTGCATAATGGTTATGCTATCTCCCCTGCCTGAGGATTATTATATTTGACATTAGAAAAGCCTGTGTTAGGCTGAGGGTGTGGATCCACCTATTACAGCCATTACAGAAGCCTGAACTCCCACCTTCTGCATCCCAAAAAGAGTTTTGGTCCATACTCCCAGAGGGTGAGAAGTGTTAAGGGAAGATGACTAGAGATGACGGAACCCCAATTCCATCAGGACTCAGAGAGTGAAGAGGAAAAAAGGGAAAACATTTGGAAGTAGTATAGCTGTAGCTATTGCTTAAAATGAAAGAAAAGGCAGGATCATAGGGGAAAAAAATGAAAAAGTACAGATAGATAGTTATAGAAACAATAGTCAACCCATATCTGTGACCCTGGGAGAATCACTGCAGTTTCTAGTGGAAGGAATGGAGGGTACAGAACTCTGGTGGTGGGAACATTCTGCAGTTGTACCCCTGTTATCTTGTAGATAACTAATAAAAATTAAAAAAAAAAAAAGCCTGTATTGAGATCATACTTTGAATTTCTTTTAAGATTTTATTTATTTATTAATGAGAACTATAGGAGGAGAGAGAGAGAGGGAGAGAGAGAGCGAGCCAGACATCACTCTGGTATATGTGCTGCCGGGGATTGAACTCAGGACCTCATGCTTGAGAGTCTAATGCTTTATCCACTGAGCTACCCCCTGGACCACACATACTTTGAATTTTTCTTTCCTATCAAAATATCAACCCTGACTAGATCTTAGGTTGATGAGAAAGTTTGATGGGAAATGTTTTTGGTAAATAAAAATGGATAACTAGCTAATAAATCACTAATATTTCCCCTTGGTAGATAAGGTGCTCTTTCCAAACATGAAATGCAGGACAGTGGTTGCTTGAAGTAGCAGAAAATGGTTAAAAGGGCCTTGGGCTGTAGGGATCTCAGGACTTCTTGAGGAGCAGAAAGAACCCGAGGCTGGAAAACCAAGGACCTGGATTGGAGTCCCAGCCTAGCCACTGACTAGGTATGTATGAAGACAAACTAGCTCTCCTGTCTGGGTGTTGGTTCCCTGTTGGCTGGAGTGAGGGAGATGATCCTAAGTCCTGCGCAGATGTTGTAGTTCCATGCTTGCATGGCTCTAAGTTCTAAAATTCCACTCCTCCCAGAAGCCCTGCCAAGCTAAACTTTCGGACCAGGATAATGATAACCTTCCCAACTACGTTAGGCATAAACAGGAAACCAGCATGTCCCCACTCCCTGTCCCCACGAATGTAGTACTTGTCCACCTCTCCGTGTGCTCAGCAGTTTCAGTGTGCCTTCACTCACCAGACGTAGCTCTCTATGCTGGAGCTGGGCTTTTTTTTTTTTTTTTTCTACAGGGTACAAGTGAGAATTCAACAGGGAGAACCTCGTTTGGCAAGTGCTACTTCTTCCTTGAAGGACTCTGCCTCTCCAGTGCTTAGGAGAGGTGAAAGGATAGATTTGGGACATCTGGGCCTGGTGTCTTCCTGAGGACAGACTCCCATCAAACTGTTCTGTGGTCTCTAGGCACCAGAGAAGCCAGGAAGAGAATGTCAGTCACACCTAGTCCTGGGTCTCTAAATGTGGGCAAATTAATGCATTTCCCCAAGCTTGTGTTAGCTTATCTGCAAAACAAGGAAAAGAAAACTTGCTCCCATAGGACTGTTTCAAAGACAGATATGCCACAATGTATGCATCGTGCCCCTGTGCAAAGCCTGACACCTAACATGGCTCCTGTAAATGAGGATTTGTCTCCTTCCCTCCAACATTCAAAGAACTATGTTTGTACTATGCTGACCCTGGGCTAAGAAAAAAATATGTTACTGTACTTCTGTAAGACCATGGCTGTGTTCTGAGGCAAGTCAGGCTGATATAAGGAGTGATGAAGCAGTACCAATGTCTCCCATAGTCCCAGATAAAATGCATAGGGCTAGGGAGACAGCATAATGGTTCTGCAAAAAGACCTTCATGCTTGAGGCACCAAAGGTCCGTGTTAGAGACATTGGTATATGTGCTTCTGTTTATTTCGGTCATTTGTAAAAATCACACATACACACACACACACACACACACACACACACACACACACACACAGACAGACATGAATGATAAAGCAAATTATTCCATGTGTAAAAGAATAGTGGGTTTTGGCAAAAGGTATATAGAATTCCTCCTACCTTTCTTATAACTTCTCTGTCTGAACTATGCTAAAATTAAAACTGACCTTAAAAAATTGTTAAAGATGTGCTCTAGGGCAAAGAAGCAGATAGGTTAGGAAAGAGTCATAAGGATTTGCCAACTTGAATCTTTGGTGTGAAGTGCTGATGGGCTCTGTTAACATCTCAGTGAATTTTAACTGCTGAGGTCTCAGGAGGCACATGCAACAGGTGCATTTGAAACTTTCCAGCCCAAGGTCAAATCCCTCTGACAGCCAAACTGTTGAAACTGAAGTCCTAATTATCAAGCTAAAGGGTCTAGCATCCTCTCCCAGCTCGGAGGAGGCGTTTTCAGCCCCAAGTCAGAGCTAATCCACACTGTTCTCTCCCACCCTGTACAATCCGGGACTATGGCTGTCAACTTTCATATGCTGGGGTCACTCATTTGAAACTAGATGCTGCTTCTCATAATTCACAAGGCTGGGTCCCAGACCTCTCAGCTAAGCCACCTGTCTTTTATAAAGAATGGAAATGTGAAAGGAGCAAGCAGATTTGTATAGGAAGATTGCGAGTCCTTTCAGTCTGCTCTGATGCTGATGGGAAACAGCTTCGAAGATGAGTTCAAAGAACAAACTCAGTTCAAATAACTCAAGAGAGTTGCAATAAAAATATGGCTTATGGCAAAAAGGCCTGAAGGCCTCTTGAAGTGCTTCCTAAAACTTCAAGATGTAGGTTCCATTGTCAATAAATAATTGTTTGAGTTAGGTACAACCTAATGTCATCTGGCACTCCCTGTGGGCTTCTGCTGGTTCTTTGCTAAACATACCCAAGGAGAGACTCTGGGCAAATGTTTTATTTCATGGTGTTAATTATGAGTGTATCAGGCAGAGAGCAAATAGGTGTGGCTCTTGGCTTTACTTGGATGGGTAAAA
The DNA here is from genome assembly GCF_950295315.1 of Erinaceus europaeus. Classification (NCBI taxonomy): domain Eukaryota; kingdom Metazoa; phylum Chordata; class Mammalia; order Eulipotyphla; family Erinaceidae; genus Erinaceus; species Erinaceus europaeus. Next base: position 17,518,910 of record NC_080175.1, read on the forward strand.
ATGTCTTTATTGACAACTTCAAATATTTGCAAAAGCCTGTTAGCTTTGATTTAAGAGTTAATCTACTTTGATTTCGGATTTGCCTATGGGTACTGAGTACTTTACAAGAAGAAACATCTCGTCTATAAACTTCAGTCTCAGAATCTTAAAACTGAGAGGTCAGCTAGTCCACACTCATCACCATGCCTGTGGACACTGATGCCTGAGAGCAGTTAAGGTTTTAATCTGTGGTCAGTTAAATAGAGATTTGTGATTACAAGTCAGGTTTGAAGAAACAAACTCAAATTTGGTAAATTATGGTAAAAGCATAATGTTTTACGGGAACCAGAAAGATCATGTCTTGCAGATTTTAGGGCTCTGGATTCAACCCCTTGCATCACATACAAAAGGAAGGGAGAAGGGACTGGGTGGTGGCACACCCAATTAAGTGCACACAGTACTAAGCACAAGGACCTGCACAAGGATCCAGATTCGAGCTCCAATCTTCTCCCTACCTAAAATGGGGACAGTTCACAAGCGGTGAAGTGGGTCTGCAAGCGTCTTTCTCTCTCCTTCTCTTTCTTCCCCTCCCATCTCAATTTCTCTTTGTCCTATCCAACAACAACAACACACACTCACACACACACACACACACACACACACACACACACACACACAGAAAAAATGGCTGCCGGAGCAGTGGATTCACAGTGCAGGCACCAAGCCTCAGTGATAATCCTGGAGGCAAAAAAAAAAAAAAAAAAAAAAAAAGGGAGGGAGAAAGAAAGGGAAATTGAACGTATAAATTGAGGAACAAAATGTCAAATGACAGAAGAATGCTCTGGTCTCTCTTTCCACATGAATTCCCCAGAAAACAAACAGGGATTTATGTTTAGATGTGCAAAGATAACTAGAAATCAATTTAAAATATGTATTGGGAACTTATGGCCAATGGAAAAGAAATTAAGTTTTATAGTAGATTATATGGCACTCCCTGAAGTTTTCAAGACAGACTATAATAATTTAGCATGGACACGTATACTTGCTAATGATACACAGTGACAGCAAGAGACATTTATTTGCCTTTGGTTTTCCCCAGAGAGCTACATGTTCAGTTTTTTTCCCCTGTTGTAGAATCCTTTATACTATGCTCATACCACTTCACAAAGGGAAAAAAAAAGAACATTTAATATGAAAAGCAAAGAAAACAGACCACAAACTCCACCCAAGTGTCCTATTTCCCTGCTCTCTGGTCTCTTTGAAAACAAACAATGTGGTCTTGGCTTCCAAGAGGACATGGGCAATGGCAGAGCTAAAAACAGGGGTAGGGGCAGGGGGCCAAGAGCCAGTATCATGTATTGATTTCTACTCTCCAAGCTCTCTGGGAGCCAGCAGAACAGAGCACTTGGACTCAGGCACCCACAAGCCCAGGGAAGGCAGACAGATGTTCTAGAAGCTGTCAGCAATCTGAGGAACAACTTAGGAGTTAAATCTCTGTCCCTCTGCAAACATTGGTGGTTCCCATCTCAAGGGAACCTTCTTTATACAAGTTCTCTGGGACACAGGGTCCTGGGTGAGAACAAAACCAGGAAAATAATAAGCCAGGGAGGCCTGACTATGGCCCCTGCACTGCATAACCCCCAAGGGGGCTCTGAACACTGCAAGACAGTTTTATGGGGACAGGCAAAGTGCAACATGGGCAGGCACAAGAAAACTATTTACAGCCTGAGAAGGCTCCATGGCCCCTTGCAGAAACCTGATGACTCTGTTTATGACGACTTAGACAGCCAAGGATAAAGTGTGTCTGCTCTGTCAATGGCAGACACTTAAGTGAAAGTGAACACCCCTCCTTGGGGGATCTGAGTTGAGTGGGGAGGGGCTGGTGACACAAATCACCCTCCACCATCAGCACCACCAGCAAACACAGCGGCATGACTGTCAGCCCCAGGATGTGTTTATGTCAGAACATAGAAATGAAAGGGTGGTACACCCACACAATGGACACAAAGGTAAATAAGCCAAATCTGGGTTTGGTGGAGAGGGTGGAGGGGCTCTCTCACGGTCTTCGATTCTGTAGCACTGCTGGTGCTTTCTGAAGCTCACTGTCAGAGCCCCACGCCTCCTGGTTCTGCTGCTTAAAAGCTGAGAGCTTTAGAAACCAGGTGGTGGCACATTTCGTTGAGTGCACATGTTCCCAAGTACAAGGACCTGGATTCAAGACCCTTGTCCCCACCTGCTGAGGGAAGCTTCATGAGTAGTGAAGCAGTGCTGCAAGGGTCTCCCTCTCTCTCCTCTCTCCCTCTCCTTCTCCCTTTCCTTCTTCCTCTCTACCTCCCCTGCCCCTCAATTTCTCTCTGTCTTTATCCAATAAATGAACAAAACAAATTAAATATTTTTTAAAAGAACTGGGAGCTTTGGAAGCAACAGCTGGTTCTTTGCACCAAGAACAATAGTAAGACATACTGGTATGGCAGAGTCTTGGCTGTTCCTGGTTTTACTCAAGAAAGCGTGTTTCTGAAAGGGTGTGTGTAAATGCATCAGACAGGAAAAGCCCTGGCACAGAACCAGAAGACCCTTCTGGAGGAAGATGAAGCAGAGCTATTCTGGGTATTCTGTGTGGACTGAAAGAGGAATAATTTGTCTCCCCCCACCCCATGTCCTCAGTAAACATTTCTTACCTGTTTAAATTTTGCCAAAAGACATATATTTTGTAAGCAGAAAACACACACACACACACACACACACACACACACACTTGCACACAAGGTGCCATGTGACTGTCAGAAGCACAGGGAGGGGGGTAGCTCTGGTCTCAGCTTTGTTCCACCTTCCAGCTGCGAGTGATCAATCACACAAGCTAAGTGAAAACACACTCACCTTCAACAGTCACTGCCAGGGCAGTTATTGTGGCTGTTGAAGTGTTGGTATGCATGAGACCCCTTCTGTTTCATTTGGTTTAAATCCCCCCTGCTTAACACTATTCTATTTACATAACCACTTCATTCTATTTACATAACTGCTGTTAACAAGCACCACACTCCCTCCAGGGCATTGGTTCAATCCCCACTGTTTCATGATATGTTTTTGCTCCACCCCCTCTCCTTGTCACACCCTGATCCTCTCCTTGTCACACTCTGATTGTCACCAGTCACTTTTCTCTCCACCCTCTCTATGTCACATCCTGTTTCCACCCTACTTGGCAAGTATATATAAAGACAGCATTGTGAGTTTTACAGTACCTTGAGTTTAGCTTAGCTCATCTAAGATTGTGCTGCGTCCTGCATGAATAAAGAAATACTGCCTACAGCTCAACCATGAGTCCCTGGTCGTCTGTACCCGCCCGTGAAGCCAGCCCTGTGAAAACAACATAGCCCGGCGAAAACAACATTGAAGAACCCAGAGCCTCACAGAAGTAATGTGAGTCACATTAGGACACATCACAAGCAGGTCCAGAACGGGGCTAGAACTCCACACCCACAGGCAAAGGCCTCTGGTTGGATGATGGGGCTGGGGCATGAGACTAACTCTTCCTTGCCGCTCCTCATGCCATATGTGAAGGGGCTCAGCTGACACTGGCCCTTTCTTACAGGTCACCTGATCCAACCCCCCCATTTCTGTCACAGTCCCCCAGGTGCCGCAGTCCCTAAGCAGGTACGGGTACAGGGATGCCTTCTGGGCCCACAGCCCTCACACCCCCCTCAGGACACAAGGTTGTATAATCATGGGGATCTGATCTCAACGCTAAATGGCAGACCTCACTGAGCCCGGTCACACTGCTGGGTTGGGAGTGACTGACCTGAAGCTGTCACTGACCAGGCACAGAAAGGAAAAACCTGAAATCTCTTCCCGCCCAGACCTGGCCTTGCAGACAGCACCTCCCTGGCACCATTCTCCCATTCAGCATCACAGGCAGACTTCCTTCTGACTGTGAATCTCTTCACTTCTTTGCTCACACAGCCCCTGGGACCTAAAGCCTACATGTCTCTAGGTTTGCTCTTCTCGCCACGTGGTCCGGCCAGCACGTGGAGGCCTGGCATGTGAGCTAGTGCTCAGCGGCGTGAGCAGAGAGAAAGAGGCTGTGGCTGCTCAAGCCACAGCCTGAATCAAACAAAAGGACAGGCCAAACCCCGCAGACACTCTGAGCAGGGCTCAGCCTGGTGCTTTTGGTTTTGTAGCTGCCTCTGTATCTCCCACCCCCTTCCATGTGTTCCTGGGTAGGGGGGCTGGGGGCGTGGAGGAGAGAAGCTGAGAGTTCTTGGGGGACGAGGCTGCAGTGGGAAGATAGAGAAAACCCAAGAGAGAAAGGAAGTTGTCACAATCACAAAAAGGAGGGATGACGCTTTGGAGCTTTGATACATGAAAAGGCATGGAGTAGAAAGAAAAGAATGCAAAAGAATGCAAACATGCCCACACACCCCCCCCCACACACACACACACTCATAAAAAGTCATATACAGCAGCAACCATTTTCCTCAGAAGCCAACCAACAGTCTGAGTGTGGGGCCCTCACTGTTAAACACTTTTTCTCTTTCTGGTTCAAGTTTCCGAACTACCCACTCATAGGGAGATAGTTCACTTCAGTGAAACAGGAAAAAATCTTCACCAGCTAGGGAAATAGCCCAGCTTGTTAGAACGTGGGATCTGCAAAAAGTCTTTTACAGGCATACAACAAAGTAGAGAATCTCCCCCCAAAACAGTGTAAATGCTAGAAAGCTTATGAATGCTTTCAATTTAAGAATACAAATGCTTGTTCTTTTATTTCTTAAAGTTTACTGTCTTTATTTATTTATTTATTGGACTAAGAAAGCCAGAAGTTGGGAGGAAGGGGGAGATAGGGAGACAGACAGACACCTGTGGCCCTGCTTCACCGCTTGTGAAGCTTTCCTCCTGCAGGTGGGGACTGGGGGCTCAAACCTGGGTCCTTGCACATCGTAACATGTGCACTCAACTAGATGTGCCACCACCCAGCCCAATACCTTTTCTTTTCTTTTTTTTTTTTATAAATATATGTTTTTTAATTTTTTATTATCTTTATCTATTTACTGGATAGAGACAGTCAGAAATTCAGAAGGAGAGCGAGAGAGGAAAAGAGACAGAAAGACACCTGCAGCCCTGCTTTACCACTTGCAAAGCTTTGCCCCTGCAAGTAAGGCTCGAACCTGGGTCCTTGCTCATTGCAACATGTGCACTCAACCAGGTGCACCACCACCTGGCCCCCAATGCTTTTTCTATTGGTGTTTTGAGACAACCTGAACTGCATGTGAAATAACTCTGGTGCCCTGCCCAGGGAAAGGGCCTCCTGTGCCAGTCCCCGAGCCCCCTCTACTGTAGGCATGGCACCATGGCTGATGATGACCAGGACCAGGCAGAAGAAGCTCTGTACTCACATTAGTTCCCAGTGAAGCTGCAGGAAATGGAGGATTTGACTGAGCAAATGATCTTGCTGGAATGGTTGCATACGATGCTCCAAGATTTGACACATAATCTACAGAAAAAATTACACACAGTTGGTGAAAGCCCAGTACTTTCCTTTACCTGCAAAGGTCATTCCTAGGACACAGTGGGAGAAGAAAAATGAAATTTAACTCTTGACATACTGCTCTACTAAGTGCATGTTGATCAGTGACTGGCAGGATTATACCTCTAGACACACTACTAATCAGCCAGGTTGAATGTTGGAAGTATGTCAGGAAAGATCAAAGCACCCAGACAACTGGTCCAATGAATTTTAATTTGGGAATCTGTTTGCTTTCTAGGGCACATTGGGAAATCTGGTTATTAAAGAAAAGACTTAATGAGCCTTTGTGAGGCTGATGTGTGTGCTTCGAGCTGAAGACTTAGAAGACCTTCCTTACTCACCGTCGTTCCCAGCTGGGGTATAAACAGTGGTGCTGTTGGGAGAGGCGCATAGTGTCCCCTCTGTCGAACCGAGTATACACCGGATACCAGCACTATAGGGGGGTGGAGGAGGGAAACCAGTTCCTCAGTGAGTTAACCAAAGAATTGCCTGTGACCCAGAAATTCCACTCTCAGGCACAGACCCAAAACAGCTGGAGAAAATATATTCTAACAAAAACATGTCCTAGGGGCCAGGTGGTGGTACACGTGGTTGAGCACACACATTATAATGCATAAGGACCCGGGTTCAAGTTTCTTCCCCACCTACAAGAGGGAGCTTGACAAGTGGTGAAATAGTGCTGCCAGCACAATTTGTAATAGCCAAAACCTGGAAGCAATCCAGTGTCCAACAACAGATGAGTGGCTGAGCAAGTTGTGGTCTATATACACAATGGAATACTACTCAGCTGTAAAAAATGGTGACTTCACTGTTTTCAGCCGATCCTGGATGGACCTTGAAAAAATCATGTTGAGTGAAATAAGTCAGAAACAGAAGGATGAATATGGGATGATCTCACTCTCAGGCAGAAGCTGAAAAACAAGATCAGAAAAGAAAACACAAGTAGAACCTGAAGTGGAATTGGCATATCGCACCAAGTAAAAGACTCTGGGGTGGGTGGGTGGGGAGAATACAGGTCCATGAAGGATGATAGAGGACCTAGTGGGGGTTGTATTGTTATATGGGAAACTGGGGAATGTTATGCATGTACAAACTATTGTATTTACTGTTGAATGTAAAACATTAATTCCCCAATAAAGAAATAATAATAAAAAAAAAGAAATAGTGCTGCCAGTGTCTCTCTCCCCACTTCCCTCTCAATTTCTCTCTGCCTCTATCCAAAATAAAATAAATAATTTAAAAATACCATGTTCTCAAATGTTCATAGAAGCAATATTCACAGTAGCTCAAAGGTAGAAACAAACCAAATAGAGATGAATGAATAAACAAAACGTGATGCTATACACACAGTGGAATATTGAACCATGCAAAGGTTGTATGTGCTACAGGAATACACCTTGAAAATTTTACACCAAGTGAAAAAAGAAAAAGTCACAAAAGGCCATATATTAAATGATCACATTTATATGAAAAGCCCCCTAGAAGGCACATCCATGGAGATAGCAGTTTAGTGGTTGCTAGGGGCTGGTGTGGGAGCAGGAACATGGACTGGCTACTCCTGAGAGGTAGGGAGTATCCTTTGGGAGTGATGAAAATGATCTGGGCTTGCACCTACTTGGTCAATGTGCTAAAGCTGATGCTGATGAGCTGTATACATGAAAATGGTGTGTCTTGTGTGAATTTTGCCACAGTAAAAAAGAAAGAGGATTTATTTAAAACTTTAAAAAAAATATTTGTATTTTAGAGAGAGAAATGGAAAGGGGGAGAAAGGAAGAAAGAGAGACATCTGCAGCACAGCTTTACTGCTTGTGAAGCTTCCCCTCAGCAGGTGGGGACCAGGGACTTGAACCTGGGTCTTTGTACATGTTAACAAACACGTGTGCTCAACGAGGTGCACCACCACCTGGCCCTAAGAATGTTTCTTAAATGGTGGGAAAACACATAATACAGAATTTACCATTTAACTGTTGTCAAGTACACAGCTCAGTGACATTTAATACATTCACACTCTTTTGCAACCATTAACCACCATCCAGTCCCAGAATTCCTTTCACCTCACAAAACAGCCCATTCAATACTCATCCACCGTCCCACCTGCCCCCGGCTCCTGGTGACCACTGTTCTACTTTTTGCTCTATGTACCTCCTGTAGGTGAAATCATACAGTATTTGCCCTTTGGTAACTGGCTTATGTCACTCAGCACAATGTTTTCTGTGTTCACTCATGTTGCAGCCTGTGTCAGAAATTCTTCATTATTCAAGCTGAATAATACTCCATTGCATGTGTATTCCACATTTTGTTTACATACTCGTCTATTGGTGGATATTTGGGTGGCTTCCTCCTTTGGGTTAGTGTAAGAAAGGAGGGCTTCTAGATGACTGTGGCCACCTCCTCACTGCTCTCCGGGGGTCTGCCAGCCACCTCCTCCCTGTTGTTCTCAGTCCCACACAGTGGAGCCTGAGTGCACCACTCATGGTTACGGCTGGGGAAGTAGGTGGCTTAGCGGGTAGAGCACGTGCCATGCATGTGGGAGCCCTGGGCTTTTGCTCTAGTCCTTCTCTCCCTCTGCCTCTCAATTAAACAAACAAGCAAACAAATAAGCAAGCAAGCAAATAAATCTTTATTAAAAGTCCTCACCAGGGCCGGGCAGTAGTGCAGTGGGTTAAGTGCACATAGTGCACATAGTGCAAAGCACAAGGACCGGCACAAAGATCCCGGTTCAAGCCCTCAGCACCCCACCTGCAGGGGGATTGCTTCACAGGCAGTGAAAAAGGTCTGCAGGTGTCTTTCTTTCCCTCTCTATATCCTCCAGGAGCAGTGGATTAATAGTGTGGGCACCAAGCCCTACCAGTAACCCTGGAGGCAAAAAAAAAAAAGTTTTCACCACATCCCCTGAGAGGGATGCCATTCCCTGGCTCTCACCTAGGGCTTTGCTCTGGCACTACTGGTGTTGCCTAAGCATCCCAGGGCCACACTGAGACCTGCCCATTAGGTGTCTCCTCTGCCAGGAGTGTATGTCCACACAGCTCATTCTGCCCTCAGTGAGACTTTTCCCTGCACACACACACACCCCCTGCTCCTGCCTTTTAATTTTGTTTTCTGCTTAGCATTTACTACTAGGGATTCTCAATCAACCACTTGCTTGTTTTCTTTATCATCTGTTTGCCCCCTTTCTCCCTGAAACATAAGCTCCTTGAGGCCAGGGACTGAGCCTGTTTTGTCTCTGCTCTTTCCTGGCCTGGGGGTGCTCAGTGTAGACTGCTGACAAGCCTGTTCTGGACAGCACTTACTTTTCAGAGAAGACCAGGCACTTCTGAGCGTGAAGTTTCCCTTTCACGTGCAGCTCCCAGTCCTAGGCCACAAGGAAAGGAAAAAGACAAAAGAAGAGCTCGGTCACTGGGAAGGCAGGGGCGGTGAGTGGGGGCTTCCTCTGCCAGGCAGTGAGCACAGAACCCCCCAAAGGCTAGAACAAGGCTGCATGGCTTCTTCCTCACAGGCTCCTCACAGCACCCCCTCCCCACCCCCCAACTTCCTAACCTGCCTTCACCTCATGGCCCCACCCACACACTCAACTCCATTGAGACAGGAGCCCAGATGGACCAGTCCCTCTTCTTCTCTGTGCCTCCCATCTTCTCCCCCACCACAGAGAGACCCACCCACCCACTGCTATGTCCAGTGGGGATCTTGGCAGAGAGACTCACAATGACCACCTGAGTCTTAGGAAAGGGTATGAGACAAAAACCCTCCCTTACTTCCCAGGGTCAGGCAGCCCCTCCCTAGCCCAGAGGTGGTCAAAAAGTGAGTCCCGCCTGCCTGAGTGACAGGAAAGCCATACACTGGTGCCCCAAGCAGAGAGGAATTAAAACGCTATGATGGGATCCCTCCCCCAACCTTAGGAAGAAGCTTTAGAAGACTCTGCAGATGGGCTGAGGGACAGAGCAATGCAGCCAGTGCTTGAGAGGCTTGGGGAGCGTCAGAACCATGTTCACTTTCCACTCAGCTGTGGGGTCCTCTCCCCAGAAATGCTTTCTCAGCTTTAAAATGGGGATGGTAATAGCATCTGCCTTAGAGAGCTACTGCTGATACCCAGCAAGGATGTAAGAAGCCTTTTTCAAATATTTCATTTATTTCTTTATCTGTTTGTTTGGATAAAACAGAGAGAAATTGAGAGACACCTGCAACACTGCTTCACTGCCTATGAAGCTTTCTTTCTGTAGGTGGGAACTTCCAGCTTGAAGCCCAGTCCCTGAGTGTCGGAACACGTTCTTTCCCCAGTGCCTCAGCACCCAGCTCCAGGTTCAAGACGTCTTAGTGGTGATAATAATTTTCTTAAGATGATTGTTTTTAACGTTTAAAAGATTCATTTATTTAGTAATGAGGGGTGAGGGGAGATTTAACCAGAGCATCACTCTGGCATCTGTAGTACTGGGAATTGAACCCCAGACCTCATGTGTGCAAGTCCTGCGCTTTACCACTGAGTCACCTCCTGGGTCACCATCTTTAGTACTGCTTTGGAGTATTTGATGGCACCACCAATATACTGAGGAGGATAGACGATACTTTTGACAAGAGCCCAAAGTAGTTTGCCATCACCAGAAAGGAGTTAGAGATCCTGCCTCCATTTCACAGGTAGGGAAGCTGAGGTCTCTATAATAACTTGTCTAGGTTTCACCTAAGAATTACTCTCCTGCCCTGACCTCAAAATTCTACTAACTTTCCCCCTCTGTTGTACTCAGTACAATACATATTCTCAAGGGACAGTAGCTCCCAGACATGCCAGAGGAAAGGCCCCTCCTCAAGGAGGCAGCAGGCTCAATTCTTGTGTCCTGAGTCCCTTCCCTATAAGTCACGTGTTCTCTGCTTAGTGAAACTTTCTTATCTGTAAACCTGAAACATCTTTTCTTTGCCTTAAAGCAAAGGGGTTGGCCCGGATACATTGCAGAAATCCCCTTGTGTTCCAATACCTATGATTTTAGTCAAGGGGACTGATGGCAAAATTCTGTCATCCGCTCCCTAAGGCTGTTGTGAAAAGCCCAGGTTCCACTGCAGCTCCCAGCCTGACTCACCTTCAGATCAAACACCTTCTTGTCGCAGATGCTACAGATGTGTGGCAGGTGCAGGGGGGGCACCCCGTGGAAGTCATTCAGCTCGTGGGCCTGCAGTGGCCTCACAGACAGCATGACCTGCTCCTCCTTGGTCCTCTGCCTGGCACTGCTGAAACCCTGCTTGCTGTGGTTGAGTCGACCCCCAAAGGCAGGAGGGGTCCTGTCTGGGGTGGGCTCCTCGGGGTCATACAGCTCATAGGGCTGGCTAGGAGGTGGAGGCCACAGGTTGGGGCTGGCTATTAGGTCAGGCTTGCTTTGCCCAGAAAATCCATGGGGACTCTCCCACTGGCTGTTTGTACTCTGTAAGAGGGGACCCACCTCGCCTTTCATGCCCCCAGCCTGATCAGCCACAAATCCCCCTGCCACATGCAACCCCCCTTGTGAGCTGGGTCCGTAGAAATCCTTGGGAAAGGTCGCCTGACCATCTTGTCCTGAGTGGCTGTAGTGCCCTTCATAGGACACACTGCCCGAGGCAGCGGCAGAGGTGGGCAGGAAGCTGGCTTGCCCATCAGTTTCGGAGCTGTAAGCCTGGCTGGAGTTGGCTTTGCCATACTCATAAAAGCCCGCTGTGGCAGGTGCAGGCCCAGTCTTGCCAATGCCCAAGAGGACAGCTGGCTGGGCGGGGGTCTGAGGCATGACCCCGCTGAAGGGGTGCATCACCATGGCACTGGGTGTTTGGCTGGGTAGGCTCACCGAAGGTCCTGGGCCTCGTGTCTGGCCGGGGGGTGAGAAGGCGATGGTGCTGGAGGGGAAACGGGCACTGGGTATGGTTGCAGCATGTTGGGGCACCCCCACATGGCTGTGGGGGGTGCTGAGCACAGATGGATGCCTCAGCTGGTTGAAGAGAGGCTGGGACATGGCCACTTTGGAGAGGACTTGGTTGAGGACTGTGGCGGCTGCAGTGTTGTTGGTGACAGCTGTCTGAGCCAACTTCAGCCGGTGGAGGGTGAGCTGAGCTTGCAGTTGGGCCAGTTGGAGACTTGCCGGTGAAGGGAGCAGAGGGTTCGGGTTACTGACTGAGAATGGGCTCTTGTCCAGCAGTTTGGCGGCGCTGCAGAAAGACAAAAATCTATATGCACAACTGGTTTTCACTGAGGTGGCCCCTGGGCTGTAAAATTGCTTATCTCTGGGTCCCCTCCCATATTAATAATGCCTCTCCCACCTCTATGTCTAGTCTCAAAATCTCTGCTAGGAAAACCACCCTGGGACAGAATGCCCAATCTTCCCAACAACCAGAGTGACAGGCATTAAAATCATTACAAATATTTGCCTAGCTAAATTACACCATGATTTTATTTAGTTTAAACAATGGCAATCAGAGCTGATGAGATTTTAAAAAGAAGGCACACAATGCCAATGAGAGTTTAAGCTCACACAACGTTGTTACCAGGCCTCTGTCAGTATAGCCTTATAACACTCATGCCCCTTAACCCAATACTTTTATCGTGTAAAGCAATCTTAAGAAAATGAGCAGAACTTCTGGAGGCATGGCTATGGAATAGCAGCAGCTATGTTTTGCTCTCCCTGATCAACTAGGAATAGCAAAGAGGAACACCTGAGAATGCAACAAGATAAGACTAGGATCACTTTAAGAACCCGCCAAGCCATGCATGAGTGCAAACATGTATGACTCATGGACAGAGAAGGACTTACAGAGAGATTCCTGGGGCTAAAAGACCATACTCAGGAGCAGCTGGTACTAGTCTGGCACTTTGCCATTGACGCATGGCCTCCAGTCTGAGTTTTATCAACAAAAAGGCTACTGAAAGGAGGAGGAAATCACTTAAAACTCACCAATTTCTAACTGTGAGTCTCCATTGTTGTTGCCCCTCAGAGGCTGGAACAGCAGCGGGGAAGTCCTATACTGTCAGCTGGGGGCAGAGATCTGTCTGGGTGACTCAGGATAAAATCTATACTCCTGGTGGTATGGAGGTATGGCTATATAGTAGGAGCTTTTTCACATTGTTCTCCTGCTAAACTATAAAACTTAGTGAATAACTGTATCAGAACTGACCAAATAAAACCAGGATTTATTCAGAAACTCACAGGGCCAAAGAGCATTGCTCAGTCTGGCTCTGGCTGGTGGTGGTGTGGGGGATTAGGCCCAGGACTTTGGACTCCTGGGTGTGAGAGTTTTGTATAACCATTGTGCTAGTTATCCTCCACCCTGTTTTGTCTCTTGATTACCAGTGAGTGGTTAAGCTAAAAAAATCTACTAACTCTCAGGCTCCCATAGCCTTCAGGGAAAATAAATAGTATAACAACATTAGAAAGTACAACAGCCACTGTGCTTCACCTCAGAGACTGAGATAATATTGAAACAACTGTTAAGATTTGCAACTCTGGTGGTCTGGGAGGTGTTGCAGTGGATAAAGCATTAGACTCTCAAGACTCTCATTAGACTCTCTGAGTTTGATCCCTGGCAGCACATGTACAAGACTGAAGTCTGGTTCTTTTTCTCTCTTCTCCTATTTTTCTCATAAATAAATAAAATCTTAAAAAAAAAAAAGATTTGCACCTGTGAACTCTTAAGTACCTTATTTAGACACAAGTCAATCCAGGCAAATGTGCTCAGTGGATTTAAAAGTAGTGAAGGAGGTACTTCATAAAGGAGCAAATATAATAGATAAACCAAGAAGAAACTTTGTAGAAATGAACTAGGACAAAATTTCAGATAAAAGTCCCAAAACGGTAGAAGCACAGAAGAATGAGGACAACATCCAAACACTAACTGATGCAATAATTACAGGAGTGAGGAAAGCTTTGAAAGTATGTCATCAGAAACTGAGAAACAACAAATGAATCTCTGAAAGAAAACACTAATTTTCTTCTTTTTCTGTGCTTTAAAAAGTTTGAGAGATTCAATCAGTTCTCCCCATCTCATATTACTTAAATAATGATTTATATGACTACAAATTAATATGTATACATAATCACCATTCCCATCACCAAAAGACTAGCTGAACAAGCTAATAGAGTATCCGAAGAGGGTAACAAAACAGTTGAGCTACAAAAAACAGAAGGAGGGAGAAAAAAAAACATAATAACTGAGGCAGAAAACAGAATTAGCAAGATTGAGGATGAATTAGAAAAAACAAGAACTAAAAAAGAGATTAAGAGATAATGAAAACAACAACAGAGACATAGGGATGACTTCAAAGGAAGTAAACATGCCATATATCAGAACACTCTAAAAGTTTAGAATAATGGCATTAAAGTATCTTAAATCTATAACATCAATAAAGGTCAATGGCCTGAATTCACCTATTAAAAGGCACAAAGTAGGAAGATGGATCAGAAAACACAACCTGCAGAATCTACCTAACTCAACAAGACAAACACAGACTCAAAGTGAAAGGATAGGAAACTATCATATGAGCTAATGGAAAACAAAATAGGGCAGGAATATCTGACAAGATAGACATTTAAATAAAATAATAAAATATAGAGATGGACATTATTGGACATTACTTAATTAGCTTAATGAGCTATCAAAATATTTGGAACACAGCTAAGGCAGTACTGAGAGGGAAATTCATAGCCATACAAGAACACATTAGAAAACAAGAAAAAGCTCAAATAAACAACCTGACTGCACACCTTAAAGACTTAGAAGAAGAGGAACAAAGGAACTCTACAACCAGAAGAACTGAAATAACTAAAGTTAGGGCAGAAATAAATAACATTGAAAATAGGAGAACCATACAAAAGATCAATGAAGCTAATTGTTGGTTTTTCGAAAAAGTAAAGGAAGTCTCTGTTTTGGAAAAAGCTAGTAGGTCTATTTTAGATATATTCCAAGTGGCCCATCCCTGACTTCCCCAGGCAGACAACCTTATAAATGTGTCCTGGAGCCCTACCTCCCCAGATCCCTGCCCCACTAGGGAAATAGAGAGACAGGCTGGGAGTATGGATTGACCTGCCAACATCCATGTTCAGCAAGGAAGCAATTACAGAAGCCAGACCTCCCACTTTCTGCACCTCATAATGATTCTGGCTCCATACTCCCAGAGGGATAAAGAATAGGAAAGCTATCAGGGGAGGGGATGGGTTAGGGAGTTCTGGTGGTGGGAATTGTGTGTAGTAGTACCCCTCTTGTCCTATGGTTTTTGTCAGTGTTTCCTTTTTATAAATAAAAATTAAAATAAAAGTAAACAAAGTTGACAAGCCTTTAGACTCATAAAAAAAAGGGAGTGGAGAGACTCAAATAAATAGGATTGTAAATGAAAGAGGAGATATCACAACAGACAACACAGGAATCCAAAGTATCACTCAAGGTTTCAATGAACAACTATATGCCACCAAGCTAGAGAACCTGGAAGAAATGGACGAGTTCCTAGATACCTACAAACTTCCAAAATTAAATCAGGAAGAACTACAAAACATAAACGGATGAATCACAGACAATCAAATTGAAAGAGTTCTTAAGAACCTTCCCAATAATAAAAGGCCAAGACCAGATGGCTTTAGAAATGAATTCTACAAAATCTTCAGGAAATAGTTCTTCTACTTTTAAAGTTCTCCCTAGAATACTCTGTTCCACCTTCTATGAAGCCAACATCACCCTAATACCAAAAGCAGATAGGGACACAAAAAAAATAAAACTACATACTCTTAACTCTGATGAACACAGATGCTACAATACTGAACAAAATCCTAGGCAAGCGAATACTGCAGTATGTTAAAAAGATTGTTTATCATGACCTAGTGGGATTTATCCCAGGAATGAAAAGCTGGCTCAATATATGAAAATCAATCAATAAGATTCACCATACCAATAAAAACAAGGCCAAACCCCCCAAAATTATTTCAATAGATGCAGAGAAAGCTTTTGACAAAATCCAACATCTCTTCATGATCAAAATGCTACAAAAAAGGGGAAATAAATAGAAAATTCCTCAAGATAGTGAAGTCCATATACAGCAAATCTATAGCTAACATCATACTCAATGATGAAAAACTGGAAGCATTCCCCCTGAGATCAGGTACTAGACAGGGCTGCCCACTATCACCATTACTATTCTACATAGTGTCGGGAGTATTTGCCATAGCAATCAGGCAGGAACAAGGAATTAAAGGGATACAGGCTGGAAAGGAAGAAGTCAAATTCCATGGGCAGACAACCTCACCAATGTGTCCTGGTGAAAGGTCACATTTCACCTCCTCAGGAAAGGTAGAGACAGGGTGGGGGTATGGATAGACCTGTCAATGCCCAAGTCCAGCGGAGAAGCAAGCAATTACAGAAGCCAGACCACCGATGTTCTGTGCCCCATAAAGATCTTTGTTCCATAACAGAGGGATAAAGAATGGAGAAACTTCCAATGAAGGGGATGGGGTACTAGTGGTGGGAACTGTGTGAAATGTGCCCTTCTTATCCCACAATCTTGTCTACCAATATTAAATCACTAAATATAAAAAGAGAGAGAGAAGCTGAAAAATAAGAAAACACAAAACAGAAGTTGGACTGGGTTTGGTGAATTGCACCAAAGTAAAAGACTCTCAGGTGGTGTGGGGGAGGGTTTAGGTCCTGGAACATGACAGAGGAGGACCTAGAATGGGCTGAATTTCTAGGTGGAAAACTGAGAAATGTTACACATACACATGTACAAACTACTATATTTTTACTGTTGACTGTAAACCATTAACCCCCCCCCCATAAAGGAAAAAGGAAAAAAAAAATGAGCTAGTGGACCAGGAGATGGCCTAATAATAGAGCACAGGGTTTGTATGCATGAGGTCTCAAGTTCAAGCCCTGGTTCCACATAAACTAGAATGATACTCTGATCTCTTTCTTGTTAATAAGTAAACATCAAAACAATTAAATGCACTAAAATGCAAACAAGACTTGATGTCCAAAGGTATTTAATAATACTTTGATAATTAACAGCCTAGAGTAAAGAGAAAATAATCATAAATACTCAATTGCAGGAGGAAAGCTTTACACGTGAGATGATGGTGATGTACATAATGAAAAGTTAAGCATCCATTTGCTGTTGATGTTTGAATTTCTACTTTATTGTGAAATAGTTAAGACATTGTAAATGTCTTAAACTTCAAAAATATATGCCCAGTCCCAAGTTTAAAACAGACACTCTTAGGTATCTGGACCACTCGTCCACACCACAGCCCCACCATTATCTATACACCACCTAAGGTTAGGTAAGGTCATTAAATAAATTTTTAAAAATGAGTGACATGAGAAAACTCCATAAATCATAAGTAAAAATAGCAGACATCAGAATTGCATTCAGGGTTAGGGAGGAGTTTCAGTGGAAGAGTGCCTGCCTTTTATGCGTAAGATCCAGATGCCATATACGAACAACAAAGACAAAGAGAAACCCACAGTTGGTAAAGCAATATTTTGCTCTGTCTCTCTTTACTTTACTCTCTCATTAAAATATTGGAGTTGCAAAGGTAGATCCACTTGTTAGAGCGCAAAATTTGTATTTCTGAGCCCCCAGAGGCCCCAGGTTCAAGCCATGGCAGCACCATGTCCCAAAGCCAAGTGGTAACTCTGGCCTCTCTCTCCTATCACAGAGATTTTCTCTTCTGTCACAAAGATTTTTTTTTTTTTAAGTTGGACTAGAAAAGTGGCTCGCTGGCAGAGCACATGTGAGATACTCTGCCTTCAATCTCCAAACACCTTGTAAAATTCCATACAGAGGGGATTTTGTGTACAGCTATGCCAAATAAATTTCAACCTCATCCTCATTTCAAACCTAAAAGCAGTTAAGAATAACATATTATAAGAAACAACAATAGGCATTAGAAATTAAGACCCTAAAACTGAGGTAGTGGGTGATGGTGAACTTCCCCAGAAGCTTAAAGAATGGGTATACAATCTGAAATGTGTCTTCTGTGTGAGCTTTATTCCTTGGTTGGTTATGGTGTTTTCTGGATCAAAAACCAGGAATCATGATCTAGAAAGCAGACATCTGCCCAGAAAATCCGGTGTATGGGGTAGCCATCATCATAGCTCTTTTATAAGACCATATGTCCTCATAATCAGGTAATATGTTTGGGGTCTTTAGGAACTGGAATTCCCAGGACATTTTAATGGGGAGGATGAAACTGTGTATTTGATGCTGGCATTAATTACCATGGCAACCCAGGCTGTCCAAGCATCAGGCCTACGGAAGTGTGAGGTAGAGCTTGTAAATTATACAGTTTAGAACAGGTCTCCACCTTCAGAGGCTGTAACAGGAAAAAGTCTGAGGTTGAGGTTGAGGTTGGATATAGGCAACGATTAAAAGGGAGGTGTGGAAAGTGTATGCATGTCACACCTCTTCTACTTTAGAGATAATTTGAGGAAAGAGCATCTGTGGAGGCTGGTATTTTGTGATCGTCTAAGAAAATGGCAGAGGGCAGGTGGTGAGAAGGCAGGTGAGTGGGCCAGTCTCACATTTCCCATGAATCTATTCTGTGCCCAGGCTTAACCTGTCTTACCTCACTTGGATCTCCATCAGTTCTCTGGGGTAGGTTATTTTCACCTTGATTTTGCAAAGCAAGAATCCAAAGCTCAGAGAGATTAGGTGACCTACTTACACGCTCTCACTCCTGGTGAGTAGAGGTATGGGATTCAAACCTTAGTTTGACCAGTTTTGAAAAGAAGAACAGAGCATGGGAGGTTAAGGATGTAGCTTCATATCTCTCTCGCTCACCCTCTCTCTCTCTCTCTCTCTCTCTCTTTCTGAATGAGTCAATGGGCTGCTTTACTGTTTTGTTTAAAGGAAGCTCTCAGAACATCAGACACACCCACATCCAAATCCAAGTACAAAATACATTTCAGAGGCAGATAAAAAGGACTTTGGATTATGTGTCCCCAGTCTGAAAAATCAAAAATTTGCTACAAACCACTGAAGAGGCATTGCCTTCACCTAGCCAGCAGTTCTGCTGTGCTCTAAGAGCTGCATTTTAAAGATATTTGGGGACAAGGTTTGGGGTCAAGAATAAAGGTGGGTACAAACCATGGCTGTGCTGGTTGCAGCCTAGCCTTGGTGAACTCCATGTGGCCCAGGCACAAGCCATATTAGCCCCAGAGTCAGTCGGGAAGGTGCTAAATGTTAGTGACATAGGCGAGACTATGAAAGGAAGAGAAGATGGTCAAGAGTCTGATGATAGATGTCTACTTGTAGAGCACTAAGTAGCTGGGCTTTAGGAGAGCAATTAAGCTGAACTCAAAACCCTGCCCACACAGGGCCAAGCCTCCCTACAAGGTTTGTTCACAAAGCAGCCTGTCCCTGCTAACAAGGCGATAATGAGGTGCCAAGTTGGTTTCCATGGCCAGAGTGAGACAAAGTCGGTTTTGTTTCTCCCAGAGAAGTCAGCTGTATTTTGCAAAACTGTGATCTGGGGCTGGGAGCATTTCTTGCTGGAGATTCTTCTCCTGAGTGGAGACATGAGGAAGAGCTGCCTTTTCAAGGAGGAAAGCTGAGCATCTTCTGGTCAGTCACGGGAAATGAGTGCTTTTCTAAGTAAGGCCTGGGTTAGGTAAGTCTCCCCACTCATGCATGCAGTCAGAAGACTAGCTAGATTCTCCTCCTGACTTCTGTTTGGCCCAAATTTAATCAGCCTGCTGTAGAAGTCACTGCACATGAATTAGCAGAGCTGGGTATCAGATCTGAATTAAAGGCCCCTAGATAAAGAGAAAAAAGATACATTTTTTCCCCTTCAATATGGTTCAGGAAAGGGAGTGAACCCAGGGATTTTGTTCATATGCAATACCATGAGTCACCCCCTCAGCTCTAATTTTTATTCTGCATTTTGAGAAAGAAATAAAGAGAATGGGCAGAGAGGAAAAGGAGGAGGAGAGAGATGCCACAGTAGCACTCACTATCTGTGGAGTTCGGAGATGCTGTCCTTGGTGTGCTCATGTGATGCTGGGAATCAGACCCAGAGCCTCACCCATGTTAAGACATGTGTTCTATCTACTTATCCATCTCCTGAGCACAATTTTAAAAATCCTATTGCATTTTTTTTGCCCCCAGGATTGTCACTGAGGCTCTGTGCCTGCATGATGAATACACTATTTCTAGTGGTCATTTTTTCCCTTTTTAATTATGACAGAGTCACAGAAATGGGGCAAGAAAGGACAGAGAGACACGGAGAGACCTGAAGTCTGCTCTAACATTCATGAAGCTTCCTTACGGCAAGTGGGGACCAGGGGCTCAAACCCAGGTCCTTGTGCATGGCAACTTGTGTGCTTTACCAGTTACACCATCACCTGACCCCACAATTATTTTTTTTTTATTCTTAGCCTGTGAAAATTAATAATCTAAAATTCGGGTACATATTCCAATCATTTCTGAGTCCAAAATTGGGATACAGGATCTGACAACCGATGGACTAGAGCCAGTGTCCTTTTCTGTCTTCCCACCTCAATCTGACACTGTGATGTCACTTAGCACATCCTGACCTGTGTTAAAAATAGCTCCTTACATGCCTTTCTCCTTCACTGCATAAAAGTGCCACCAGGGAAGGAGCATTCCTGAATTTCCCAAGCACTGTCTCTGGCTCTGTGGGCATTCAGTAACCACTGTGAATAGACGAAGGAAGAACAGAAGAAGAATAGAAGAAGGAAGATGATGGGTCTGGTTCCTTAGAACCTGGTGCCTTTGGTGTTCCTTAGAACCTTTTCCTTTGGTTCCTTTGGTGTTCTTTGAAGAGATGTGGACACCTCTTTTGAGAGCATATATTTCTATAGATGAAGTCCCTCATGCAATTTTAAAAAAAGATAAGTTAAAAAACATCTGGAAAGCATATGGACTGGGATAAGACTGCCAGCAATACACACTACACACCCAGGGACTGTCTGCAACTCCCCTTCCTAAACAGGAGTTTGAATACACTCTTCTCCCTGTCTGAGTCTGGGGTTTTGAAACTGAATAATCTTGGTGAAAGGTTGAATAAGGCCTACTCCTAAGGCTTAGATATTCATACCATTATTATTGACGTCAGGGTAATCACTGGGACTCCCATATCTGCACAAAGACCCATCACTTCCAGTGGCCTTTAAAATATTTTTAAATTATTTTATTTTTTATAATTTGATCTTTGATTTTCATGTAGTTATTTTGAAAGACATTGAAAGGGAAGGGGAGAATAGAAATAGAGAGGAAAGGGGGAAATAAGGAAGAAGAGAGAAAAAGAAGCACCTACAGCATTGCTTCAGCACTCCTTAAGCTTCTCCCTCACCCCCGAAGGTGGGGACCAGGGCTTTGAACTTAGGACCTTAAGCAAATGGTGACATGTGTGCTCTGCCAGGTGTGCCACTACTCAGCCTCGCCCCCGAAATCTTTTATTTTTTTGACAGAGGATTAGAGAGAAAGAGAAAGTGAGAGATACCAGCAGCACTGCTCCACCACTCAAGAAGCTTCTCGTCTGAGGATGGAGACTAGAGGCTTGAATGGGAGTCCATAGACATGGCAGTCCACAGATATGGCAATGTGTATATTCTATTGGGTTTGCTACCAGGTGGTGTCTATCCATGACATTTAGACATTCAAGAGATTCATACTCTAACCCCACAACCTGTTACTCTGCTGCCTCATACGATAAAGGGTTATTTGTATATGGGATTAAGAATCTTTAGTTGTTGAGCTTCTCCTGGATTAAATGATCAACCCAATACAATTGCTAAGGTTTTTATATAGTAAAGATCAGAGAGAAGATAGAAGAATGGAAGTAGAAAGAAGATTAGTCCTGAAATTAGTGCAGCCAAAAATGTTCCTAGCCATGACAACAGAATGCAAGCTCAGACCTACAGAGATGCAGAAGTTACACAGGCTCCTGTGCTGAATATAGGCCCCTGATCAAATTGATAGGGTTTTTAGTTAACAATATTTAGATACTTTTCCCATATGTGGGAACTACTCTCTTCCCTGATCCAGCTTTCTAGTCCTTTTTCCAACTATGACACCATCTCCCCAGACAGTAATTTGGGCCCACCTCCGTGTTAGCTGTCAGACTCAGGCAAAAACTAGTAAAGTCGTGGGTCCCTTGTAATATACCTAAAATACACCTATTAGCTTTTTCCAAAATGGAGAGCCCATCTGCCGGGCTAGCTTCGCGGGCAGGAGAGAGAGATGACTCATGGCTGAGTGGTATGCAGTTCAGTCTTTATTCATGTGGAACACAGCACAATCTAAGCTATCTCTAATCACAATCCTGTCCTTATATATCCTGAGGCAGAAGTGTCAGGTCCGAAGAGGATGTATGTAGGATAGGGGGTGGGGAGAAGGAAAAAGCGTGCAAAACAGTGAGGATTAAACCAATGCCCTGGAGGCAGGTTAGTGCTTAGTTAACAGTGGTTATGTAAATAGAATACAGTGTTAAGCAGGGGGTATTAAACCAATGAAACAGAAGGGGTCTTAGAAGCAGAATTTAGAAGCAGACCAACACCCATCTGCAATACTCTTGCCTTTAGGTTCATGACTAGTCAACAATTTGTTCTGCTTCATATGTTAACTCTCTTTTCAGCCACCAGGTTCTAGATACTACCATGATGCCAACCTGACTTCCCTGGGCAGATGACCCCACCATGTGTCCTGGAGCCCTGTTCCCCCAGAGCCCTGCCCCACTAGGGAAAGAGAGAGACAGGCTGGGGGTATGGATCGACCTGCCAATGCCAATGTTCAGCAGGGAAGCAATTACAGAAGCCAGAGCTCCCACCTTCTATACCCCATAATGATCCTGGGTCCATACTCCCAGAGGGATAAAGAATAGGAAAGCTATCAGGGGAAGGGATGGGTTAGGGAGTTCTGGTGGTGGGAACTGTGTGGAATTGTACCTCTCTTATCCTGTGGTCTTGTCAATATTTCCATTTTATAAATAAAAACAAAAATAATGGAAGTAGAAGTCAGAGAGGAAAGAAGAGGCTATGCTGCTGACTGAAGATGAAGGAAAAGGTTGTAAAATGTGGAGTGTCTCTAGAAACTGGAAAAAGCAAGGAAACAGAATTCTGCCTGGAGCTTCCAGAAGTAACTGGCCCTGCTGACATCTTAACTGTGGTCCCATTAGACTGATTCTTGCCTTCTGATATCCCAAACTGCAAGAGCAGACCTTTGCACTGTTTTTTTTTTTCAATATTTAATTTTGTTATTTACTGGATAGAGTTAGAAAGGAATCAAGGCAGAAGGGAGCCTGGAGTGGGTAAGAGAGAGCAAGAATGAGAGACATGCAGCACATGAAGATTCTCCGTGAAGGTGTGTCGGGCCTTAAAGCCAGCCGCCCCCCACCCTGCTCCATTGCTGACATTATGGTCTATTTACATAACCACCACGTTATCCCCTCATGGTATTGCTAATTCAGTTAAAACCATAGAAACAGTTGCTAAGGACATGTCCACCTTCCCAGCATGCCTTATTTTCTCCACCCCCTTTCCTAGCCAATCCCACTCCCAACTTGCCACTTCTGTTTTTACCCTATAAGCCTGCTACTGTTGCTGGTTTTGCTCTCTTTCTCTTCCGCATCCCGACCTGGAGAAGACCTGGAGAAGGGCTGGCGTGCATAGCGGGAGGTGGCCATTTTGCTAGCTCCACGTGGCCTAAACCCGCTGTGCTCACACCCGACTCTGGGACGTCCACATCAATAAAGAATTGTATTACCACACCGCCACAAGTTCCTTATGGAGATCAGGGGCTTGAACCCAGGTCTTTGTGTATTGTAATGTGTGCACTCAACCAGATACATCACCTCCTGACCCATCTGTGCTGTTTTCATCCACTAAATTTGGGGTGGTATGTTACAGCAGCAATAAGAAAGTAATACAGTCCACCAAGACAACTGAGATGTACAGAAGGGTTCTACTCAGAGAGGTAGTGGATCTTTCTGGCATGAATTCATGTTTCAGAGGTCACAGGGAGCAGAGATCATTTCACCTGGCAATTGAAGACACTTTGGGGATCCAGGGGACAGTTCTGCATGAGTTAGGAAAACCTAACAGCATTTTTTTCAAAGTCAGTTCTTGCTTGTGGTAGCAATGGAGAGCACAGAAACCTTAGAACTGTAGACCCTCAGAGATCAACTCATCCAATCCTTCACTAACCACCTCACATACACACATGCAAACCACAGGCTTATTGCAACTTCACTCTGCTCTCTTGTTTTTGTTTCTTAAATTCCACACAGGTAAGATACAAGTTCTAGGGGAGTCAGGCAGTAGCACAGCAGGTTAAGAGAAGGTGGCACAAAGCACAAGGACAAACACCCAAATGGCACTGCTATGTGAGGGGTGGTGTAGAAATTATTTCAATATATCTATATAGTAAAAGATCACAGTGTACACTTAATGATAGGAAAACATTATTTTTAACTAGGTCTCAATAAAGCTGGGGGAAATGAAAAAGAGGGAATGTGACTTGCCCAAAGCTGAAAAGCAGGAAAACTTTAATGAGCAGCTAGATCACCCAAACCAGCTTCTAGTTACAGCAGGACAGCCTTGCCTCCAAATACCCCAAGACTCAGCACCAGCTACATTTATCTGTGGTCCTCCCTCCTGTTCAGAAAGCAACTGGCTACCTTAGATATGCAGGACACTAGATGAGCACTGAAAAGATGCAAGGTTTCTCGACTTTTCTCAATAAGCTCCAGAGGTGACAACAGGGAGAATCATCTCCACTTCCATCCCGAGTCTAATAAATGGGTGAGGGTCCAGGTTCTATACACCTGTAACCTCCTAAACCCTGTGCAGCAGCTTCCCATCCAACCTTGACTCTGCAAGAGGAAGAGTGACAGGTGAGCTACCACACTGCAGAGGTGAGCACAGCACCAGAGCATCTACACAGTCACATGGAGCACGGGTCCACTTGCACACAAAAGTACTCAGCACACAGGATGGGATTCATCCAGGCTTCTGCAAGGCTTAGTGCCCCCAGGGCTGAGGCTGCGGTCCTTTCTGGGTTGTTAATTAATTGTCACAGGAATTCACAGTGCATAATTACATTAAAAAGAAAAACTGGTTGTCTCCCTGCTTAGAATATTGCTGTTATTTTTTAATTAGAAAGGCATTTCTCTCAAGTTTTTTTTTTCTTTTAAGTAACAGACAGCATCAAGGAGAACTAGCTACCTGAATAATGTCAGGAGATTTAGGAGATCTAGATGAAAACTGTTTCTAATGGTTTAAATCCACAGTGTTGAGAGAATATGCAACAAATTGTATCCACCAAGGTCTCCCACCACTGGAGACCAACAGCTGTCCTGGCTTAAGAGTACTCATTATTTATTACAAAGCTCTTCTGCATTTTATTCA